>NC_141877.1:200739194-201042224 GCF_056163025.1 Triticum urartu | reverse complement strand
AGGTTGAGGAGGAGGGAGGCTGATCATCAACCGCCTCTTCCTCGGTGGTGGCCTTGCCGGCTTCCCCGGCAGGCCCACCGTTGGCGCCCTCGGCAGAAGCCTCGCCGGTCGCCTTGGCGGCCCCCGCCGCGGTGTCCTCGGCAACATCCTTGGCGGCCTCATCAGCGGCGACCTCGGCAGCGTCCTTGGCGGCCTCCTCAGCAATGTTCCCAGCAACGGTATCCACGTCCTCCATACCTGTTGAAGGAGGGCCTGGGTAGTAATGGGAGAATGGAAGCCAAGAAAAAGGATAAGGGAAAAACAGAGACGGAGGACAGGCGACTCACCAGTGCCAGGCTGTGAAGCAGAAGTCCCCTCCCCGCCAGCATCCGGCGCCGTGGCAGAGTCACCAGCGCCCAAGTTCCCCTCTTCCTCCATGGGTGTGGGCTCCGTGCTTGATGCCCTTGCCGGGGACGCCCCTCGCAGCGGCGTAGTCGATGGGGGTGGTGTGTTGGGGGTAGCCCTCTGCGGCTCCTCCTACTGCCGCTCCCCTCCTGGAAACCCGGCAAGGTCAACACCATAGCATCGAACGCCTACCACATGTCGAGTAAGAGGAGGCTGACAAACTTACGCTAGGGGCTGTGCCGGGGGCTGCTGTCCGGGCGGCTCAACACCACCAGTGGTGTCTTTGAAGCCCCAGCTGGGGGATGACTGCTCGCCGAGGCCTTCGCCCTCTTCACCCTCTGGGCCAACGTCTTTGCATCCCTACAAAAGCAAAAACGGATCAAGATAAGTGACTTGATTCCGGGGAATGGAAATGGCAGTAAGGGACGGAGTACTTACTCGTCATCTATCTCCTCTTCCTATACCACTTTCCTTTTCCTCTTCGGGCTGAGAGGCCCGAGATCAAAAGTGACCCCCGCGTCAACATCCGAGTCGACATCTGCCGGAGGGGGCGAAGACAGCGAGGTTTGTGCGCGTCCGGATGAAGAAGGGGATGTTGTCTTCTTCTTCTCAGCGGCCTTCGTCAGCCTCTTGGCTGCCGTGGCCCTCGTGTGACGCCGAGACCCCTCCAGGGTCAATTGAGACCACGCAGCCCTGCCGGGCCGGATCGGCTCACTGGAGCCAGCCCGCCGCGGGACTCGCCCTCTTCCCCTGGTTGGCGTCGAGCCCGCCACCACGTCCTCCTCCGACGACGACTCGTCGCGTCTTCGACGAGCGGAGATCCAGTGTCGGTGCTGCTTACCTCCCCGGAGGCCGCCGCCCACCGGCTGAGCTCCTCTTCCTCCGCAGCCGTTGCGGCCTTGTCCTCCACACCCCCGGTGCTGCCGGCCTCCATGGCAAGCTGTGCCTCCCTCGCCCTAGTGGCGATATAGTCCAGCTCTGCCTGGGTGGTGTCCATGATAAGCCACCGCTTGGCGTAAACATTGACGTACACGTCGATCAGGGTGTCAAAGAATTGCTGCACATCTGCGTCCTTCGGCTCCTCCCAGCTCGGGACAGGGCCGTGCGCATTACAGTCCGGCATCATGGCGATGATCTCGGACCGACGCGAATTATTGCACAACGGGACCACCCCCGCTGGCAGCCTGAGAAACGGCCCCTTGAGGGCCTTGCCAACCTTTGCGACAGCCCTCGCGGCCTTGCCGGTCCGCTCGACCTCGCCATCGCAACCCACATCAAGCTGGAAAAGCCGCTGGCAGAAGTGGGCATGTGCCAGCACCGTGAAGTTGTGATCGAGGCCGGGGCGGAGTCGCATAATGTCAGCCGGGTTCGTAAAGAGCCAAGCTGGCCTCCCCTTGTTGTGCAACGGGGCAATCCGGCGATGAATGAAGTCTGCCCCGATCATCTCAAGGGTGAGTCCAGCCCGGGTGAGCCGGAGAATCCTGGTGGTGGCGACAGTGAGCCTCCCGTCGGTGGCGTCGACATCGCTCCAATCGCTGCCACGGACCGGTGGCACTCGGCGGACCTTGCATAATTCCGGCGGGTTTTCATCCTCAATCCAGCACCACCGGCCACGTCATTCCTCCCACCTCTCCTTTACGGCACCGTCCGGGTACGCCCCCTTGGATCTTGGGATCCAGGTAAGAAGTAATGGCGGAAGAGCGCCGTGTTGGGCTGCACCCTGGCAAAGCGTTCGCAAAGATGCGCGAAGAAAGCCATGCACGCCACCGCATTCGGAGTAAAATCCAAGAGGCGAAAACCGAAGGTGTGCATAATGTCGCAGAAGAAATCAGAGAAAGGGGGCCATAACCCACAAGAAAGATAATCGACGAAAAAGGGATACCGATTTGGGGCAGGATCGACAGCAGGGATGACGCGCATCGATGGGTGTTCCGAATTATCTCCCCCCGTCTTCGCTCTCCATAGGGGCCTGAAGGAAGCCCGGAGCTCTTGAACATCAACCGTCGAGGGGAAGAAAAAGGCGGACTTCGTTCGGTCCCCCGACTGCGCGCTCTCCGGCGGCTCCACAGTCCCAGTGCCCTTAGCCATCCCCTTGCCCTTGACGGATTTGGGCGCCATGGCAACCAAGAAGTTTAGAGGGCTGAGGAAGGGGGATGGCCAAGCAACAGCGTCAGGCGACGGCGGAAGCTTAGGAAGGAAGGAAGAGAGGAAACGGCGGCTCTGAGATTGGAAAAGGCACGAGGAAAGAGGAGAAAGTGAGCAGCGCGCCCGCGGTTATTCCTTTCTTATGGGGGAAAACACGGGCCGCCTCCTTTCACATTAACTGCGATGTGACACATGCGTGCAGAGCCCAACCCCACGCATGCTGCCCACGTCACACGCACCTCCCCACGCCGCGCCACGCGCGGGAGTCGTGGGAAGCGCAGCGCATGAAGAACCTTATCGCGGTAAAAACCGCCCCGCCTGCCCGTGCACCATTTTTGGGCCTAGCCCAACAACGCGTTGCGCTTATGTGTGGCCCAGGCCCGGGGGCTCCTGTCGGTGTACAAAAAGAGAGGTACACTTTTTGTACCCCTATAAGTGTGCACGGGCAGTCTGAGCCACGGGCACGACCACACCAAGCAAGGCAAGGGAGGTGAGCCAGGGTAAGACCGAAGCTCAAGAGAACTACGACGCCAAGGCCAAGACCACGAAGAGCAAAGGGGACGAAGCGGACTCCCCCGGCAAGATCCTTGCTAGGAGACAGTTCTAGCAGCCCCGGCAAAACCCTTGCCACGACGACTCGTCCTGCGCCAACGGAGCAAATCACCCTTGAGTCCACTGCCCCCAGAGGGCAAGGATTCGGGAGACATCCCCGTGGCAGCATGCAGATCTTCGTGAAGACATTCTAGATCAGATACGCACTAAGGAGGCGACAACCCTTGGCGGGATCCCAGCCGAGGAAGACCACAAGGCCCCGGGCAAGCGCCTTGCCGGGGATGACAGCAGACACCCGCACGGCCACCATCAGGCCCACGCCGACTAAACCTCCACCGCCGTTCGCATGAAGCCGCCGACCCAACTAGTTGGGCAGGCACCTGCGTGGCGGCGTGCAAATCTTCGTGAAGACCCGCCACTGCGCCACCTCAGCTACCTGCCTACCTATGTGGCATCGCAAGCGTCGCTGGCCAGGGCGCGTGTCGACACGAGAAGGAGCCGCGACGGACGAGGCAGATCTCTCCCCCGTCCCCGATAAAGCAAGGACACCTAAGCAAGACGCATTAAATGCGCCTTGTCATGTAATGCGAGGGATAACCTCGCATCAATGTACCCTTTGCACCTCCTGTGTGCCACTGTGGAAACCCCTTTTCCTATAAAAGGAGGCCCGAGGCGACCAGGAGAAGGATTCGGCTTTTTGGAGCTCCTCACGTCCCATAGCTAGCTCAAGAACACAAATATACAATCCACCAAAGCAGGAATAGGGTTTTACGCATCCTTGCGGCTCGAACCTGGATAAACGAACCGTGTGCTACCTGTTAGATCCGCTCTTCTCACGACCCCACGCCCCGCTAACCGTAGTAGGGATTCTCGTGATCCCATAGGTGTCGTTCCCACCGACACGCTCCCCCGAGCGCCCCTGCGGCCGAGCGCCGTTGCCGCGCGTCCGCTCCTCCGCCCCACGTCCTCGCCAGTCACTGCCAGCCGCCCTTCGCTAGAACGCGCCGCCGCCCGCTCCCGCGCGCCGACAAGCTCCGCTCGACACCGTCGCTGATCGGTCCGGCCCCGCCCCGCTCGGATCTAGCCGGGATTCAGCGGATCCGCTCCTTCCCTGACGAACCCCGGCGAGCTTCGTCGACTCCGGCCACCGCACAGTCTTCTCCGGCAAGATCCCGATTGCCTCGTAATCCGTGCCACAACAAACCCTAGATCCATAGGGTATAAATTCCACTAAGTCCTTTTCCCCCTCATGTTTTGATGCCCTGTTCTTCATGACATAACTCCATGAACGTAGATCCGTTTCATGCACATGATATATCAAAATGTTCATTGTGAGATGATCTTCATTTCATTCCATTGTGGCATGCTTGTTTGAGTCCATCTTGATGCCCAAAACACTGATGCAAGAGTACTATAAAATGTTTGCTCCTGTTACTTAGCAGATTATGATGTTTTGTCATTTTTGCCACATTTGTTGTGTGCATCCTATGGGCATGAGCTCTACCTGTGTTTTGGTCCATGCCATGCCGTCTTTACAGGGGTGCTTGCCATGTATTTTTGTGATCTATGTGGTGACTAGCACAAGCATGCAACGTAGCCTTCGTGATATTGCTGATTTCAAGGACTTAGGATTTTACAAAGTCATTTTCCTGCTCTTATTTTTATGCCATGTAAACATGTTGCTATAGTGAGATCCGTTCTTGTTTTGAGTATCTTCAGTAAGTGGTTTTTTGGATAGAGGAGATTAGCAATGGGATTATAGAAAATGCGTTTTAAGCTGATTTCTAGGAAAATCGGTTTTATCTACGTTTTTATGAATAATCAGTTTATGAAAAACTATGTTTGGTTACTAAGGTAGATAGCCTCGTGACTCATTAATCTTTGCTCATCACTTTCCCCAAATTGGCTGCCATTGCTTATCCTTTGAAGTACACGTATATGCAGCTCCTCCCCTTGAGTTTCTCCTCTACTCTCTCTGATTCCTCCTTCGTCCTTAGTTCACTGACATCGCTGCTCGATTCATCTCGGCCTTAGATGAATCAGGGCCTAGGCCCCGATTGCTGCTCCTCTCTCCTCCATTGGAGGCTTCACCAAGGGGGACGCCACTGAAGTGCGGACGACGGCAACGACTTCCACTCAACGGCTCGCCGTGCGCAGCGGCCGGTTCCCCTCGAGACTCCGGTGTTCACGCTCGGCGGCGACCACTTTCTCTGGACAACACAGCGCATGTGAATGGCGGCAGCAGCCGCTTCCTCGACGACTCAGGCGTTCGCACACCACGTTAGGCGCTTCCCTTCAACTATTTGGCGCGCGCGAACGGCGGCAGCCGCTTCCGCTCGACTAGGACGACGGTAGAGCGTTTGTGCTCAAAGTCAATCGGCGTGCATGTCGGCCGGCGGCTTTGAATGAACTTCAGGTGCGGTAAGGCAAAAACTGCGCTGATGAATTTCATGCGGAAGGAGAAATCAGTTGCCGTGAGTTTCTACAATTGTGTTTTCACAAAGACAGCTATTAGTCGTTTTTCACAAAACGCATATTACTGGTTTTGCGGAAACTGAATCCTACTTATCCATGTTTTTCCTGTGGAATCCAAACAAGGTTTAAGTTTGTTTCACGGTTATGCGAGTCTATCGAAAACCAGTTCTGCTAAAACACCGTATCCAAACAAGGCCTAAGGGTGTTTTGGACATATGGTTATGCTCTATCCATAAATGTCCCTATTTGAAGTTATGGAGTGCCCTAGCATGTCTTAATCTTGCTCCACTTTTGCTATAAAATGTTCATGGAAGATTGTTTACATGTTAATCAATTTTTCCATGGTTGTTATTTGTGATCCATGCATGATATGGACTTTCTCTTGCCATGGTTAGCTTCATGAACATGTCATCTTGCTGTTGATATGCTTAGTTTGTCATGCAAGGCTTTTTCATGAGTGATTTGAGCTCGCAAAGATGCCTTCATAATTCTGTTGATGCCATGCTTAGTTTTCTGCTAAGTCTGAAACTGTTAATAAAACTTGCTATGTTTACATGGGTGCCATCATATCTTCTGTGCCTTTTTGTATCATGATCAGTAAGAGACTTTTGTTCTATGCATTTAGTAGTTTCATGTCATGCCTTTGTTTGCTATGATATGTTCCTGTAGTACGTTGTTTGCTTGCTCTACACATTGCTTCCTGATGTTATTCCTGCCATGTTATTATTTTCACTAAGTCTATGAAGCTGATATCTTTTGCACTTTTGCCATGCTTGTTTGGACCTGCTCTTCTGTGAATTATTCATAGCTCAGTGTTCATGTCTTGTCAAGCATCTTGAGTAGATCACTGCCATGTGCTTTGTTTTTATATTGGAGTGCAGTAGCTTAGTTTCCTGTTGCATTCTAGATGGCATCGTGCTGTTAATAGCAGAAGTGTGCCATTCTTGTTTTGGTTGCCATTTGCAAACCGTGCATCCGATTCCGGTGATCTTCATATCTATTTCGACCGAAATCATCTCATCTTTCCAGCGGCACACTTGGTTTGACAAGTTGATGCCTTGATCATTCTTTCTCTTCCGGATGACGCATATGCATTGCATATCACATCTCGCATATCATGCCATGTTTTGCATCATCTTGCTTGTGCATTGCACCGTGAATGATTGTTGGTCCTTTGCTTGTGTTCTTGCTTTGGGTAGAGCCGCGAGACGAGTACGTGATCGAGGAGCCTGTTGAGTACGCTAACGAGGATCAAGCTTTCGTCAACTCTGAGAACTTTGCAGGCAAGATGACCATACCCTCGAAATCACTTCTATCTTTGCTTGCTAGTTGCTCGCTCTTTTGATATGCCGTGATGCATACCACTTGCTTTATAATGCCTCCCATATTGCCATGTCAAGCCTCTAACCCACCTTTCCTAGCAAACTGTTGTTTGGCTATGTTATCGTTTTGCTCTGCCCCTCTTATAGCCTGGCTAGTTGCAGGTGAAGATGGAGTTTGTTCCATGTTTCAACATGGATATTGTTGGGATATCAATATTATATCTTGTTTACTTCAATGCATCTATATACTTGGTCAAGGGTGGAAGGCTCGGGCTTATGCCTGGTGTTTTGTTCTACTCTTGCCGCCTTAGTTTCCGTCATACCGATGTTATGTTCCTTGATGTTGCGTTCCTTACGCGGTTGGGTGTTATGGGAACCCCTTGACAGTTCGCTTTGAATAAAACTCCTCCAGCAAGGCCCAACCTTGGTTTTACCATTTGCCTACCTACCACCATATACCTTCCCTTAGGTTCTGCAGAATTAAGGGTCATCTTTATTTTAAACCCCCCCGGGCCAGTGCTCCTTTGAGTGTTGGTCCGAAACGGGTAGCCTGCGGGGCAACCTCAGGGAAACTCAAGTGTTGGTTTTACTCGTAGCTTGACCTGTCCGGTGTGCCCCGAGAATGAGATACGTGCGACTCCTATCGCGATTTGTCGGCACATCGGGCGGCTTTGCTGGTCTTGTTTTACCATTGTCAAAATGTCTTGTAACCGGGATTCTGAGACTGATCGTGTCTTCCCGGGAGAAGGAACATCCTTCGTTGTCCGTGAGAGCTTGTGATGGGCTAAGTTGGGACACCCCTACAGGGTTTTGAACTTTTGAAAGCCATGCCCACGGTTATGGGCAGATGGGAATTTGTTAATGTCCGGTTGTAGAAAACTTGACACGTAACTTAAGTAAAATGAATCAACCGCTTGTGTAGCCGTGATGGTTTCTTTTCGGCAGAGTCCGGGAAGAGAACACGGTCTCGTGTTATGCTTGAACGTAAGTAGCTTCAAGATCACTTCTTGATCACTATTAGTTTCTCGACCGTGCTTTGCTTCTTTTCTTGCTCTCTTTTGCGTAAGTTAGCCACTATATATGCTAGTGCTTGCTGCAGCTCCACCTCACTACCCTTTTCCTACCTGAATCTTAAATAGTCTTGATCGCGAGGGTGTGAGATTGCTGAGTCCCCGTGACTCACAGATATTCCAAATAGATGCAGGTGTCGATGATGCCAGTGCAGGGGACGCTGCCGAACTCAAGTGGGAGTTCGACGAGGATTCAGGCCGTTACGACATTTCTTTTCCGGATATCGGTAGAGGAGCCCAGTTGGGGCGAGCGGGGATCTAGCATTTGGGGTTGTCTTTCTTTATTTTGGTTTCGTAGTCGGACCTTGTTTGTATTCTGGATGATATATGATATATTTATGTATTATGTGAAGTGGCGATTGTAAGCCGACTCTTTATCCCTTTCTTATTCAGTACATGGGATGTGTAAATATTACCCCTCTTGCGACATGCCTACCATGCGGCCATGCCTCTAAGTCGTGACCCGACACGTGGGAGATATAGCCGCATTGTGGGTGTTACATTGGTCTAGCTGGATCTGTCAGAAAACAGCAAGAAAAGAGAACAGAGGATTTCTCCGTGATACGGTGATCAACAGGTTTGGGAAGTATATATACTTTTTATCTTGGAGGACAATCATACGGAAGAAAAAAGGAGACTGGAAGTTTCTTTATTTCCTAAATTTTTAAATATTCCAAAACTGATAAAAAAATATTTTTGCGGATTTTTGGGAGTCCGTTTACTTACCGTATCACATACCTCCTTATTTTCACGATTCTGGAGTGTTCCGGAAAGTCTCTTTTATGTGTTCTTCCGGTGTCAAAGTTTGGATAATATTACTTTCAACATTAATGGGCATACCTAAGACATAATGCTTTATTCGTTTCCCATTGACAATGTTCGGGTTAGTACCTTCGGAATTATTTATTTTTATGGCTCCAGACCGATAAACCTCCTCGATAACATAGGGGCCTTCCCATTTTGAGAGCATTTTTCCTGCAAAGAATTTGAAACGAGAATTGTACAAAAGAACATATTCTCCGACTTTGAACTCACGCTTTTCGATTCTTTTGTCATGCCATCTTTTAACTTTTTATTTGAATAATTTTGCATTTTCATAACCTTGGGTTCTCCATTCATCTAATGAGCTAATATCAAATAACCTCTTTTCACCAGCAAGTTTGAAATCATAATTGAGCTCTTTGATGGCCCATTATGCTTTATGTTCTAACTCAAGAGGCAAATGACAAGCTTTTCCATAAACAATTTTATACGGAGACATACCCATAGGATTTTTATAAGCTGTTATATAAGCCCAAAGTGCATCATCTAATTTCTTAGACCAATTCTTCCTGGACCTATTAGTAGTCTTTTGTAAAATTAATTTTATTTCTCTATTGCTAAGTTCAACTTTGCCACTAGACTGAGGATGATAAGGTGATGCAATTCTATGGTTAACATCATACTTGTCAAGCATTTTATGGAAAGCACCATGACTAAAGTATGAACCACCGTCGGTCATTAAATATCTAGGGACTCGAAACCTTGGGAAAATAACTTCCTTATGCATTTTAATAGAGGTGTTGTGATCAGCACTATTGGTTGGAATAGCTTCTACCCATTTAATAACATAATCAACAACAACCAAAATATGTGTATACCCATTAGAGGAAGGAAAAGATCCCATGTAATCAAATCCCCAAACATCAAATGATTCAGCAGCCAGCAAATAATTCATAGGCATTTCTTGACGCTTACCGATATTACCTATTCTTTGATATTCATCACAAGATAAGATGAACTTACGGGCATCTTTAAAGAGAGTAGGCCAATAAAATCTAGATTGCAATACCTTGTGAACTGTTCTATCTCCAGCATGATGCCCTCCATAAGCTTTGGAGTGACATTTCTGTAGGATTTGTCCCTATTCATGCTCAGGTACACAATGTCTAATAATACCATCTACTCCTTCTTTATAAAGATGTGGGTCATCCCAAAAGTAATGTCTTACATCATAGAAGAACTTTTTCTTTTGTTGGTATGTAAAGCTAGGTGGTAAATATTTAGCAACAATGTAATTAGCATAATCAGCATACCAAGGAGTACTGTGAGCAACATTTATTGCAGCTAACTGCTCATCAGGAAAACTATCATCAATATGTAGTGGGTCATCAGGTAAATTTTCAAGCCTAGACAAATTATCAGCTATGGGGTTCTCAGCTCCTTTTCTATCAATGATATGTAAATCAAATTCTTGTAACAAGAGGACCCATCGGATAACTCTAGGTTTAGCATCATTCGTTTCCATATGATATTTAATAGCAGCATGGTCTATGTGAACAATTACTTTGGAGTCAACAATATAAGGTCTAAATTTGTCACAAGCAAACACCACTGTTAAGAATACTTTTTCAGTAGTAGCATAATTTCTTTGAACAATGTCTAGAGTTCTACTAGCATAATGAATAACATTCAGTTTCTTATCAACTGTTTGTCATAAAACAGCACCAACAGCATAATCACTAGCATCACACATAATTTCAAAAGGCGAGTTCCAATCAGGTGGTTGAACAATAGGCACATAAATTACCACCTTCTTGAGTGTTTCAAAGGCTTCTAAACAATCATCATCAAAAACAAAAGCAATATCCTTTTTCAAAAGATTCGTAAGAGGCCTAGAAATTTTAGAAAAGTCTTTGATAAATCTCCTATAAAAACCAGCATGACCTAAGAATCTATGAATACCTTTTATATCTTTAGGACATGGCATTTTCTCAATTTCATCAACCTTAGCTTTGTCCGCTTCAATACCTCTTTCAGAAATTTTATGGCCCAAGACAATGCCTTCATTAACCATAAAGTGGCACTTCTCCCAATTCAAGACAAGATTTGTTTGTTCACATCTCTGCAAAACTCGCTCAAGATTCCTTAAACAATCATCAAAAGACTTCCCATAAACAGAGAAGTCATCCATGAAAACATCAACAATCTTTTCACAAAAGTCAGAGAATATAGCATTCATACATCTTTGAAAGGTAGAAGGTGCATTACATAAACCGAAAGGCATACATCTATAAGCATCGGTTCCAAAGGGACAAGTAAAAGTGGTCTTTTCTTGATGAGGTTGAGAAACAAGTATTTGTGAAAAAACAGAATATCCATCAAGGAAGCAAAAGTGTGTGTGCTTAGATAATATTTCAAGCATTTGATCAATAAAAGGGAGAGGGTAATTATCTTTTCTAGTTGCTTTGTTTAATGTTCTAAAATCAATTACCATTCTATAACCTGTAATAATTCTTTGTTGAATAAGTTCATTATTATCATTAGGATCAACAGTTATACCACCCTTCTTACGTACACAATGAACATGATTTACCCATCTACTATCAGCTATAGGATAGAATATACATGCTTCCAGAAGCTTTAAGATTTCTGTTCTTAACACTCTTTCATCTTCGGATTTAACCAACGTTGGTGATCAACAACGGGTTTAGCATCAGGTTCCATATTAATTTTGTGCTAACATAGAGTGGGACTAATGCCCTTTAAATCATCAAGAGTATATCCAATAGTAGCGTGATGCTTCCTTAGAACTTTCAATAATCTTTCTTCTTCATGTTCTGAAAGGTTAGCACTAATAATAACAAGATATATTTTCTTTTCAGCAAGATAAGCATATTTCAAAGTGTCTGGCAATTGTTTTAATTCAAAAACAAGATCACAAAGGGGTATCTTCTTTATCTCTTTGGTCTCGGGGCGTCACAAAGGGGATCTTCTTTATCTCTTTGGCCGGCTGGAGGAGCCCTGGGCCTCTGACTCTTTGGGATCCGGCGACAGGTCCGGCTACTTGCTGGCCATGCCCACCACTCGGTCCAAGAGCTTCTTCTCAGCAGCAATCACAAGGGACTCGGTCAGCCGACTGCTAGCTGCAGCACAGGCGGCCGACTTCTCATAGTCCCTGGCTAACGTGATAATGCCCTTGGCTCCTAGCATCTTCATCTTGAGGTAGGCATAATGAGGTACTGCCATGAACTTGGATAGAGCTGGCCGGCCTACGAGCACATGATGATGACTCTCCAGGTCAACCACCTCGAACCAAATTGCCTCGCGGTGGATGTGATCTTTGTCTCCGAAGAAGACGTCTATCTTGATCTTGCCGATTGGTGAGAAGGAAAGGCCGGGCACAATGCCATGAAACACAGTCCGACTAGGCTGCAGTTGTCTCTCTTTGATGCACAACTTCTCCATGGTGTCACAGTAGAGGATGTTGATGCTGCTACCACCATCTATCAGAATCCAGGAGAAACGAGTAGCTCGCCTCTCCGTTGAAAGGGTAGCATCCAACACCAAGGCATAGGAACCCAGAGAAGGCATCACTTCCGGGTGGTCAGCACGGCTCCAGCTGATAGGCTTCTCAAATCAATGCATGAACTCTGGGGCAGCTAAGGCAACAGCGTTTACTTCATGGCACTGCTGATGTTAGATGTGCATGTCACCAGCCAAACTGGTGAAGATGACGTAGGCTCCATGCTCCTTGGGGTATTCATCTTGGACAGCGCCGACTGCTGGACGGGCCGTCAGCTGCTAGGGAGGAGGCGGCGGCTGGCCAGCAGGCGGAAGAGGTAGCAGTCCTTTGCCCTTGGAGATTCGAGTGAACCAGTGGCACTTCCGAGTGGTGTGGTTGGACGGATTCGCTCCACTGTGGAACTAGTAGGGAGCATCAAGGGTTTGCTCATAGGAGAAGGCTGGCAGCCAAGCAGGCTTTTCGCCCTTTTGACACTTTGGGCCGAGTTGCCCCTCCGGCTGTTGGTCCTCAGCTGTTGCCACCTGCTAGCTGATGACCCACAAGTATAGGGGATCTATCGTAGTCCTATCGACAAGTAAGAGTGTCGAACCAAACAAGGAGTAGAAGGAAATGATAAGCGGTTTTCAGCAAGGTATTCTCTGGAAGCACTGAAATTATCGGTAACATATAGTTTTGTGATAAGGTAATTTGTAACGGGTAACAAATAGTAAAAGTAAATAAGGTGCAGAAAGATGGCCCAATCCTTTTTGTAGCAACGGACAAGCCTGAACAAACTCTTATATGAAGGAAAGCGCTCCTGAGGACACATGGGAATTATCATCCAGCTAGTTTTCATCATGCTCGTATGATTCACGCTCGGTACTTTGATAATTTGATACGTGGGTGGACCGGTGCTTGGGTACTGTCCTTCATTGCACAAGCATCCCACTTATGATTAACCCCTATTTCAAGCATCCGCAACTACAACATAAGTATTAAGGTAAACCTAACCATAGCATGAAACATATGGATCCAAATCAGCCCCTTATGAAGCAACGCATAAACTAGGGTTTAAGCTTCTATTACTCTAGCAACCCATCATCTACTTATTAATTCCCAATGCCCTCCTCAAGGCCCAAACAATGGTGAAGTGTCATGTAGTCGATGTTCACATGAAACAACTAGAGGAACGACAACATACATCTCATCAAAATATCGAACGAATACCAAATTCACATGACTACTTATAGAAAGACTTCTCCCATGTCCTGAAGAACAAACGTAACTACTCACAAATCATATTCATGTTCATAATCAGAGGGGTATTAAATATGCATAATGGATCTGAACATATGATCTTCCACCAAGTAAACCAACTAGCATCAACTACAAGGAGTAATCAACACTACTAGCAACCCACAGGTACCAATCTGTGGTTTGGATACAAAGATTGGATACAAGAGATGAACTAGGGTTTGAGATGAGATGGTGCTGGTGAAGATTTTGATGGAGATTGACCCCCTCCCGATGAGTGGATCGTTGGTGATGGTGATGGTGATGTTTTCCCCCTCCCGGAGGGAAGTTTCCCCGGAAGAACAGCTCCGTCGGAGCCCTAGATTGGTTCCGCCTCGTGGCGGCGGAGTTTTGTCCCGTGAGCTAGCTTATGATTTTTTCCTCCACAAAATACCTCATATAGCAGAAGATGGGCATCAGACGGCTGCCAGGGGGCCCACGAGGCAGGGGAGCGCCCAGGGGGTAGGGCTCTTCCCCCACCCTCGTGGATGGTGGGTGGCCCCCTTCTGGTACTTCTTTCGCCCAATATTTTTTTTATATTCTAAAACTTGCTCCCGTGAAGTTTCAGGACGTTTGGAGTTGTGCAGAATAGGTCTCTAATATTTGCTCCTTTTCCAGCCCAGAATTCCAGCTGCCGCCATTCCCTCTCTTCATGTAAAACCTTGTAAAATAAGAGAATAGGTGTAAGTATTGTGACATAATGTGTAATAACAACCCATAATGCAATAAATATCGATATAAAAGCATGATGAAAAATGGACGTATGAACTCCCCCAAGCTTAGACCTCGCTTGTTCTCAAGCGAAGGCCGATATTGAAAACTATGTCCACATGTTTAGAGATAGAGGTGTCGATAAAATAAAATACGGACATGAGGGCATCATGATCATTCTTAGAACAGCAACATATACATATATTGTCATATGATATCTTATCTTAAAGTAATAATTCACTCACAATTTCAAGTATGAATTAGAAACTTCATTGAGAACCAACAAACTCTAATCTCAGTCATTGAGGCAATTGCAATTTATCATAACATAAGAAAGAGTCAATAAGAGCTTTTCAGCAAGTCCACATACTCAACCATCATTTAGTCTTTCACAATTGCTAACACTCATGCTATATTTATGGTTATGAAGTTTTAGGCGAACACAGAGAAAGATAGGGGCTTATAGTTTTGCCTCCCAACCTTTTACCTCAAGGGAAATGTCAACAATAATAGTCCATGAAAACTTACATCCAATTAGCTATATATATCAGGATCTTTCCAACACATTGTGCTTCCCAAAGGATAAAATGTAAAAAGGAAAGGTGAAAATCACCTTGACTCTTAAATGAAGTATAAGACAATAATAAAAGATAGGCCCTTCGCAGAGGGAAGCAAAGGTTGTCATGTGCTTTTGTGATTGGATGCACAAAATCTTAATGCGAAAGAACGTCACTTTATATTGCCACTTGTGATATGGACCTTTATTATGCAGTCCGTCACTTTTATTTCTTCCACATCACAAGATCGCATAAAGCTTATTTTCTCTGCACTAATAAATCATACATATTTAGAGAGCAATTTTTATTGCTTGCAACAATGACAACTTACTTGAAGGATCTTTCTCAATCCATAAGTAGATATGGTGGACTCTCATGGCAAAACTGGGTTTAAGGATATTTGGAAGCATAAGTAGTATCTCTACTTGGTGCAAAGAATTTGGCTGGCATGAGAGGGAAAGGAAATCTCAACATGTTGGATGATCCATGACAATATAATTTATTTCATATGTAAGAAAACATAACCCATTACGTTGTCTTCCTTGTCCAACATCAACTCTTTAGCATGTCATATTTTAATGAGTGCTCACAATCATAAAAGATGTCCAAGATAGTATATTTATATGTGAAAACCTCTCTTTCTTTATTACTTCCAATTAATTGCAACGATGACCAAAACTATGCTTGTCAAGTCTCAACAACTTTTATTCATCATACTCTTTATATGTGAAGTCATTACTCTCCATAAGATCCATATGATCCCTTTATGTCTTTTTATTTCTTCTTTTTTATTTTATTCCCTCAAGATCATAGCAAGATAATCAAGCCCTTGACTCAACACTAATTTTTATTATAAATAGCTCACGGACTCGATTACATAGAAGGATCATAAAGCAAAACTCAAAACTGGAGCATACTAAAACTTTATTCTAGTAGATCAAGATATTACCAAAAGAATCGAACTAAGCAAAATGGTAAAGATAAAAGTGTGATGGTGATACGATACCGGGGCACTCCCCTAAGCTTGGCAGTTGCCAAGGGGAGTGCCCATACCCAATGCTCAGTTCTTCTTTGTTGGTGAAGAAGGTGTTGGTGATGTTGGGTAGTCGCACATTGAGCATAGGAGATCCTCTAATTTCCGGATAATGCCCTTGAGTGCGATGATATGCTCCTTCAACAAAATATTTTCACTTGTGAGATACTTGTTTTGAAGGCGAGCTAACTCAATCATCTTGAAAGCTTCAATTTCCATTGGGGTAAAGAGATTGTGATGAGGTTGAAGGATTTCTTTGTCTACTACTGCCGGAACTTGATCTCCCATGGCCTTCTTGATCCCATCATCCTTGTTGATATGTCTGGGCTCTTCTCTCTTCAGCTCTATCTTCATTAGCCAAGCACCATTGCCCTCATTGTTGGAGGAGGAGGGAGATGACATGATGCCTGGCCTTGACAACCCTGGGAGAAAACAGCTAGAAACAAAAACAGGAGATATTTGCATGATACAATGGTCAAAACCTTTGGGAGATTATATAATGATTTTTTACCGACCAAAAGAAGTATCGTGCAAGAAAACAGAGTCCAGAGAGCACACGAGGTCCCCACAAGGCAGGGGGCGCGCCCTCCACCCTCGTGGACGCCTCGTGTCCTTCCCAGACTGCTTCTTATTTTCCTATTTTCTTAAATATTCCAAAACAGAGCAAAATTGCCATTAGAACTGTTTTGGAGTTGGTTTACTTACCATACCATGTACCTATTCCTTTTCAAAGTCTGAAATGTTCGGGAAAGTGTCCTTTATGTATTCCTTCAGGGTTACGGTTTCAATAACATTAGTTTCAACATTTATAGGATTACCTGAGATATAATGTTTGATTCTTTGACCGTTCACGACCTTCGGATTTGTGCCTTCGAAGTTGTTGACTTTTAAGGCACCGGAACGGTAGACCTCCTTGATGACGTAAGGACCTTCCCATTTATAGAGAAGTTTTCCTGCAAAAAATCTTAAACGAGAGTTGTATAACAATACGTAATCACCTACATTAAACTCACGTTTTTGTATCCTTTTATCATGCCATCTTTTAACTTTTCCTTTAAACAGTTTGGCATTTTCATAAGCCTGGGTTGTCCATTCATCAAGTGAGCTAATGTTAAAAAGCCTCTTCTCACCGGCAAGTTTGAAGTCATAATTGAGCTCTTTAATGGCCCAATATGCCTTATGTTCTAGTTCAAGAGGTAAGTGACATGCTATACCATAAACCATTTTATATGGAGACATACCCATAGGATTTTTATATGCAGTTCTATAAGCCCATAATGCATCATCAAGTTTCTTGGACCAATTCTTTATAGATCTATTATCAGTCTTTTGCAAAATTAATTTAAGCTCTCTATTACTCAATTCTACTTCACCACTAGACTGTGGGTGATAAGGAGATGCGATTCTATGATTAACATCATACTTAGCAAGCATTTGACGAAAGTCACCATGAATAAAATGTGAACCACCATCAGTCATTAAGTATCTAGGGACTCCAAACCTCGAAATATAACTTCTTTAAGCATCTTAATAGAGGTGTTATGATCAGCACTACTAGTTGGAATAGCTTCTACCCACTTAGTAACGTAATCAACAACAACTAAAATATGTGTGTACCCATTAGAGGAAGGAAACGACGCAATATAATCAAAGACCCAAACATCAAATGGTTCAATAACAAGTGAATAATTCATAGGAATTTCTTGACGTCTACTAATATTACCAATTCTTTGACATTCATCACAGGACAACACAAACTTACGGGCATCCTTGAAGAGAGTAGGCCAATAAAATCCGGATTGCAATAACTTATGTGCAGTTCTCTCTCCAGCATGGTGTCCTCCATAAGCCTCGGAGTGACACTTGCGTAGGATCTGTTCTTGTTCATGCTCAGGTACACAACATCTAATAGCACCGTCTACTCCTTCTTTATAAAGGTGTGGGTCATCCCAAAAGTAATGGCTTAAATCATAGAAGAACGTTTTCTTTTGCTGGTATGTGAAACTAGGTGGTATAAATTTAGCAACAATATAATTAGCATAATCAGCATACCATGGAGCAGTACGAGAAGCATTTATGACAGCTAGTAGTTCATCAAGAAAGCTATCATCAATAGGTAGTGGGTCATCAAGAACATCCTCTAACCTAGACAAGTTGTGTGCGACGGGGTTCTCAGCTCCCTTCTTATCAATAATATGCAAATCAAATTCTTGAAGCAAGAGAACCCATCTAATAAGTCTAGGTTTAGCATCTTTCTTTTCCATAAGATATTTAATAGCAGCATGATCAGTGTGAACAGTTAATTTAGAATCAACAATATAAGGTCTCAACTTATCACAAGCACACACAACTGCTAAATATTCTTTTTCAGTAGTAGCATAATTTCTTTGAGCACTGTCTAGAGTTTACTAGCATATTGGATAACATTTAATTTCTTATCAACTCTTTGTCCTAGAACAGCCCCTACAGCATAATCACTAGCATCACACATAATTTCAAATGGTAAATTCCAATCAGGGGGCTGAACAATAGGTGCAGAAATCAAAGCCTTCTTAAGCATTTCAAATGCTTCTACACAATCATCATCAAAGACAAAAGGAACATATTTTTGTAAGAGATTAGTCAGAGGCCGAGGGATTTTAGAGAAGTCCTTAATGAACCTCCTATAAAAACCGGCATGACCAAGGAAGTTTCTTATACCTGTAATGTCCTTGGGACTCGGCATCTTTTCAATAGCATCAACCTTAGCTTTATCAACTTCAATACCTCTTTCATAAATTTTATGCCCCAAGACAATACCTTCATTAACATTAAAGTGGCACTTCTCCGAATTCAAGACAAGATTAGTTCCTTCACATCTCTGCAAAACTCGATCATGGTTGCTTAAGAAATCATCAAAAGAAGTTCCATAAACGGAGAAATCATCGATGAAAACCTCAACAATTTTTTCACAAAAGTCAGATAATATAGCAGTCATACATCTTTGAAAGGTAGCAGGTGCATTACATAAACCAAAAGGCATACGTCTGTAAGCAAAGGTACCGGAAGGGCAAGTGAAAGTTGTCTTTTCTTGATCGTCTTTTGGCAAAGGTATTTGAGAGAAACCGGAATAACCATCTTGAAAGCAAAAATGTGTATGTTTGGATAATCTTTCTAGCATTTGATTAATAAAAGGTAAAGGGTAATGATCCTTTTTAGTAGCTTTATTTAATTTGTGGAAATCAATTACCATTCTATAACCTGTAACTATTCTTTGTGGGGTCAATTCGTCTTTAACATTAGGAACAATAGTAATACCTCCCTTCTTAGTGGCACAGTGGACAGGACTTACCCACTGACTATCAGTAACGGGATAAATTATACCTGCCTTCAGAAGCTTTAGTATTACTTTTCTTACCACTTCTTTCATTTTAGGATTTAGCCGTCGTTGGTGATCAACAACCGGTTTCGCGTCTTTCTCCAATTTTATTCTGTGCTGGCAGAGAGTGGGACTAATGCCCTTAAGATCATCAAGAGTATATCCAATAGCAGCACGGTGCTTCCTCAGGGTTGTCATTGATTTCTTTTCTTCATGCTCTGAAAGATTAGCACTAATAATAACAGGATATATCTCTTTCTCATCAAGATAAGCATATTTAAGAGTATCAGGTAAATGTTTAAGCTCAAATGCAGGATCACCCTTAGGTGGAGGAGGATCCCCTAGGATTTCAACAGGTAAGTTGTGTTTCAAAATAGGTCCCTGTTTAAAGAATACTTCATCTATTTCCCTTCTTTAATTCATAAACATATCATTTTCATGGTCTAGGAAATACTGTTCTAAAGGATCACTAGGATGCACGGCAATAGAAGAAAGACCAATAATTTCATCTTTACTAGGCAATTCTTTATCATGGGGTAGTCTATGAAATTTAGCGAAATTAAACTCATGATACATATCCCCTAAACCAATAGAAACAATATCCTTATTGCATTCTATCTTAGCATTAACAGTATTCAAGAAGGGTCTACCAAATATAATGGGACAAAAGTTATCTTGCGGGGAACCAAGAACAAGAAAATCAGCAGGATATTTAACTTTCCCACACAAGACTTCAACATCTTTTACAATCCCAACTAGGGAAATAGTGTCTCTATTGGCAAGCTTAATTGTAACATCTATCTCTTCTATCTCAGCAGGTGCGGTATCATGGATAATTTCTTTGTATAAGGAATGAGGTATTGCACTTGCACTAGCACCCATATCACATAAGCCATGATAGCAATGATCTCCTATTTAACAGAAATAACAGGTATGCCTACAACAGGTCTATGTTTATTTTTAGTATCGAGTCTAGCAATCCTTGCAGATTCATCACAGAAGTAAATAACATGCCCATCAATATAATCGGCCAAGAGATCTTTAACCATAGCAACACTAGGTTCAACTTTAATTTGCTCAGTGGGAGTAGGTGTTCTAGTATTACTCTTATCAACCACAATTGAAGCTTTAGCATGATCCTTTATTCTAACAGGGAAAGGTGGTTTCTCAATATAAGCAGTAGGAACAATAGGATCATTATAAGTTATAGTCTTTTCTTAAACTTTAATAGGTGCAACTAATTTTACTTCTATCGGAGGATTATATTTAAACTACTTCTCCTTAGGGAGATCAACATGAGTAGCAAAGGATTCACAGAAAGAAGCTACTATCTCAGAGTCAAGTCCATATTTAGTGCTAAATTCATGGAAAGCATCGGTATCCATAAAAGATTTAACACAACAAACTTAGGTGTTATAACTTACTCCTTACCTTCATCAAGATCCCAATCTTCAGAGTTGCGTTTAATTATTTCCAATAAATCCCATTTGAATTCGATAGTCTTCATCATAGAAGACCCAGTACAAGAAGTATCAAGCATGGAGCGATTACTGAGAGAAAGCCGAGCATACAAATTTTGAATAATCATTTCTTTTGGGAGCTCATGATTTGGGCATGAATATAATGTTGACTTAAGCCTCCCCCAAGCTTGAGTGATGCTTTCTCCTTTGCGAGGCCAAAAATTATATATATAACTACGATCACGATGAACAAGATGCATAGGATAAAACTTCTGATGAAATTCCAATTTCAATCGGTTGTAGTTCCATGATCCCATATCATCACATAGCCTAAACCATGTCAATGCCTCTCCCTTAAAAGATAAAGGGAAGACCTTCTTCTTGATAACATCCCCGGGCATACCTACAAGCTTAAATAATCCACAAACTTCATCCACATAGATTAGGTGCAAATCGGGATGTACTGTTCCATCACCTGTGAAAGGATTAGCTAGCAGTTTCTCTATCATACCCGAAGGAATTGCAAGGTAAACATTTTCAGTGGGTTTAGTAGGTTGAGGAGCAACGCTTTGCTCTACTGGTCGGGGTGAAGATACCCCGAACAAGCCCCTCAAAGGATTACGTTCCATAGTAACAAGTGTCAGTAAATTTCAGCACGCTATATAAATTTTTCCTTACCAAATTCCACCTACCAAAGGTACTTCACTCCCCGGTAAGGGCGCCGAAAAAGAGTCTTGATGATCTAACAGTATAGGGGATCTATCGTAGTCCTTTCGATAAATAAGACTGTCGAACCCAACGAGGAGCAGAAGAAAATGATAAGCAGTTTTCAGCAAGGTATTCTCTACAAGCACTAAAATTATCGGTAACATATAGTTTTGTGATAAGGTAATTTGTAACGGGTAACAAATAGTAAAAGTAAATAAGGTGCAGCAAGATGGCCCAATCCTTTTTGTAGCAACGGACAAGCCTGAACAAACTCTTATATGAAGGAAAGCGCTCCCGAGGACACATGGGAATTATCGTCAAGCTAGTTTTCATCACGCTCATATGACTCGCGTTCGGTACTTTGATAGTTTGATATGTGGGTGGACCGGTTCTTGGGTATTGTCTTTCCTTGGACAAGCATCCCACTTATGATTAACCCCTATTGAAAGAATCCGCAACTACAACAGAAGTATTAAGGTAAACGTAACCATAGCATGAAACATATGGATCCAAATCAGCCCCTTACGAAGCAACACATAAACTAGGGATTAAGCTTCTGTCACTCTAGCAACCCATCAGCTACTTATTCCTTCCCAATACCCTCCTCTAGGCCCAAAGAATGGTGAAGTGTCATGTAGTCGATGTTCACATGACACCACTAGAGGAAAGACAACATAGATCTCATTGAAATATCGAACGAATACCAAATTCACATGACTACTTATAGCAAGACTTCTCCCATGTCCTCAGGAACAAACATAACTACTCACAAATCATATTCATGTTCATAATCAGAGGTGTATTAATATGCATAATGGATCTGAACATATGATCTTCCACCAAGTAAACCAACTAGCATCAACTACAAGGAGTAATCAGCACTACTAGCAATCCACAGGTACCAATCTGAGGTTTGGATACAAAGATTGGATACAAGAGATGAACTAGGGTTTGAGATGAGATGGTGCCTGGGCGCGCTCCCTGCTACCTCTTGAGCACTACGTTGGTTTTCCCCGAAGAGGAAGGGATGATGCAGCAAAGTAGCGTAAGTATTTCCCTCAGTTTTTGAGACGAAGGTATCATTCCAGTAGGAGGCTACGCGCGAGTCCCTTGTACTTGCACAAAACAAATAAATCCTCGCAACCAACGCAAATAGGGGTTTTCAATCCCTATAAGGCCACTTACGAGAGTGAGATCTGATAGATATGATAAGATAATATTTTTGGTATTTTTGTGATAAAGATGCAAAGTAAAATAAAGGCAAAGTAAATAGCAAAGGAAATAACTAAGTAGTAGGACATTAATATGATGAAGATAGACCTGGGGGCCATAGGTTTCACTAGTGGCTTCTCTCGAGAGAATAAGTATTCTATGGTGGGTGAACAAATTACTGTTGAGAAATTTACAGAATTGAGCATAGTTATGAGAATATCTAGGTATGATCATGTATATAGGCAACACGTTCGAGACAAGTAGACCGACTCCTGCCTGCATCTACTACTATTACTCCACTCATCGACTGCTATCCAGCATGCATCTAGAGTATTAAGTTAAAAATAGAGTAACGCCTTAAGCAAGATGACATGATGTAGAGGGATAGACTCATGCAATATGAAGAAAACCCCATCTTGTTATCCTCGATGGCAACAATACAATACGTGCCTTGCTGCCCCTACTGTCACTGGGAAAGGACATCGCAAGATTGAACCCAAAGCTAAGAACTTCTCCCATTGTAAGAAAGATCAATCTAGTAGGCCAAACCAAACTGATAATTCGAAGAGACTTGCAAAGATAACCAATCATACATAAAAGAATTCAGAGATGATTCAAATATTATTCATAGATAGACTTGATCATAAACCCACAATTCATCGATCTCAACAAACACACTGCAAAAGGAAGATTACATCGAATAGTTCTCCACATGAGAGGGGGAGAACATTGTATTGAGATCCAAAAAGAGAGAAGAAGCCATCTAGCTACAAACTATGGACCCGTAGGTATGAGGTAAACTACTCACACTTCATCGGAGGGGCTATGGTGTTGATGTAGAAGCCCTCCGTGATCAATGCCCCCTCCGGCGGAGCTCCAGAACAGGCCCCAAGATGGGATCTCTTGGATACAGAAAGTTACGGCGGTGGAATTAGGGTTTTGGCTCCGTATCTGATCGTTTGGGGGTACGTACGTATATATAGGAGGAAGGAGTACATCGGTGGAGGGCGCGCCTGGGGGGGGGGGGGTAGGCGCGCCCCCTACCTCGTGGCCTCCTCTTTTCATTCTTGACGTAGGGTCCAAGTCTCCCGGGTATTGTTCATTGAGAAAATCACGTTCCTGAAGGTTTCATTCCATTTGGACTCCGTTTGATATTCCTTTTCTTCGAAACCCTAAAATAGGCAAAAAATAGCAATTCTGGGCTGGGCCTCCGGTTAATAGGTTAGTCCCAAAAATAATATAAAAGTGGAGAATAAAGCCCAATAATGTCCAAAACAGTAGATAATATAGCATGGAGCAATCAAAAATTATAGATACGTTGGAGACGTATCAAGCATCCCCAAGCTTAATTCCTGCTCGTCCTCTAGTAGGTAAATGATAAAAACATAATTTTTGATGCGGAGTGCTACATGGCATAATTTTAATGTAATTCTTCTCAATTGTGGTATGAATATTCAGATCCGAAACATTCAAGACAAAAGTTCATATTGACATAAAAATAATAATACTTCAAGCATACTAACTAAGCAATTATGTCTTCTCAAAATAACATGGCCAAAGAAAGTTCATCCCTACAAAATCATATGGTTTAGTCATGTTTCATTTTCGTCACACAAGAATTCTCTCATCATGCACAACCCTGATGACAAGCCAAGCAATTGTTTCATACTTTAGTAATCTCAAACCTATAAACTTTCACGCAATATATGAGCGCGAGCCATGGACATAGCACTATGAGTGGAATAGAATATAATGAAGGGGGTTATGTGGAGAAGACAAAAAAGGAGAAAGTCTCACATCCACGAGGCTAATCAATGGGCTATGGAGATGTCCACCGATTGATGTTAATGCAAGGATAGGGATTGCCACGCAACGGATGCACTAGAGCTATAAATGTATGAAAGCTCAACAAAAGAAACTAGTGGGTGTGCATCCAACTTGCTTGCTCATGAAGACCTAGGGCACTTGAGGAGGCCCATTGTTGGAATATACAAGCCAAGTTCTATAATGAAAAATTCCCACTAGTATATAAAAGTGAGAAAACAAGAGACTCTCTAACATGAAGATTAAGGTGCTACTTTGAAGCACAAGTGTGGCAAAGGATAGTACCATTGTTCCTTCTCTCTTTTTCTCTCATTCATTTTTTTGGGGCCTTCTCTTTTTTTATATGTCCTTTCTCTTTTTTTGGGCCTTCTCTTTTTTTATATGGCCTTTCTCTTTTTTTTTGTATTCCTCACTTGGGACAATGCTCTAGAAAATGATGATCATCACACTTCTATTTATTTACATCTCAATGATTACAACTCGATACTAGAACAAAAGATGACTCCATATGAATGCCTCCGACGGTGTACCGGGATATGCAATGGACCAAGAGTGACATGTATGAAAGAATTATGAATGGTGGCTTTGTCACAAATACTATGTCAACTACATGATCATGCTAAGCAATATGACAATAATGAATGTGTCATGATGAACAGAATGATGGAAAGTTGCATGGAAATATATCTTGGAATGGCTATGGAAATGCCATCATAGGTAGGTATGGTGGATGTTTTGAGTAAGATATAAGGAGGTTTATGTGTGAAAGAGCGTATCATATCACGAAGTTTGGATGCACCGGCGAAGTTTGCGCCAACTCTCAATGTGAGAAAGGGCAATGCACGGTACCGAAGAGGCTAGCAAGGATGGAAGGGTGAGAGTGCGTATAATCCATGGACTCAACATTAGTCATAAAGAACTCACATACTTATTGCAAAAATCTACAATTCATCAAAAACCTCTGTACTATGCGCATGCTCCTAGGTGGATAGATTGGTAGGAAAAGACCATCGCTCGTCCCTGACCGCCACTCATAAGGAAGACAATCAAATAACAACTCATTTTTCAAATTTGTTGCATAATGTTTACCATACGTGCATGCTACGGGAATCAAACTTCTTTTTTTTGCGGGTGGGGAATCAAACTTCAACACAAGTATTTTTCAATTTCACAACTACTCAACTAGCACGACTTTGATATTATTACCTCCATATCTCACAACAATCATCAAGCATCAAACTTCTCTTAGTATTCAAAACACTCTTAAGAAAATTTTACTAATCTTGAACACCTAGCATATTAGGATTTTAAGCAAATTACCATGCTATTAAGACTCTCAAAATAATCTAAGTGAAGCATGAGAGATCAATAGTTTCTATAAAACAAATCCACCACCGTGCTCTAAAAGATATAAGTGAAGTACTAGAGCAAAACTATATAACTCAAAACATATAAGTGAAGCACATAGAGTATTCTAACAAATTCCAAATCATGTATGGATATCTCAAAAGGTGTGTACAGAAAGGATGATTGTGGTAAACAAAAAATCAAAGACTCAAATAATACAAGACGCTCTAAGAAAAACACATATCATGTGGCGAATAAAAATATAGCTCCAAGTAAAGTTACCGATAGAAGTAGACGAAAGAGGGGATACCTTCCTGGGCATCACCAAGCTTTGGCTTTTAGGTGTCCTTAGATTATCTTGGGGGTGCCATGGGCATCCCCAATCTTAGGCTCTTTCCACTCCTTGTTCCATAATCCATCAAATCTTTACCCAAAACTTGAAAACTTCACAACACAAAACTTGAAGTAGAAAATCTCGTGAGCTCCGTTAGCGAAAGAAAATAAAAGACCACTTCAAGGTAATGTAATGAACTCATTATTTATTTATATTGGTGTTATACCTACTGTATTCCAAATTCTCTATGGTTTATAAACTATTTTACTAGCCATAGATTCATCAAAATAAGCAATCAACACACGAAAAACAGAATCTGTCAAAAACAGAACAGTCTGTAGTAATCTGTAGCTAGCGCCAGATCTAGAACCCCAAATATTCTAAAATAAATTTCTGGACGTGAGGAATTTATCTATTAATCATATTAAAAAATAATTAACTAAATATCACTTTCCAAATAAAAATGACAGCAGTTCTCGTGAGCGCTAAAGTTTCTGTTTTGACAGCAAGTTCAACAAGACTTTCCCCAAGTCTTCCCAACGGTTATACTTGGCACAAACACTAATTAAACACAAAAAACACAATAAAAACAGAGGCTAGATAAATTATTTATTACTAAACAGGAGCAAAAATCAAGGAATAAAAATAAAATTGGGTTGCCTCCCAATAAGCGCTATCGTTTAACGCCCCTAGCTAGGCATAACAAGCAAGAATAGATCTACGTATTGCCATCTTTGGTAGGCAATTCTTAAATTAGGCATCTACAATCTTTAGGAATTTCTTTATTTTTATTAATTATCAAACTTTTAGGCACAAGATCGAAAAATTCATTTGTAACAAATGGTTCCTTAATGATAGCAAAAAGATTGGGATGAATACTTATAGATTTGAGATCCGCATTTTTCCTTACTAGAGGATTCACCCTTATTTTTAGGAACGTACATAAGCTTGGCAACTTTAGTGGAAGGACCTGGAGTATTCTTTACGGAAGAAAATGTGGTTCCCAAGTTGGTAATAATATCCTCAAGTTTATCGATCCTAGTAGAATCGTGATTTATTTTCTCATTAACTATGGGTCCCTTTTCTTTAATATTTTTCAAAGTAACTCCTACTTTAGATCCATATTGAGAGATTCGGCTGTGGATCTTTTTATCCAAATTTTCAATTATCTCTACGGTAGAAACCTTATTTTCAATAATTTCAAGCCTTTGCATTACATGCTCCAAAGTTAATACAGTTCCATTAACCAAGAGAGGGGGTGAGCCAAATAAATCTATCATAGCACTATAAGAATCGAAAGTATGGCTACCCAAGAAGTTCCCTCCGGTAATAGTATCAAGAACATATCTATGCCAAGAAGTAATGCCTACATAAAAATTGCAAAGGAGAACGGAAGTAGATTGCTTCCTTGCAGATCTATTTTGAGCATTGCAAATTCTATACCAAGCATCTTTTAGATTTTCTCCCTCCCTTTGCTTAAAATTTAGAATTTCATTCTCGGGAGACAATGGAGAAGATAAGGGACTAGCCATAACGACAAGCAAACAAACTAACACACAAGCAAACAAGAAGTAAGCGGGCAAAAGAGGCAAATAGAGAAAGAGAGGAAGGATAGAGAGAGAGAGAGGGTGAATAAAACGACAAGGGTGAAGTAGGGGAGAGCAAAATGAGAGGCAAATGGCAAATAATGTAATGCAGGAGATAAGGGTATGTGATGGGTACTTGGTATGTTGACTTTTGCGTAGACCTCCCCGGCAACGGTGCTAGAAATCCTTCTTGCTACCTCTTGAGCACTTCGTTGGTTTTCCCCGAAGAGGAAGGGATGATGCAACAAAGTAGCGTAAGTATTTCCCTCAGTTTTTGAGAACCAAGGTATCAATCCAGTAGGAGGCTACGCGAGAGTCCCTCGTACCTGCACAAAACAAATAAATCCTCGCAACCAATGCAAATAAGGGTTGTCAAACCCTATAAGGCCACTTACGAGAGTGAGATCTGATAGATATGATAAATAATATTTTTGGTATTTTTGTGATAAAGATGCAAAGTAAAACAAAGGCAAAGTAAATAGCAAAGGAAATAACTAAGTAGTAGGAGATTAATATGATGAAGATAGAACCGGGGGCCATAGGTTTCACTAGTGGCTTATCTCGAGAGCATAAGTATTCTACGGTGGGTGAACAAATTACTGTTGAGCAATTGACAGAATTGAGCATAGTTATGAGAATATCTAGGTATGATCATGTATATAGGCATCACGTCCGAGACAAGTAGACCGACTCCTGCCTGCATCTACTACTATTACTCCACTCATCGACCGCTATCCAGCATGCATCTAGAGTATTAAGTTAAAAACAGAGTAACGCCTTAAGCAAGATGACATGATGTAGAGGGGTAGACTCATGCAATATGCAGAAAACCCCATCTTGTTATCCTCGATGGCAACAATACAATACGTGCCTTGCTGCGCCTACTGTCACTGGGAAAGGACACTGCAAGATTGAACCCAAAGCTAAGCACTTCTCCTATTGCAAGAAAGATCAATCTAGTAGGCCAAACCAAACTGATAATTCGAAGAGACTTGCAAACATAAATAATCATACATCAAAGAATTCAGAGAAGATTCAAATATTATTCATAGATAGACTTGATCATAAACCCACAATTCATCGATCTCAACAAACACACCGCAAAAAGAAGATTACATCGAATAGTTCTCCACAAGAGAAGGGGCGAACATTGTATTGAGATCCAAAAAGAGAGAAGAAGCCATCTAGCTACTAACTATGGACCCGTAGGTCTGAGGTAAACTACTCGCACTTCATTGGAGGGGCTATGGTGTTGATGTAGAAGCCCTCCGTGATCGATGCCCCCTCCGGTGGAGCTCTGGAACAAGCCCCAAGATGGGATCTCATGGATACAGAAAGTTACGGCGGTGGAATTAGAGTTTTGGCTTCGTATCTGATCGTTTGGGGGTACATAGGTATATATAGGAGGATGGAGTACGTCGGTGGAGCAACAGGGGGCCCACGAGGGTGGAGGGCGCGCCTGGGGGGTGGGGGGGGGGGGGTAGGCGCGCCCCCTACCTCGTGGCCTCCTCTTTTCTTTCTTGACGTAGGGTCCAAGTCTCCCAGGTCTTGTTCGTTGAGAAAATCATGTTCCTGAAGGTTTCATTCCGTTTGGACTCCGTTTGATATTCCTTTTCTTTGAAACCCTAAAATAGGCAAACAAAAATAGCAATTCTGGGCTGGGCCACCGGTTAATAGGTTAGTCCCAAAAATAATATAAAAGTGGAGAATAAAGCCCAATAGAGTCCAAACCAGTAGATAATATAGCATGGAGCAATCAAAAATTATAGATACGTTGGAGACGTATCACCCCCCACCCTTGTGGTTGGTGGGTGGCCTTCCTCTGCTACTTCTTTCGCCCAATACTTTTATATATTCTAAAACTTGTGCCCGTGAAGTTTCAGGACTTTTGGAGTTGTGCAGAATAGGTCTGTAATATTTGCTCCTTTTCTAGCCCAGAATTCCAGCTGCCAGCATTCCCCCTCTTGATGTAAAACGTTGTAAAATAAGAGAGAATAGGCATAAGTATTGTGACATAATTTGTAATAATAGCCCATAATGCAATAAATATCGATATAAAAGCATGATGCAAAATGGACGTATCACCGGCTGGTGGGAGCCGACAGCGGGGCCTTGCGCTTGTTGTCATTCTGCTGCTAGCACTGATTGTTATCACCAGCCGACATTCGGGGAGCCAGAGGGAGCACCTTTCCTGTCGCTCGACTTGGAGCTCCGACTTCATGGAGGAGTCTGTCGTGGCGTACTTGTCTGCTATGATCAGCAGCTCGTCGAGTGTAGCTGGCTCGTCGCAAAGGAGTCAGTGTTTGAGCAAGGTGCCCTCTCCGCACCCGGCAATGAAGTACTCAATGGCTTGCACCTCGTGTACCCCTTCGCAGGAGTTGCGTAGTTCGGCCCACCATGTGAAGTAGTCGAAAGTGGACTCGGTGGGGCCTTGGACGCATAGAGAAAGCTGGCGAGGCTTGGGCGGACACTTGTAGGTGCTGGTGAAGTTGCCGATGAAGACTTCGGTGAAATCTACCCAACTATTAATGCTGTGGGGCTTCAGGCTATTCAGCTATGTCCGGGCCATGCCATGAAGCCTGAGCGGAACATACTTCATGGCAACGCGCTTGTTGCCGTTTGCTTTGTTGATGGTTGCGGAATAATCCACCAGCCAATCCTCCAGATTCATGGAGCCGTTGTACTTGGGCGTATCTCTTGGGAGCGAGAACCGTTTGGGAAAGGGCTTGTCGCGAATGCGGGAGCCAAAACAAGGCGGGCCGATTGCATCTTCTTCTTCTAGCGCCAGTGATCACGCCGGACGGTTGATCCGGTGGCGGGCGTCGTTCTCTTCGACTCCTTCATGGTGGCCGAGCCAGTCTCGAGAGTCGGGTGGTCAACAGATGGCAAGGAGGCATGCCTCTCCCGCCGAGGAGGGGGAGGAGGCGGAAGTTCATCCCGCCGCTCCACTGCTCGAGGGCGGCTGTCTTGGTCGTGCTCGATGGTGATGTGCGTCCGACTGCGGCTAGCAGCCGGCTCTCTATCTCTCTGGTCACGAACGTCGCCTGTCGGCGATCGGGAGGTCGCGCCATGCTCTCAGCGAGAGGGGGGGTGCCATGCTAGTCGGGTTCCTCCACGCAGCATCTAGCCTCTTGCTGTGCGGCGGCCGCGTCGATGAGTTGCTGAACGCGCTCCGTCATGTTGCAACGCTCGTCACCCTCCAGGTGGTCCAGCTCGTCCGCTGCCGCCTGGGAAGCACGTATGTTCTCCATGGGTGTGGCGTAGACAGGGCGGTCTACCCCAAACATGCTGGCAACAGTAGCGCCTGCTGCCAGACCTTGCTGGCTGGGCCCGCCAGTAGCCGGCGTGCCACAAACTGCATGGTCGATCTCGCGCTGGTATGCCTCGGAGAGGCGTCTCATGGTGGCTAACTTCTTGGTGTTCTCGATGTGCGAGACGCGGCAGGCTTCTAGCGTCTCGGCGTTGGCATCCGCCACGATGGGTTTGGACAGGTCCCGCATTGCTGCCTAGAGCGGGTCTTGGGTGGTTCCGCCGGAGGCTCCATCATGGCTGATGACAAGCACCTTCGTGACGGTGCTGCCGCCGCTCTCCACGTGAGGGAGCGGGTCGTCGATGACCACCACGTTGGCGGGGAAGGAGTCGAAGGATGCCGTGTCGGAGTCAACAAGCATTGGGTCGGTGGAGCCAACCAACTCTAGGTCAGTAGCTGGCTCGTTGGTGATGTGGAGCATGCCAAGGAGGTCAACGAAGCAGCTCTCAGAGCTGGCTGCTCCCTCGTCGGGTGTGGGCTCGTCAGAGAGGCGGATCTCGCCTACGAGATCAGCGAGGCAAGCCGCCGCGCCCGCGACTTCTGCACCATGCAGCGCGTCGGCACAAACGCGATCGGGCGTGCCGGGCTAGCTGTGCTCGTTAGGGAGGAAAAGGGTTCTCGTCCAGAAAAGATCTCCGGACGACGGTGCACCTAGCCCCATGGTGGGCGCGAAATGTCGAGGGGGTCGTGCTACATATCCCAAAGGACGGCTTATCATGGTGGGGGAGAGTAATACGTCGCCGGTGCCTGGAAACGGGATAAGGCATAGATAGGTACGCTGATGCATCTTACCCAGGTTCGGGGCTCTCCTAGGAGATAACACCCCTAGTCCTGCTCTCCAGGGTCTCCGCATGCTCACTATCTCAACAAGGAGCTACAAGCTTTGCTCCTCGAGCTGTTTAGCTAGAGGCGGAAGGAGGGCAAGGCTAGCTCTACTCCTCTCTCTCTATGTGTTTGTGTTATCTAAGAAGTTGAACCCTTTGCATGGGTGCCCTAGTGGGGGGGTTTATATAGGTCTACCCCCAAGGGGTACAATGGTAATCCGACTGGGTGTAGTACCCAGCCGTCAGTGTCTATAGTAGTCGGCTTCTCCACTGGTCGCTAGGTCCCGCCGGCTGTTTCGTACTTGGCTGACAGGCCATGCCCGCCGCTTGCGGGTCCTGCCGGCTGCTTAGTATTGTTGTAACGCCCCGAGACCGATGTGCCAGGTGTCTTCCAGTTATTCACTGTTGTTGCCTTGTCATTGCTTGCGTGTCATCCATGTCATATCATGTCATCATGTGCATTCCATTTGCATACATGTTCGTCTCATGCTTCCGAGCACTTTCCCCGTTGTCCGTTTTGCAATCCGGTGCTCCTATGTCACCCGGTGTCCCTTTCTACCTCTTTTCATGTGCGGGTGTTAAATGTTTTCGGATTGGACCGAGACTTGTCATGCGGCCTTGGTTTACTACCGGTAGACCGCCTATCAAGTTTCGTTCCATTTGGACTTCCTTTGGTACTCCAACGGTTAACCGAGGGACCGAAAAGTCCTCGTGTCTGTTGCAGCCCAACACCCTCCAAAGTGGCCCAAAACCTAGCTAAACATCTTCTATCATCTAGAGCGTTCGATCACGATCGCGTGGCCGCAAACCGAACCTATTTTGGACTCTCCTAGCTCCCTCTACCAATAAATATGTGTCCTCCCCCGAAAATTCCGCGGTACAAACCCTAGATCTCTCCTCTCCGCGCCGCCGGACAAAATTCCCACCGCGCCGGACAATGTCCGCGCCGCCGCGCTGGACCAATCCGAGCTCGCCACCTCACCCCGCCGCCTTCTCTCTCTCCTCTACCGCGCCGGCCCGCCCGAGCCCGCGTGCGGCCCGCGCGGGCCCATCTCAGTGCCGCCGCCCCATGTCCGGCTCTCCCCGCCCGAGGCGTGCCTCCCGCTAACCGTCGGCAGCCCTTCGCACCGCGCCACCGCGACGGCTCGCCACGCCTCCGCGCCAGCTCACCGCCGACCAGTGTGCCTCGCCGCCCGACGCACTCCGGCAGCCCGCGCCGACGCCGCTCCGACTTTCGCACCAACGACGCTGCCTCCTCGTCGCCCCCTCATCGCCGCGCGCCGCCCTCCTCCATCTCCGGTCACCGGAGCAAGTCCAAATGCCATCGCCATGAACTCTGGCGAGCCTCGGAGTGCGCGCATCTACAGTAACCATGAGATACAGATCTGGATCCATCCTCCTCGGTTGACTTTTTCTCCTCTAACCCTAATCTTTTTGCATTTTTCAACGCATCATAACTATGTCATCGTAGCTCCGATTTGTGCGTGTAGCATATCAAAATGTTTGCCTCGACAAGTACATCATTTCATCTCATTGCATCATTTTAATTTGAGCTCATCTTGATGCCTGAAATGCTGTTGGAAGAGGGCTGTGTGAGGAATTTGTCAGATCTGTTTCAGCAAATGACATTTTGTCATTTTTGCCATGATTAATGTGTGCATGCTATGATCCTGAGCTCTACATGTGTTTTGTTATATGCCATGCCATCTTTGCAGAGGTGCTTGCCATGTATATTTGTGATATTTGTGGTGACTAGCACAAGCTTGCAAAGTAGCGTAATCGGCAATGCTGATTTCAGGGACTTAGAATTTCACAAAGTCCTTGTCCTGTTTTTGTTTTTATGCCATATGTTCATGTTGTTTCCTAGTGATCTGTGCCTCTTTTGAGGATGATAAGTAAGGATGTTTTGTTAATAATGTGGTGCTCTATGTATCCATGTCTTTGTTTGCAATTATGGAGCACCCTAGCTTGAGTCAATCGAGCTCTACTTTTGCTATAAAGTGAACCCTGGCAGATTGTTGACACTTTAGCGATTTTACCAAGGATGTTGCTATTGATCCATGCATGCTATGTTGTTGTTCTTGCCATGTCTAGCTTCTATGCCATGTCTTCTTGATGGGTGTATGCTTAGTTTGTCATGCCATGCTTTGTAGTGAGTGCATCGAGCTCGTAAACATGCCTACTTGTTAACTATTTTGCCATGCTCCAGTTTTTCACTAAGTCTGAATCTGTTTATGTTTTTGCCATGTTGACATGCTTGCAATTGTATTTTCTGATCACTTTTGGCTCAAGGTCACTAAGGGACTTTTGTTAAGTGTTTTGAGTAGCTTCATGCCATGCCTTGCTTTGCCATGTTAAGTTCCTGTAGCTTGTAGTTTTCATGCGCTAAAGGTTGCTTCCTGATGATAAATTTCATTAAGTATGAATCCTGTTATCATTTGCTCTTTTGCCATGCTTGTTTGAACCTATTAATGGATGAATTAGCCGTAGCTCAGTGTTCATATTTTTTTAAGCATCATGAGTGGATCACTGCCATGTATTTTGTTGCCATGTTTGAGTGCTGTAGCATATTTATCTTGATGCATTTAGAAGGCTACTTGCTGATTATCGCAGACTGGTGCCATATTTGTTTTACCATTGTCGAGGATGTCTTGTAACCGGGATTCTGAGTCTGATCGGGTCTTCCCTCTTTAAGGAATATCCTTCGTTGACCGTGAGAGCTTGTGATGGGCTAAGTTGGGACACCCCTGCAGGGTTTTGAACTTTCGAAAGCCGTGCCCACGGTTATGGACAGATGGGAATTTGTTAATGTCCGGGTGTAGAAAACCTAAGTTATCTTAATTAAAATGCATCAACCGCGTGTGTTACCGTGATGGTCTCTTCTCGGCGGAGTCCGGGAAGTGAACACGGTGTTGGAGTAATGCTTGACGTAGGTTGTTCTAGGATCACTTCATGATCATAGTTGTTCGACCGTGCTTTTGCCTTCTCTTCTCGCTCTATTTTTCAAATATGTTAGCCACCATATATGCTAGTCGCTTGCTGCAGCTCCACATCATACCTTTTACCCTACCTATAAGCTTAAATAGTCTTGATCGCGAGGGTGTGAGATTGCTGAGTCCCCGTGACTCACAGATACTTCGAAAACCAGTTTGCAGGTGCCATTGAACCGTGCAGATGACGCAACCAAGCTCAAGGAGGAGCTCGATGAAGATCTTGTCCTTTGTGTTGTTACATTCTAGTTGATCAGTAGTGGAGCCCAGTTGGGGTCGATCGGGGATCTGTGTAGCATTTGGGGTAGTCTTCTTTCATTTTGGTTCCGTAGTCAGACCTTGATTGTATCTGGATGATGTAATGCTTTATTCATGTATTGTGTGAAGTGGCGATTGTAAGCCAACTATGTATCTCTTTCCCTTATGTATTACATGGGTTGTGTGAAGATTACCTCACTTGCGACATTGCTTTTAATGCGGTTATGCCTCTAAGTCATGCTTTGACACATGGGAGATATAGCCGCATCGAGGGCGTTACAAGTTGGTAATCAGAGCCTTCCCCGACCTTAGGAGCCCCCTGCTTGATCAAATCGCTGGCGTTATTGAGTCTAGAAATGTTTTGAGTCATTTAGGAATTATATATATCAGAGAGTTAGGACTTCTTTTTACTCCTCAGTCCCTTCGTCGCTCTGGTGAGGCATCCTGACGTAGAGTTTTGACTTTTCTCTTCTAAAATTTCACTAAAAAAAATTTAGGATCACGCGGGTATCTTGGAATCGGTCCGATGGTTTTGTGACGAGAACATTGTTCTTGGTGCCTCCTGACATTTAGGGGTTGTGGCAGTGTCCTGGGGAGTTGAGCTCCGAGGTGTTGCCGTCACAATTTTATCGTTGCAGTTCTGGAACACCTGAGTTTAGTTTCACTGACATCGAAAATCTCTTTTATGCAGTTGTTGGTGAGATAACCTCGACGCCACCCAGTACTGGGGCGGGAGTTCGGGCGTATTGCCATAACTTGTATAACGGATGCTTTTCGAAGGTTGAGGTAAACGATTTCCGAAGGTTTCTTGGTTATGTGTTGAAGGATGGATACAGCTGGATGTAGGATTTGTTAGTTTTGGGTGAGATATTATGCTTCCCCTGTATCCCCAACACCTGATTGCATAACCGGAAAATTTCGGGAGTTTATAAGTGGGAATTCAAGTAGCTCGTAGGATATCTTTCCGACAGATGTATTATATGAAATTGGGGTTTGACGTCTAGTGGTCCGCCTATCCACGGTTGGTTTTACAGTGGTCTCGTTGTGTCTTAATGAGTCCTTGGCTATGTCAACTCGGGGACGCTTCGTATGTCATGTGCACTGCCTTGTACATGATGGTGCTATACGATCGAGCCCGTGTAGGCCCCACCACGAAAACTTTGGACGAAATCTCTATCATATGTTTGTTCCGGCTTATTCTGCAAGCCAATCCTTTGTTTTGTTTTTGAGTTGTGGTATTCGAGTTGCTTCAAGTAAAATGTTGATTCCATACCTTTCATGGTGTTCTCATACTACGATGTAAATACCAATCCTTCTCGATCATCGAGTTTGTCATGTCAATCCTTTTTAACCGGTGTGCTTCTCTTCAAGTGGATCCGATCATTGCAACATCCGCAAGATCAAGTATCAGTTCTTCTCAACGGTGTTTGTTTCATCCATCCCCAAGTTGCCTTTGTTTTCCCGCCCACCCACCCTTTTCCTTCAAGGAACCCGATGTCTTAATCAAGTATCCATTTATTCTTGTGAAGTCTCTCCATTCCTTTTCCGTCAATGTTCTTATCCGGTGATTCTCATGAAGATTCTAATGAAGCTTCAAGTTCGTCATGCTTCATTCTTTTCATCTCCGGTGGTTTCAAGTCAAGCTTTGTTGATCATATCCTTTCCTCCTTTCAATGCTTTCTCATGCCGGTGCAATTCTTAATCATTCACCTCTCACTATTCATTTGTTCCGGAGTGCTGAAGAGATTTCGAAGATTTGTGGTTTCACTTTGCATCCGTTCAATCTATTTTGAGGTCCTATCTTATTCAATCCATTTAATTCAACCGGTGCATTCTCTCTTTTAAATTGTTCTACGGTGTTTCTTTTGAGTGGGCCCTAACCCACAGGTCTTTTCCTAGGATCTTACCTGACTCTTCTTATTTTACCGGAGCTTCTCAAATTCTCTCCAAAGTTTGACGTAAGAATGAATTTTCGTCAATCAGATGTACTTCTCCAAGATCTTCCAAATTCTTTTCATCATTGGTTCAACTTTTCTATTCGTCCTTATTCCGGAGTGTCTCAACAATTCATGGTGGTGTTTCTTGTCGTCATTCTCAGATTTTGAAGACCGAAGAAGAGTTTTTCCTCCATATCTTATCCATTCTCTCGTAGATTCATGATTCTAGCTTGATGCCATCCCCTCATAATTGTTTTTGATTGTGGGAATTCATTTCACCTATCTGGAGTAATTCAAGAGTCTTATCAGTTTGTTATCCGGAGTCCTTCAATTCAGGTTTATTCATTCTCAGCTGTCAGTTATCATTCTCAAATCTTACCGGTGCATCATTCAAATATTCTCTATGAAGTTCGTGAACTATTCGTCCTCTTGTATCTAAATTCCATCAAGTATCTTCATTCATCTGCTAATTCTTCCCGGTGTTTTCTTTATCTTCTCTTCGTTCATTTTAATTTCTTATGGTGGTTCGTTCAAGATTTCTCTTCCTTGTTTATCATATCAATTCATTCGTTATTTCCAATCCTACCGGTGGGTCGTTAAAGACCTTTCTCAAGTTTGCGCTATATCTATCTTAATCTTTCTACGAGGATAAGTAGTATGCCAAATTCGTTGCTTGTCATCAATTAAATTGGTGAATGTTAAGCATAATGTAATTCTTATTCTTGTTTCTTCCATATGTTAATCTTTTCTTCTGGAGTTTGTTCACGATGATTAAATTCTTGGTTTCAAGTGCTCGTCTTTCTTTCTCAAAGTTCCAAGCTCTAATTATGACGGAGATCCATCTAAATCATTGCAAGGATTCACCTTGTGTTTTCAATTTCTCTTTCTTTTCATTCCTTTGTTTACCGGAGTTGTTCATGGAGGTTCTACATGATGGTTCATCAAGGATTTAATTCCTTCTCGAAGTTTTCATCGAGATTCTTTTAAGGAGCTCAAGCATCCTTCATCTTGGATCCGGAGTGCAATTCTTTCTACCTTATCAAATGAGGTGGTCTTATGTCATTCTTGATAATTTGAGTTCATGTTTCATGATTCAAATGTTATTAAGAATGAGGTATTTTAAATCCACCAACCAACTAGTTGGAGCTATCTTGTGTCATGTTTCACCTAAATCCTTCCTTGAGGATTGTTGCTAGCATGGTGTTTATAATTGACCCAAGTTCTTCGTTATCCTTCCGGTGAAATAGTTTCTCGCCTCCTTATTCTTATCAATTCAAATCCATTGTTTTTGTTAGTGGCAGGTTGTCACCTCATAATTTGAGATGTATTCCATAAGACCATATCAAGATTATTCTTTTCGTTGTTGGTTTTCCAACAACTCCATTCTAGCATTTGTTGTAAGCGTGCTCCCTCAAGATCTTGTTTCTCGTCATTCATTCCATTCCATTCTTACTTCTATTCCGGAGGCATTGTGATGTTGCTCCCTTCAACCCATTTTTTTGTTTTGTTAGGATCATTTTATTTTCTTGGTTTATCCATTTAACCGGAGTGTTGTGTCCCTTTTGCTCAACCTCTTTCATTTTATCAAGTCTTCATCTCTTTTCAACCGAAGTGCTACCCGAATCGGTTCTTTCTTATTCCTCTTTCTTAACGGAGTGCTTTCAACTTTATTATTCTCCATTTCTTCCTTTCTTTCTTTTTGCTCAACCTTTTCAAGGTCCTTTGGTTTCACCCGTTTGTCAAAGAAGCAACTTAGTTTTACCTCTTCTCTTTCTCTTCCCTTTTTCCTTCGGTGCCATTCTAGATCTCGGGACGAGATCCTCTCGTAGTGGTGGAGTGTTGTAACGTCCCGAGACCGATGTGCCAGGTGTCTTCCAGTTATTCGCTGTTGTTGCCTTGTCATTGCTTGCGTGTCATGCATGTCATATGATGTCATCATGTGCATTCCATTTGCATACATGTTCGTCTCATGCTTCCGAGCACTTTCCCCGTTGTCCGTTTTGCAATCCGGCGCTCCTATGTCACCCGGTGTCCCTTTCTACCTCTTTTCGTGTGCGGGTGTTAAACGTTTTCGGATTGGACCGAGACTTGTCGTGCGGCCTTAGTTTACTACTGGTAGACCACCTGTCAAGTTTCGTGTCATTTGGACTTTGTTTGACACTCCAACGGTTAACCGAGGGACCGAAAAGACCTCGTGTGTGTTGCAGATCAACACCCCTCCAAAGTGGCCCAAAACCCACCGATACCTCTTCTATCATCTAGAGCGTTCGATCACGATCGCGTGGCTGCAAACCGTACCACTTTTGGACTCTCCTAGCTCCCTCTACCTATAAATATGTGGCCTCCCCCGAAAATTCCGCGGTACAAACCCTAGATCTCTCCTCTCCGTGCCGCCACACAAAATTCCAACCGCGCTGGACAATGTCCGCACCACCGCGCCGGACCAATCCGAGCTCGCCACCTCACCCCGCCACCTTATCTCTCTCCTCTACCGCGCCGGCCCACCCGAGCCCTCGTGCGGCCCGCGCGGGCCCATCTTAGCGCCGCCGCCCCACGCCCGGCTCTCCCCGCCCGAGGCGCGCCTCCCGCTGCCCGCTGGCAGCCCTCCGTGCCGCACCGCCACGACGGCCCGCCGCGCCTCCGCGCCGGCTCGCCGCCCGACGCACTCCGGCAGCCCGCGCCAATGCCGCTCTGGCTTCCGCACCAACGGCGCCGCCTCCTCGTCGCCGCGCGCCGCCCTCCTCAATCTCCAGTCACCGGAGCAAGTTCGGCCGCCGTCGCCATGAACTCCGGTGAGCCTCGGAGTGCATGCATCTACAGTAACCGCGAGATCCAGATCTGGATCCATCCTCCTCGGTTGACTTTTTCTCCTCTAACACTAATCTTTTTGCATTTTTCAACGCCTCATAACTCTGTCATCGTAGCTCCGATTTGTGCGTGTAGCACATCAAAATGTTCGTCTCGACGATTACATCATTTCATCTCATTGCATCATTTTCATTTGAGCTCATCTTGATGCCTGAAATGCTGTTGGAAGAGGGCTGTGTGAGGAATTTGTCAGATCTGTTTTAGCAAATGACATTTTGTCATTTTTGCCATGATTAATGTGTGCATGCTATGATCCTGAGCTCTACATGTGTTTTGTTATATGCCATGCCATCTTTGCAGAGGTGCTTGCCATGTATTTTTGTGATATTTGTGGTGACTAGCACAAGCTTGCAAAGTAGTGTAATCGGTAATGCTGATTTCAGGGACTTAGAATTTCACAGAGTCCTTGTCTTGTTTTTGTTTTTATGCCATATGTTCATGTTGTTTCCTAGTGATCCGTGCCTCTTTTGAGGATGATAAGTAAGGATGTTTTGTTAATAATGTGGTGCTCTATGCATCCATGTCTTTGTTTGCAATTATGGAGCAACTAGCTTGAGTCAATCGAGCTCTACTTTTGCTATAAAGTGAATCCTGGCAGATTGTTGACATTTTAGCGATTTTGCCGAGGATGTTGCTATTGATCAATGCATGCTATGTTGTTGTTCTTGCCATGTCTAGCTTCTATGCCATGTCTTCTTGATGTGTGTATCCTTAGTTTATCATGCCATGCTTTTTAGTGAGTGCATCGAGCTCGTAAACATGCCTACTGGTTAACTGTTTTGCCATGCTCCAGTTTTTCACTAAGTCTGAATCTGTTTATGTTTTTGCCATGTTGACATGCTTGCAATTGTATTTTCTGATCCCTTTTGACTCAAGGTCACTAAGGGACTTTTGTTAAGTGCTTTGAGTAGCTTCATGCCATGCCTTGATTTGCCATGTTAAGTTCCTATAGCTTGTAGTTTTCATGCGCTAAAGATTGCTTCCTGATGATAAATTCCAAACTTGTGTTAATTAAGTCTCAAACCTGTTATCATTTGCTCTTTTGCCATGCTTGTTTGAACCTGTTAATGGATGAATTAGCCATAGCTCAGTGTTCATCTTTTGTTAAGCATCATGAGTGGATCCCTGCCATGTATTTTGTTGCCATGTTTGAGTGCTGTAGCATATTTACCTTGATGCATTTATAAGGCTACTTGCTGATTATCGCAGACCGGTGCCATATTTGTTTTACTTGCCATTTCCAAACCATGCATCCGATTCTGGTGATCTTTATATCGATTTCGACCGAAATAACCTCACCTTTCCAGTGGCACTCTTGGATTTCCAAGTTGATGCTAGGTTCATTCATTCCTTTCCAAATCATGCATATGCATCACACACCGCATCCCGCATATCATACCATATTCATGTGTTGGTTGTTTACTATGTTGTGTGCTTCTTTCCGGTGTTGCTTCTTCGGCTTGGTTCCGGTAACGTTATGATTGTGAGGACCCGTTTGACTACGTCCGGTTTGTCTTCTTCATGGACTCATTCTTCTTCCTTGCGGGATTTCAGGCAAGATGACCATACCCTCGAAATCACTTCTATCTTTGCTTGCTAGTTGCTCGCTCTTTTGCTATGCCTATGCTGCGATACCTACTAGTTGCTTATCATGCCTCCCATATTGTTGAACCAGGCCTCTAACCCACCTTGTCCTAGAAAACCGTTGTTTGGCTATGTTACCGCTTTGCTCAGCCCCTCTTATAGCGTTGTTAGTTGCAGGTGAAGATTGAAGTTTGTTCCTTGTTGGAACATGTTTACTTGTTGGAATATCAAAATATCTCTTATTTAATTAATGCATCTATATCCTTGGTAAAGGGTGGAAGGCTCGGCCTTATGCCTGGTGTTTTGTTCCACTCTTGCCACCCTAGTTTCCGTCATATCGGTGTTATGTTCCCGGATTTTGCATTCCTTACGCGGTTGGGTTATAATGGGAACCCCTTGACAGTTCGCCTTGAATAAAACTCCTCCAGCAATGCCCAACATTGGTTTTACCATTCGCCACCTAGCCTTTTTTCCCTTGGGTAGGCCTGCCCATGGGTCATCTTCATTTTAACCCCCCCTGGGCCAGTGCTCCTCTGAGTGTTGGTCCGACTGAGTAGACTCCGGGGCCACCTCGGGGCAACTTGAGGGTTGGTTTTACTCATAGGATGTCTCATCTGAGTGTGCCCTGAGAACGAGATATGTGCAGCTCCTATCGGGATTTGTCGGCACATTCGGGCGGTGTTGCTGGACTTGTTTTACCATTGTCGAGGATGTCTTGTAACCGGGATTCCGAGTCTGATCGGGTCTTCCCGCTTTAAGGAATATCCTTCGTTGACCGTGAGAGCTTGTGATGGGCTAAGTTGGGACACCCCTGCAGGGTTTTGAACTTTCGAAAGCCGTGCCCGCGGTTATGGGCAGATGGGAATTTGTTAATGTACAGGTGTAGAAAACCTGAAGTTTATCTTAATTAAAATGCATCAACCGCGTGTGTAACCGTGATGGTCTCTTCTCGGCAGAGTCTGGGAAGTGAACACGGTGTTGGAGTAATGCTTGACGTAGGTTGTTCTAGGATCACTTCTTGATCATAGTTGTTCGACCATGCTTTTGCCTTCTCTTCTCGCTCTATTTTTCAAATATGTTAGCCACCATATATGCTAGTCGCTTGCTGCAGCTCCACATCATACCTTTTACCCTACCTATAAGCTTAAATAGTCTTGATCGCGAGGGTGTGAGATTGCTGAGTCCCCGTGACTCACAAATACTTCCAAAAAGAGTTTGCAGGTGCCGTTGAACCATGCAGATGACGCAACCAAGCTCAAGGAGGAGCTCGATGAAGATCTTGTCCTTTGTGTTGTTACATTCTAGTTGATCAGTAGTGGAGCCCAGTTGGGGTCGATCGGGGATCTGTGTAGCATTTGGGGTAGTCTTCTTTCATTTTAGTTCCGTAGTCAGACCTTGATTGTATCTGGATGATGTAATGCTTTATTCATGTATTGTGTGAAGTGGCGATTGTAAGCCAACTATGTATCTCTTTCCCTTATGTATTACATGGGTTGTGTGAAGATTACTTCACTTGCGACATTGCTTTCATTGCGGTTATGCCTCTAAGTCGTGCTTCGACGCGTGGGAGATAGAGCCGTATCGAGGGTGTTACAACTATGGCAGTACCATTGATGATATGTGCTTTGTCGGGGGGAGCATGGCGATAGTGCCGCCGCCTGGCGGGTGTTTACTATCTCCATTCCCCATCTCTTAATGGCACACAGACTTTGATGGAGGAGGAGAGCCGCCTACCAGGAGTCGGCCTCCCCGCGCCGACTGGTCAGGGCTTGCCGTCTGCTGGCTTCTCACGGACAGGTAGGGCCTGCCGCTTGCGGGCCGTATCGACAGCTCATCGTGGGGGTGCTGCCAATAGGCCGTAGGTGCCGTGATGGGCTGCGTGGCAACAATGACGGCCTAGGCGAGGGATATCCGCCCAGTACTAAGCACTGTGGCCTCGCTCTGCCCTGGATTCAGTGGTGGCAGGACGCACTGTGGCCATGCCCTGTCTTGTCATCGTAATGAGGTGCTAACTTCAAGGGAACGGAGGGGGTCACCTACCAGGAGCCGTCCTCTCTGGAGGCCGCTTGCTAGGAGTTGGCCCATCTTGTGGCCGTCTTATGGGTTCCGCCGCCTTCCAGTGGCCGGCCATTTGGACCAGTCGGCCCCTAGAAGGCGGGTGCTTATCCTTGATGCTTTGAGGGGCACAGTTAGCCCCAATGTCTTGAAATACCAAGGGGGGCCGATGTGGCTATCCGTGGTCATTTACTCCAACACTGATGTCATCATGGTTCTATGGTAAGTGAAAGTAACCGTGTGTCTGAAACAGTAAGGGGAAACCCGAGGAATCACCCTCAATGGATTCCCACTCGATGTAACCATCAAGGTGGACTTGGAGGAATCACGCTCGATGGTCCACACTTGAGGGGTTGCACGACAGAGTCGTTATCGGGAGTGGTGAAGGAGGACTCACCCTCGATGACCATGACCGAATAGCTACACTATAGGGTTAACATTAGAAGTGCTGACGAGGTATCACCCTCGGCACTCGATAATAACTCTGCAGAGTCGTACAACTAAAGGGGGTGATGTGCGGTGTCATGGCCTAGACGTCGATCACATTGATCGAGTCATCGAACATAAAGCGGGGGCAACTGGGACAAGGTGAGGGGTCTCTGGTGGATCACTAACCAACCTATACTAAGTAGTTCAGGATAAACGGGTAAGGTATGAGAGCAGGTAACAAAAACAAGCTATGCATGAGAGTAGGATCATACAAAAGCAGTAGCAGTTCTAATGCAAGCATAAGAGAGAAGGGAATGGGTGATATCGAATGATCAATGGGGGTTTGCTTGCCTGGAAGCTCTGTTGAGATGGAAGGGTCGTCGTCGACGTAGTCGAGCATAGTGTCACCGGCAGCGATCTCAGGGTCTATTGGAGAGAAGAGGGGGGGGGGAAACAATAATGCTAACAAAGCATCACAAAGCATAACATGGCAAAACACAATGGTAGGGGTGATCAAACGAAGTGCTAGGTGATATAGACCAAGAGCAGAAACATCCAAGAATGTTTTCCCAACATTTGGCATTGCTTGGTCGGATGAAAGTGGGGGAAAGGTTCCACGTTTGCATTGTTAGCGGAATGGGACAGCTACATGGAGGGCACCAACAGATTTGTCTTGTTTTCTGAATATTTTTCCTATATAAAACATTTTCATCAGAGTTACAATTTAGTTTCTATTAATTTTCAAAGATTTAAACATTTCTGGAATTTAATCTGTCGGTGTTCTGGGAACGAGGGTCGCCAGACTAGCCTGCCTACGGCCCGCAGCGTGGCTCCTCCAGTGGCCCTGTACGGCCCATCTTCACCAACGAATATTCAAGACCCTCGCGAAGGGCCAAGCCTCACAAGGCAGACGATGCAAGACCTCCTTAGGGGTGGCCTCCCCAGGCTGGCTTGCAAGGGACGGAGAGATCAAGGCAAGGCGAACCTCGCGAGGTTCCAATGACGTAAGCCATGATGATCAAGACCAGGCGGGCGCCAGCGAGCACAGTGTCCTCGTTTCCTCTTTGGTTCTAAATAGGCAAGTGCAGGAGAGGAGTCCTAAGGCATCATGCAAAGGTTTCCATATCTGTGCAACATGATCAAGACCCGCAGGACGGCAGGACAGAGGTCACCGTGGAGCACAAGATGGCGTCACCACCAGAGCCTTTGGCACGCGAAGACTACTTTTGTCTAGATAGCTTGTACTAGCTGTCCCCCTTCAAATTGGCCATTGTGGGCCTTCCCGCTCAATATTTGGGAAGAGGACCAGGGCCTCTACAAATAGGACTAGCCACCACCATAGAGGGGGGGTATCTCATCTTGGATCGGGGCCATTCGATCCATAGCCTCACACAAGTTCACCAAGCAGAAGAACACCTCTCCTTAGAAGGCTGTTCTTCGATTGTAACTGTTCATGCTCAACCCAAGAGGCAATCCACCACACCACACTGGAGTAGGGTATTACACCACAACGGTGGCCCGAACCAGTATTAATCTTGTGTCTCATGTTCTTTGGGTCCGTCAAGCTAGGTCGTGAGATCATTGAGTGTGCGAGCTAGAGAGTGGGGAGATCTTCATGTGCACCCCAGTCTTCAAACCTCAAGGGTTTTGCCGGAACCCAAGATCTGACATTTGGCGCGCCAGGTAGGGGTGCTCCAAAGCTTCGCCCCTCGACAGCCTCGCCTCTCCGACCGGCTTTCATGGACGCCGCCTCTTCCCCGACTAGATTGACGGGCGCCCTCTGCAGCACCGGGGGGCTCCGGGCCTTCACCCCCATCTTGCGGCGAGTGCAGTTGCCACACAAGTTCAAGCCGGAGATGCCGCCCCATTATGATGGTGCGGCGGATCCGGCGGCCTTTCTACTGGTGTATGAGGAGGCTATCCTAGAGGCCGGGGGCGACGACAAGATCATGGCCAAATGGTTCCCGATGGCCCTCACTGGCATGCCACGCGCCTGGCTCCTCCATCTGCCAGAGTCTTCCGTGGCCTCTTGGGAGGAGCTGCGCGACCTCTTCATCGTGCGCTTCGGGGGACCAGCACCCCCGGTCGTCGGGGCTCTCCTCGGTGCCTCGCAGGCGCCACCCTTGGACCATCACATCAAGCAGTTCTTTTGCCGGATCAGTGCCACCTCCACGCGGCACAGGGCTCCCCCGGGGTGGGCGACACCCAAGGCTGACCTAATCTTGGACTTGGGAGATCACCCAGTCAACACCATCGGTTCGAGTGTGCTTCCGATGCTTTGCATGCCGACCATCTGCAGTGTAGCCATCACCAAGACCCTCATCGACGGCGGCGCCGGCCTCAACGTGCTCTCCGTGGAGGCCTTTAGTCTTCTTCACGTACCACTCGAGTGGCTCCGCCCTAGACGGTCCTTCTCCGGAGTCGGCGGCGGCTCTTCCAACCCCCTGGGGCAAATCCGTCTCCCCGTGACTTTCGGCATGCGCGACAACTACCGCATCGAGCTAATCGACTTCGACATTGCCTGCATCATTTTGCCGTATAACGCCATCCTCGAGTACCCGACGCTGGCCGAGTTCATGGCATCGACTCATCCTACCTATAACCTCATGAAGATGCCAGGAAGCAATGGCGTCCTTACCGTGGCCGGGGACACCAAGGAAGTTGTGGCGACCCTCAAGCGAGCCTTCAGGGCCACGGCGGCAGCTTGCCCGGCCGACAAGGCCATGCCCAGGGCCAAGGGGGCTTCGCTGACCAAGAAGAAGCAGTTGTTCACCCAATGTCAAGCGAAGACGAAGCAGATATCGGTCGACATGGATGGGACCTCTGGCGCTACCTTTATCATAGGTGCCGACCTTGCCCCGACTCAAGTGAAGGAGTTGGTGGACTTCCTGCGAGGGAACAAGGAAGTATTGGCCTGGGAGCCCAGGCAGCTAGTTGGGGTCTCGAGAGGAGTAATTGAACAGCATTTGAGGGTGTGCCCCAATGTGCGCCCTGTGAAGCAGAAGGCGAGGCGGCAATCCACGGAGAAGTAGTCCTTCATCGTTCAGGAAACCCTCAAGCTGGAGGCAGCAGGTGTCATTCACGAGGTCCGATATCCGGAGTGGCTGGCAAACCCAGTCGTTGTGCCGAAGAAAGGAGGAAAGGAACGCATGTGCGTCGACATCACCAACCTCAACATGGCTTGCCCTCAAGACCTGTTTCCGCTGCCGCGCATCGACCAGATTGCCGACTCCACCGTGGTGTGTGACCTTCTGTGCTTCCTGGATGCGTTCTCAGGATACCACCAGATCAAGATGGCAGTGGAAGATGTGGAGAAGACAACTTTCTTAACCCCATGCGGGGTATACTGCTACACTTGCATGCCATTCGGACCGCGCAACGCAGGAGCAACCTTCCAGCGGCTGATGCACATCACCTTGGGGCAGCATCTCGGGAGGAACGCTGAGGCCTATGTCGACGACATTGTGGTAAAGTCTCGGGAAGCAAGAACTTTGATTCAGGACTTGGAGGAGACCTTCGTGAGCCTGCGCCAGGTGGAACTGCGGCTCAATCCGGAGAAGTGCGTGTTTGGTGTCCCTTCCGACTAGCTGCTGGGCTTCCTCGTATCCCACAGAGGGATCGAGGCCTACCCGGAGAAGGTCAAGGCAATCGAAGACATGAGTCCAACACAAAACCTCAGGGAGATGCAGAAGCCTGCAGGCTGTGGGAATTCGCTAGGGTGCTTCATCTCCATGTTGGGGGAGCGTGCCTTGCCATTCTTCAAGCTGATGAAGAAGAAGGGTCCGTTCGAGTGGACCCTCGAGGCCGACTAGCATTTGAAGACCTCAAGAGATACTTGACCAGCCCGCCGGTGATGGTGGCGACTCGTCCTCGCGAGGCCTTGGTACTCTACCTGTCTGCCACACCCCATTCCGGTAGCGCGGCACTGGTGGCCCTCAAAGAGGAGCCCCAAGTCAAGGGCTCACCAAATGAAGCTGCCAAGCCGGATAAGGCTGCACAATGCCAAAACGATGTTCCTCAGGCAGTGGCTGGACCGGCTAATCGTCAAGCCACAGGAGCTGGAGATCCACAGGAAACACCCAGGAGCCAAAAACTCCATCAGCTCTCCCACCCTTGTCGAGCACCCAATATACTTCGTCAGCACATTGCTGGGAGATGCGAGAGAGCAATACCCCATGCCTCAGAAGCTCTTGCTCGCGCTCGTAGTGACCTCGCGTATGCTGCGCCACTACTTCCAGGGTCACCCCATCATGGTCGTCTCAGCCTACCCATTGGAGAGAGTGCTCAGGAGCCCCAATGTTGCGGGGAGAGTCGCCGAATGGAACATCGAGCTGCAAGCGTTTGACTTGGAGTTCAGCACAACCAGGGTCATCAAGGGGGTTGCGCTCGCCGATTTTGTGGTAGAATGGACCGATACACTGGAGCTCGAAGAAGACGAAAACCGATCCCTCTCACCAGGGAATGAAGCGCCAGACGGCTGGATCATGTACTTCGATGGCGCATTCGCGCGCCAGGGCACGGGGGCTGGAGCCGTACTCATCTCTCCCAATCATGACAAACTTTACTACGATGTGCAGCTCTGCTTCTAGCAGGGCAAGAAGGTCTCCAACAACATCACAGAGTACGAGGGCCTCATCGCCGGCCTCAAGGCGGCGGCAGCCCTAGGAGTGAAGCGCCTCACCGTCAAGGGAGACTCGCAGCTCCTCGTCAACTTCTCCAACAAGATGTACGAGCCAAAGGACGAGCACATGGAAGCATATCTCGTAGAGGTACGCAAAATGGAGGAGCAGGTCCAGGGCCTAGAGCTGCAGCATGTGCCACGTGGAACCAACCAAGAGGGCGATGACATCGCCAGAAGAGCATCCAAGCGGCTGCCCCAAGAGCCTGGTGTCATTGTCAAAACCGGCGGATCTCGGGTAGGGGGTCCCGAACTATGCGTCTAGGATCGATGGTAACAGGAGACAAGGGACATGATGTTTACCCTGGTTCGGGCCCTCTCTATGGAGGTAATACCCTACGTCCTGCTTGATTGATATTGATGAATATGGGTGTTACAAGAGTTGATCTACCGCGAGATCGTGATGGCTAAACCCTAAAAGCCTAGCCTATATGACTATGGTAATGAATGTATCCTTTCTAGACTATCCCATCCGGTTTATATAGACACCAAGGGGATCTAGGGTTTATGTAGAGTGGGTTACAAAAGAAGTAATCTTCATAGTTGGTCGCCAAGCTTGCCTTCCACGCCAAGGAGAGTCCAATCTGGACTCAGGAATAGTCTTCGGCCTTCAGGTCTTCACAACCCATCAGTCCGACCCATGGAGAACAGGCCGGATGCCCAAGGACCCCTTAGTCCAGGCCTACCTCAGTAGCCCCTGAACCAGTCTTCAATAGCGATGTGTTCGGCACACAAATTGTCTTCAGCATTGCAAGGCGGGTTCCTCCTTTAATTATCTCCAAGCGATGTATTCGGCCATCTGTTCCATGTGACTCCCCTCGGCTTCTGCGCGTTAAATAACTTCACCTCCCATGCGTCAAGCGAAGTCAGAAGGTCAGGGTAGTTTTGCAAATAACACCCTGCATATGCAAGGGGGAGCGCCTTTTAAAGAGATCGGATCCTAGATCCATTCGGCACCATATAGAGGAAATCCCTGGAAACTGCTTGGGAGAAACCATTCCAGCATGGCCAACGTCCCCAGATCTACACCCGTTCCGGCCTAGAGAAAGGCTAGTGGGAGAGGTGTTCAGTGTCCCACAGTCAACTGACGGAGCTGCAGACACAGGGATTTCTTCCCCCCGTAGATCTAGTTCCTGTTCGAGCAGGGCTAGATTCCTTTAACGGTGAGATTCAGGCAGAGGACTTCCCCAATCCATCCAGGGGAGAGCGAGTACGTTTCTTCCCCTACCTACTGAGGGGCGTTGGATTTCCCATTCGTCCGTTCCTCTGAGGGGTTTTAGAATATTATGGCCTCCAGTTGCACAACTTCACCCCTGCCTCCGTTCCGCACATCGCGGGTTACGTCGCTTTATGTGAATTATTCCTGGGTATCAAGGCTCACTTCGAGCTATGGAGGAAGTTGTTCTGCCTTGTCCCGCGTAATCACGAGGGGTCCATATTTGAAGTGGGAGGAGCCGAAGTATGGCGTATTGCTAATACCGGATATCTGTCCGGCACACCAAGGAAGGCATCCGAAGAATGGCCTTCCGAATGGTTCTATATTGAGGACGTCGCGCTTCTCGACCCAGTTCGAAAGGGTCTTCCTGAATTTGCAAGCATTCCGCTGAAGAAACACCACAGTTGGCGTCCTCGGAGTCTGGAAGAGGAGGATAGTGCAGAAGTTTGCCAGCTCATGAGCAAGATAAGGATGCTCGCCCAGTTCGGACTTACAATAATCGAGGTAAGGGCGAACTCCATATTGCGTGGGGTTCAGCCGCTACAATACAGAGGGCAACTCATGTGGCACTATAATGGAGAGGATGACACTTCCCGTTATGGTCGGAAGGGTCCGGAAACCCCCGCCGCTCTGGCTAAAATATTGGTCGAGCTTTTTAAAGGGTGAGGGAGTCCTAGATTAGGCGGTCTCCGAATAGCCGTACTATATCCTTTGGCCGGACTGTTAGACTATGAAGATACAAGATTGAAGACTTCGTCTCGTGTCCGGATGGGACTCTACTTGGCGTGGAAGGCAAGCTAGGCAATACAGATATGTATATCTCCTCCTTTGTAACTGACCTTGTGTAACCCTAGCCCTTTCCGGAGTCTATATAAACCGGAGGGTTTTAGTCCGTAGGACAACATACAATCATACCATAGGCTAGATTTTAGGGTTTAGCCTCTCCGATCTTGTGGTAGATCAACTCTTGTAATACCCATATCATCAAGAATAAATCAAGCAGGACGTAGGGTTTTACCTCCATCAAAGAGGGCCCGAACCTGGGTAAAACATCGTGTCCCCTGCCTCCTGTTACCATCCGCCTTAGACGCACAGTTCGGGACCCCCTACCCGAGATCTGCCGGTTTTGACACCGACATTGGTTCTTTCATTGAGAGTTCCTCTGTGTCGTTGCCATTAGGCTTGATGGCTCCCACTATCATCGATAGCGATGCAGTCCAGGGCGAGACTTTTCTCCCCGGGCAAATCTTTGTGTTCGGCGGCTTCGCACTGCGGGCCAACTCGCTTGGCCATCGGGAGCAGATCAAAAGTCACGCCCCTGGACGCCAGGTCAGATTTGGAAGCTTAAACTACAAGGCCGATATCCGCGGAGACTTGATCTTCGACGGATTCGAGCCCCTGCCTTGTGCGCCACACGGTCACGATGAGTATGATTTAGCTCTGCCATTAGACAGTGTTCAAGAAATCGCACCGGCAGCCGCTCTGACCCTTAATTCGGAGCCAGATACGCCTCCCATGGACGATTGGATAGACCCCGCCACAGAGGCCGAATCCCCAACGGCGATCGAGCCGAATATCGACCTTACCCATCACGAGAGCCGTGTTGCTAAACTACCGGATTCTTCTCTGGCCACGGACTCCGGACCGCCTGCGCCCGTTCCTATCGAATCCGGTTGGGCGTTGATCATGGAGTTTACCTCCACGGATATTTTTCAGCACTCGCCCTTCGGCTATATACTAAACTCATTAAGGTCTCTCTCCTTGTCAGGAGGATCCGGGCCGAACTATGACTGGCAGGATTGGGATGCGGATGACGAAGAACTTCGCCGCCCACCCACCACCCACTTAGTAGCCACTGTCGATGACTTAACCGACATGCTCGACTTCGACTCCAAAGACATCGACGGTATAGACGATGATGTAGGAGATGAACAGGAACCACTGCCCACAGGGCATTGGACGCCCACTTCATCACATGAAGTATACATGGTGGACACACCAAAAGAGAACGACGACGAGGAATGGAAGGACGCAACAAAGGGTTGTCCCCTCGAGAAGCAGTCAAAGCGGCGGCATAAGCGCCGCTCCAAATCCCGCCTCGGCAGAAACAATGATCATATAGACCCAGCGTTAGAGCAGGGTGAACCATCGTCGGACCACGGCAACACGGACAATCAAACCGAACAACCCGAATCTGTCAAAGATAATAGTCCGGACGACATCACACCGGACAGACAGCCGGAGCAATAGAATGCCCATCAAAGGCTTGTTGCCACCACGAGGAGTCTAAAAAAGCAGAAGCAAAGGCTCAAGGCTGCACAAGACACACTCAAAATCAGATGGAGTAAAGTACTCAATACAGCAGCGAAGTACGGCGGTAATCGCCACACCAAGAGCTACCCGAAGCGGAAGTTGCTACCTGAATTCGATGAGGAGGCCTTAGATCCCCCGCAACCAAAAATTAAAACGGCCATCTGGCCGGATAGTCGATCTAACAGCCAACATAGAGCGGCAAACAATGCCGCACATAAGCCAATACGTGATCCACGCGAGGGATCGCATCAAAAGGACGGCACAACCAGATCCATCTATGGACCTCGCAAGCGCGCTCTAGCATACGATGCAACACAACAAACATCCGAACATCATGGTACACCCAGATACAGGGGTGCGGCACACCCCCTATGTTTCACCGACGAAGTGCTGGACCACGAATTTCCAGAGGGATTCAAACCCGTAAACATAGAGGCCTACGACGGAACAATAGACCCTGGGGTCTGGATTGAGGACTATATCCTCCATATCCATATGGCTCGAGGAGATGATCTGCATGCCATCAAGTACTTACCCCTCAAGCTCAAAGGGCCAACTCGGCACTGGCTTAAAAGCCGCCCCGAAAGCTCCATTGGAAGCTGGGAAGAGCTCGAAGACGCTTTTCAGGAAAATTTTCAAGGGACTTATGTCCGACCTCCGGATGCGGACGATTTGAGTCATATAACTCAACAGCCCAGAGAGTCAGCCCGAAAGCTTTGGAATAGGTTTCTTACTAAAAAGAACCAAATAGTCGACTGTCCGGATGCCGAAGCCTTGGCAGCTTTTAAGCACGGCGTCCGAGACGAATGGCTTGCCAGACACCTCGGCCAAGAAAAGCCGAGAACAATGGCAGCATTAACAAGCCTCATGACCCGCTTTTGCGCAGGCAAGGACAGCTGGCTAGCCCGATGCAGCACCAGCGACCCAAGTACATCCGAAGTTAGAGATGGAAACTGGAAATCACGATGCAGCAAAAATAATAAGTGCCGGAATAAAGCAGACATCCCGTAGAGCATGGGGGTAAATCCCAGATTCAGAAGCTCTCGGCCAGGTCAGCAAAAGCCATCCTCTAAAGGCGCCCGATATGAACTGTCCAGCATAAACAAAATTCTGGACTAAATATGTCAGATCCATAGCACCCCCGATAAACCTGCAAATCATACCCACTGAGAATGTTGGGTCTTCAAGCAGTCCGGCAAGCTCAACGCTGAACACAAGGGGCAGGATACACCAAGCGAAGAAGAGGATGAGCCTCGCAATCAAAGCACTAGGGAACAGAAGAAATTTCCACCAGAAGTCAAAACAGTAAACGTGTTACACGTGATAAAGGGGAGAAACAAAGTGGCACTCCCAAATAAATATGCCCAAGGGCCTATCACCGCGGAGTTCTGCCACTGGCCGTCTCAACCGATCACCTTCGACCATCAGGATTACTCGGCAAGTATCCGACGCGCAGGATGGGCTGCCTTGGTATTAGATCCAATAATTGATGGATACCACTTCACATGAGTCCTGATGGACGGTGACAGCAGTCTAGACCTGATATATCAGGACACAGTCCGCAAAATGGGGATAGACCCAACGAAAATTTGCCACAACAATACTACCTTTAAAGGAGTAACACCAGGCCCAGGGGATCATTGCACGGGCTCCCTGCAACAAGAGGTTATATTCGGCTTCCCCGATAACTTCCGTAGCGAAAATTTAACCTTCCACATTGCACCATTCCAAAGTGGCTATCAAGCACTACTTGGACGTGAAGCTTTCGCTCGCTTTAATGCAATACCACATTACGCTTCCCTCACTCTTAAGATTCCCGGTCCACGTGGCATCATTACAGTAAATGGAAATATTGAGCGATCCCTGCGCGCCGAATAGAGTGCGGCAGCCTTGGCAGCCGCACACTAAAATGGCCTCACCAACTGGAGCATTCGAGGTCGTCAAGACCACGGACACGGTTAGACGAGTCTGGCACAACTATATGTAATTCATACAGGTTTGATGACCACACCCCTAATACAAATACAAGGGGCTCAACGCACGCAGACAAGTGGCAATTTTTACTCATCTTGAACTATAAATGGTTTCTTTAAACCTACTTTTTTGCACGACAACTTTTCACCTAAGTTCCTCTCTTTTACAGATGACCATCGCGCTACACCCATCCATGATACGGCACAACGGAGAAACAGGCGCAGACATGCAGCAGGGTCCCGTTCAAAGGATTCTTTTTAGATTAAGACCCTACGTCAACCTTTTTTATTGTCTCTTGTTGATACACATCCCTCGGATTCTCAGTACAATTGAGAAGGATGCTGACGTCCTGGCATGTGGCCACGCCAGAACAATGCACGTACCTGGAGACCAGGGGCTTCTTACAAAGGGCACTATTTAGGCCCGGTTTACACCATAAAGACCGAATACCTTAGGGAGTGTTCGGCGTCGTGAGTTTGGCCTTATATGCATCAGCTCTGAATAATGTCTTTGGTCAAATGTTGGGTTTGCCTGGCTCCTGTGTTTTTCTTCCTTACGTTCCGCTCTATCGGCTAAGGCGGCACTAGGAGAACTACTTCCATTGTACCCTGGTTCATCCGGAAGAGCACCTCATTAGAGAAAGCCGAAAACTGACTGTCATGAAATAGCGCGAGACTGGTCAACCACTCGATGACCTATCGGAATCCTATAATTCCTCCGCCTTAACGAAGGGTCGTTTCCCAGTTAGGCATGTACGCACCCCGAACGTGGGTGAGTGCGGAGCCACCAGGGGCTATATAGTAGCCCCACTGTCAAACTCCTATGGCTAAGTGAAAGTGTTAAAGCATTATAGTCCAGTTGCCTAGTTCGCTGCGCCATCACCTCCTAATTAGGGCCAAGACGTTGGATTAAGTGTGAATACGCGTCTTCTGCGAACACCCCCGCATTATATGCGTGGGGGCTGAAGCCGACAACTGCAATCTTTCAGGTTATATACATGTATACATAAACGGCCGCACAGGAGGCATCACAATACTTTCGGGCACAAGTATAAATATAGCCTTGATAAATTCAATAAAACATTGTTTTTACAATGGGAATACATGTCACTCAAACATAATATTCTTCGAGCACTGGGCCTCTATCAAATGAGCACCCTCAAGAACTTCTTCAAAATAGTGCTCGGCAGCCACTCGGCCTATGGCCGAACCCTGCGCCACAACAGTGGTAGCATCCATCTCCGCCTAGTATGCTTTGACACGGGCAAGGGCCATCTGCGAGCCTTCTATGCACGCCGACCTCTTCATCGCATTGATGCGCGGCACCATTCCAAGGAACTGCTGCACTAAGCTGAAATAGTTGTTCGGCTTCGGCTTTTCCGGCCACAGATGATCTACGATGGACCTCATGGCGAGTCCGGACAATCTATTGAGTTCGGCCCATTCGGCAAGCTGGTCAGTTAGTGGAAGCGGATGCTCTGGAACGTTAAACTGCGACCAGAATAGCTTGTCCACTTCACGATCTGTTTGATCTCGGAAGTATTCGTCCGCATCGACAGCACTCGCCGTCAAATCCAGATATGCGTCTGCCGAACTCCATAGCCGATCCAGAGGGGAATACCGCGGATCTCCGAACTTCCTCCGCAGCAAAAAGGGCTTCCCAGCCACAATATCACCAGCTTCACGCAACTCTTCCTTCTTTGCCCTCATGGCATAGCGGGTGTCTTTGGCGGCCATCGTGGCCTTTTTGAGGTCCGTCGCCTTTGCTCGGTTCTCTTCTTCGAGGAAGTGGCAACGGTCGGAGTGTCTTTTAACTTTACAGCCATCTTGGCCATCTTCTCTTTGCTCTCGCAATGCGCGGCCTTCTCGGCTCTTAACTCTTCGGCCGCCTTCAAAGCAGCCGCATTACTACTCCTTGCATGTTCTTTGGCTTGGGCAAGTTCCGCCCGAAGGGTCTCCACGGTGGCAGTTCCATCTGCAGTCACAACATATTAAAGATACTGGTATCACGCTGCTCTTACTATGTAACATTCACCAGAAAACATCACATACCCTATGCCTCATCAAGCCGCTTGTTAACAAGCTCGATGTCGGCATCTGCCGCATCCAGTTGCTGCTTTAGTTCGGCAAACTCATTAGTCCGGCTAGCCACCGGAGCTTCCACCACCTGCACATAAAAGCGGTATGGTTATTACCTGGGACTACGATCCTCTGTTTGCCGCCGTTCTCGGCGACAACCAGAGTCTCAGGGGCTACTATGTACACAAGGAACACCTAAAAATGTGCGGTACTATCACAAATGTACATCATTTTACGTACCTCAAAGCCCGTTAGTAGACTCATAAAGGCGTCATGCAACCCGCTTTCCGCGGATGAAATCCTTTCCATCATCGTACCCATCAACGTACGGTGTTCTTCCAAGATGGTCGCTCGCTTTAGCAGATCCCTCAGTGCATCTGACCGCATACTAGACGGCGCCGGACTCTTTTGTTTGCCCTCTTCAAGAGCTGCATGCCGGGGACTTCGAGTGACCATAGGATTATCTTCTGGCCTCACCGGACCCGGGGAGGCCCTCCTTGACGACACTTCAAGGTCGCACGATTCTTGAGCGGAGGAGTCTGGGGGAGGCATTTCGCTCTCCATCATCTCTGGAAGAAGATCCCCCGAAGACGAGCTCTGTTGAGAAGGGCTAAGATCCGAACTGCAAGATAAACGCTTCGGTCATTTTCCTCAGAAGTAAGGTAGAATATCTTTACTATTAAGTATTTTTTGATCACTTACAGCTCGTTAGAGGGCTGATCCCCGCGCGGACTTTGTGCGGCAAAAGCACCCTCTAAGGCAGGACCCTCTGGTGGAGACTTCTTCTCCTGTTTGGAAGCCTTGGTTTCCGGATCTTCAGAGGCAGACCTCTTCCTTCCCTGAAGTGAGAGAAGGTCAGATTCTTCCCCTTGGTTATCCTCCTTCACGGAGGCGCTCATTCCCTCGGTTGGAATTGGTAGCGATGGGGGCCCACTTTCGCCCTCATTATTCCCCCCTTTATCTTCATTTGAGGGCTCCGGGCAAGGTGCTAGCTTGAGCATCTTTTCTAGTACCGGATTGTCCAAACCCTTAGGAAGGGGGGCCGAACACTGGATCATCTTTGCCTTTGTTAGCTAGTCCTGGTCAAAGAGCGATTTCTTAGAATGACATCATGATAAATGAAAGACAGTGTGTTCGGCTAGAGGATTACTTACTAGATCGGTGGTGCGGTTGCTGCTCAGGCCCACGTCCTCGGTAGTATCCGGACACTCTATTTTGGGTCCGAAGAATGATTTATACATCTCCTCATGCGTCAGGCCGAGGAAATTCTAGATAGTGCGCGGTCCTTCTGGGTTGAACTCCCACATGCGGAGGGGCCGGCGTTTGCAAGGCTGGGCTAGGCAAACTAGCATGACTTGCACCACCATACCCAGACTGAAACCTCGTTCGAAGAGATCTTGAATGCGGCTCTGCAGTATAGGCACGTCCTTGGCTGGACTCCAGCTCAGCCCTCTGCTAATCAATGACATCAGTTGTGGTGGAGGGCCCGAGCGGAAAGCAGGGGCAGCCACCCACTTGGCACTTCTGGGAGCTGTGATGTAAAACCACTCCCGTTGCCATAATCCGGACACCTCTGGAAAGGAACCCTTTGGCCATGGAGCTCCAGCGATCTTCCTTATTAATGCGCCTTCGCATGCTACATGCTGCCCCTCGACCATCTTCGGCTTCACGTCAAAGGTCTTGATCCAGAGGCCGAACTGAGGGGTAATGCGGAGGAAGGCCTCACATACGACAATAAATGCCAAGATGTGGAGAAAGGAGTCCGGGGCTAGATCGTGGAAATCTAGCCCGTAATAGAACATCAAACACCTAACGAAGTGATCCAGAGTGAGGCCTAGACCTCAGAGGAAGTGGGAGGTGAACACAACATTCTCGTTGGGTTTGGGAGTAGGGACGACCTGCCCTCGGGCAGGCAGCCGATGCAAAACCTCGGCGGTCAGGTATCTGGCCTCCCTCAACTTGTTGATATCCTCTTCCGTAACGGAGGAGGGCATCCATCGGCCTTGAAGGCTAGATCCGAACATGATTGAAGGTCTGGAGCACCTGACCTGGGCTTTGGGTGTTAGAATTCGAGGCGGGGGAAGGATTCGATTGAGCACGGGAGGGAAAAAAGTAAAAGCCTTGTCCCTTTATAAAGAGGGTGAATATCAAGCGTCCTCCTGGTGGCCATTTGGGACTTGCCTAAAATCTAGGAGTCCAAGGCCTGGTTGGGTTACCCATGACCGTATTGATGAGAATCACGTAATTAGGGGAACACGATCTCTGCTTTGACAAGACGTGTCAAGAAACCGCCTCACATTATGTGTGGAGCTGGTTGAAGAAAAACAGTTCGAATAATCACCGAGCCATGGCCTGATGTCATGTTGCCAAAGCGTGTCAGCAGATTAAGATTTGTGGAAATATTATTCTCTTTATGGTGGAATGTGGAACTTATTTTGTAGGGTCGGACACTATCCTTGTATTCAAATTTTTCTGTTGTGTATTCGGAGGAGGAACCCGCCTTGCAATGCCGAAGACAATACTGCGCGCCGGACTCATCGTCATTGAAGCCTGGTTCAGGGGCTACTGAGGGAGTCCTGGATTAGGGGGTCTCCGGACAGCAGGACTATATCCTTTGGCCGGACTATTAGACTATGAAGATACAAGATTGAAGACTTCGTCTCGTGTCCGGATGGGACTCTACTTGGCGTGGAAGGCAAGCTAGGCAATAAGGATATGTATATCTCCTCCTTTGTAACCGATGTTGTGTAACCCTAGCCCTTTCCGGAGTCTATATAAACCGGAGGGTTTTAGTCCGTAGGACAACATACAATCATACCATAGGCTAGCTTTTAGGGTTTAGCCTCTCCGATCTCAAGGTAGATCAACACTTGTAATACCCATATCATCAAGAATAAATCAAGCAGGACGCAGGGTTTTACCTCCATCAAAGAGGGCCCGAACCTGGGTAAAACATCGTGTCCCCTGCCTCCTGTTACCATCTGCCTTAGACGCATAGTTTGGGACCCCCTACCCGAGATCCGTCGGTTTTGACACCGACAAAGGGGAAGAGGAGGAGTCTCTTCGCATTAAGCACAGAGATGGATATTCTGTGTATAATCCCCCTAGTTGGGTAGGCTTCGATCCTTCGATCCTACTCATTCCCCTTCCGGATTACTTTTGATAAATTTCAAGTCTGTTTGTTATGGCAACACTAGCGGAAGGTCACCTAAGGACTTCATAGTCCAGCCCCACAGCCGGAGACCCACAACCGGGAACTAGATCCTGGGTTTGAAGAGGATCCGGATATATTCGTGGTGCTCGCGGGGGGAGTGTTCTTCCAGAGAAGCTATGAAGGCACAGAAGTGTCCATCACCACAGACTACCCTGGCCTTCTTCCTGCTTCTCATGTAAGTAATTAAGAAACACCCTCTCTAAAAGAGTGCCCTTATTCCATCTCACCCATCGCACTGTATCATGCTTCACAGGGGAGACGTTCGGCGATTTCGAAGAGATCGGCTCCCGCGCCAGACAATCCTTCCAAGAGGAATGAATTCGGCAACCTGCCCCTGAGCAGCCACGTCCAACAATGACCTTCCCATTTTCCATTCACCGGGAGGAAGACGCGCCAGACTATATACGGTGGTCCGACCGGTCATACTTCCCATAGTCAGGATTCAAATCATGTCATGAAGACGGGGGCTGATGCAGGGGCGATGCCGGACTGTCCGCCAGCCGAGGACTCGGATGATGTATCCGTAACCAACTCGGAAGTGGAGAGTGCTATGAATCGTTGGCATCGCTGGGCCATTTCAGAAGATCCTGGCTTTTCGGAAGGGTCATTTAACGCCTTCAACGCAGCTCACGCATACATTCGGGCTGCTCGAGATGGGATTAGCAAGGCTACAAAGCAATATTTGAAATATGTGTAGGTAAATTCGCTTTGTTTGACTATGGTAACCATATGCCAGTAGCCCCCGAGACTGAAAGGAGTTGAAACAACTGATTTGAGGATCGATGTACAACCAAGTGCTTATGGAGAAGAATACCCAGCTGGCTCAGGAACTAGAGAAGTGTCAGTGCCAGCTACAGGCTGCTAACGCCGAACTAGAGAAATAGAAGGCATCGCCAGGTAATGTTTTCCTCCATTGAAAATTCATAAGGCTACACCGATAGTGTGAATCTTGGTTCTAATCTTTGTATTTGGTCAATTAGACCAAGTTCGAGAGCAGCTTGACACTGCTCGAGGCGAAGAACACGGAGCCAAAAAGCTCCTAGCAGCGGGCGAGCGTGTATTGACAAATGTTGTTAAAGAGAAAAAGAAACTCCAGGATTCGAACATCAACCTTCGTGAAGAACTGAAAGATGTGCGAGCACAACTAGCCAACTCTGTGAAGGAGAACAAGAACCTCCGAGGCAGCATATTCAGTATGTGGCCGCTTTTGTCTTATAACAGTTTGGAGGTGGCGGTAGCTAATATAGCTGTAATTGCAGGTGTGTTGACGAACCGCCCCGAAGAGGAAGTGTCTGGATCATCAAATGATCTTCTGCAGGAGCTGCTGCAGTTGCATGAGCAAGCTCGATAGGCTATGCGGAGTGTAGCCAAGGCTTTATTGCCATCCGAATCTCCTCCAGGAAGCATGGAAAAGCTGGTAGAGTTGTTCAAGGGAGTGCGGTGGCGTATCCGACTGTGGAAGATATCTGCCTGCCGAGAGCGTGCGCGAGAGGCCTGGGCCATGGTGAAGACGCGCTATACCAAGCTAGATCCTAATCACATGGCTCGTGTTAGGGCCGGATGGGGAAGAAATTCCCATTAGTATGGTATATGGCCAATTAGAGGTGGCCGCCAAATATTCTCAACAGGATTGTAAGTTAGACTGCCTATTGGAAAGTGTAGAGGAAGAGGTGTTCGAGTTCAAATGACTGTGTACTTTCCTCATCTAGCTGAATTGTATATCATTTGTCATGGTAGACCTTTTCGCTTCAACCTCCGGACTCTAAGGTGCGGAGTGTTTCCGAATACCGTCGTGGCCGAATAGGCTGGGGTATGCTTGGAAAACTGAGCGTAGGGGTCATAGTTTCTTGAACAGACAAGTTGTATCCGGCTAGCTATGTTATATTACATTAAGGTCGTAAGAAACATCTTCCAGAGAGAATAGTTCCGTTAAGGGTTCCTTTCCCTAGGTGTGCATGCATTTAATGTACATGTCCGAATTGTGATGCGAGCACCACATTTTTGTATAAATTTTGGGGGTGCACAAGGGAGTGAGTTTAGAAATCATCTTTAATTCACCAACCGAATATTCCCTTAAGAACGCTAGCTTTTAGCTTCACCCAGTCTGAGGTACACATCCGGATGACCCGGCAATAACAATCATAGAGGTGCTCCCTTTATGCCCTAGCCGAACTAACGGGAACGTAGGGCATAAACACAGGAGCTAGGCAGCCCATCTTGGCCAAAACTTAAGTCATAGCGATGCATAAAGTGGCGAAGAAAAGGTACATATGGAAAAACTCATATGTGAGGAGCTTAATGATCAAGAAATGATAAGAACTTATGTGCGAGAAGCCCCAAGGTACAAGTAACATACATGTTTAAAGATGTATGTGTCGATGTTGTGCGGTCTGGCCGTACCGAAGCTTTAAAGCAAGAAAGAATAAAATAATCGACAAAGAGAGAGAGAAAATAATGGGAGCTACAGGGGAGGAGGAGACGAACATGAGGTTTGGCGCTAGGCATAGAATCTTCGGAGTCTGGCCGTGTTCCAGTGGTTCGGCTCGGGGCGATGGTCTGATGCATCGCGAAGACGATACGCCCCTCCGGTGAGGACTTCGTCAATTATGAAGGGACCCTGCCATTTGGGCTTGAGTTTGTCCTTTTTCTTCTCCGGTAGACGTAGAACAAGTTCGCCAACATTGTAAGTCTTGGCCCGTACTTATCTGCTTTGATATCTTCGAGCCTGTTGTTGGTAAAATGCTGAACGGCCTTTTGCGACATCGCGTTGCTCCTCCAGGGCATCTAGGCCATCCTACCGATCAAGCTCGGCCTCTCTCTCTCTTCGTACATACGCACTCGGGGTGAGTCGTGAATAATATCGCAGGGCAATACGGCCTCTGCGCCATACACCATGAAGAAGGGTGGGTATCCGGTAGTGTGGTTGAGCGTGGTCTGCAGCTCCTAGAGTACGGAGTCGAGCTCCTCAACCCAGTGCTTTTCTGACTCTTTCGAGGACCGCACTAGTCTGGGCTTGATGCCGATCATAACGAGACCGTTGGCCCGTTTGACTTGACCGTTAGTTTATGGGTGGTAGATGGAGGCGTAATCTAGATTAATACCCAGATTAGTACACCAAGTTTTTACCTCGTCGGCTGTGAAATTGGGGTCATTGTCAGTGATGATGCTGTGTGGGACACCATAACGGTGCACAACGCCGGATATGAAGTCTATCACCGGGCCGTATTCGGCCATTTTGACCGGCTTAGCCTCTATCTACTTAGTGAATTTGTCCACCATAACTAGTAGATATTTTTCTTATGACTGCCCCCTTTAAGGGGTCCGACCATATCGAGTCCCCAGACCGCAAAAGGCCAAGTGATGGGGATTGTTTGTAGGGCGGTGGGGGCATATGGCTTTGATTGGCAAAGAGTTGGCATCCGATGGAACGTTGGACGAGGTCATGTGCATCTGCTCGGGCCGTCGACTAATAAAATCCTATACAGAAGGCCTTGCTGACAAGGGCCTGAGCTACGGCGTGGTGACGGCCAAGTCCGGCATGGATTTCAGCCAAGAGCTGTCGCTCCTCTTCCTCGGATATACATCGTTGTAGGACTCCGGTGGCGCTTTTCTTATAGAGCTCTCCATCATGAACTTTGTAGGCTTTTGAACGCCGTACAATGCAGCGAGCCTCATTCTGGTCCTCGGGGAGCTCTTTCCTATTGAGGTAGGCCAGGAAGGGTTAGGTCCATGGAGCAATGACTGCCATGATGAGATGCGCCAATGGTGTTATTTCGATGTCTGAGCCCCCGACGATGTCGGAGTTTCTGGGATCTTGGATTATGTTTGATTCTGGTCTTGTATTGCCGTTTTCCCCTTGCCACAGCACGGATGGCTTAAAGAGCCTCTCCAGTAAAATATTAGGTGGGACAGTTCACGCTTAGTGCCGATACGAGCAAGAACGTCCGCCGCTTGATTACTTTCTCGGGCCACATGATGGAACTCAACTCCTTCAAACCGGTCCGACATTTTGATGACCGCGTTATGATATGCTGCCATCTTTGGATCTTTAGCGTCAAAATAACCGTTTATTTGAGATACTGCGAGGTTCGAGTCCCCGCGTACCTATAGGCGTTGTATGCCCATGGAGACAGCCATCCGGAGACCATGTAATAAGCCCTCGTATTCGGCTGTATTATTGGAGTCTGTGTATAGTATTTGGAGAACATACTGGACGGTGTCTCCCATAGGGGACGTTAAGACGACCTCCGCTCCTAATCCTGCCAGCATTTTGGAGCCGTCGAAGTACATGACCCAATTGGAGTATGTGATGTACTCTTTAGGGATTTCGGCCTCTGTCCATTCGGCGATGAAGTCGGCCAGTACTTGGGACTTGATGGCTCGACGTGGTTTATATGTCATATCGAATGGGAGGAGTTCGATGGCCCATTTGGCAATCCGGCTTATAGCATCACGGTTGTTTATGATGTCATTGAGAGGTACTTCAGAGGCCACCGTGATCGAACACTCCTGGAAGTAGTGACGGAGATTTCGGGATGCCATGAAGACCGCATATGCTATGTTTTGATAATGAGGGTGGCTACCTATATTTATAGAGGCCCTAGGCCTCTCCCCAAATAATGAACGGGAAGGGCACCAACAATTGGCCATTTTGAAGGGGAATATCTAGTACAAGTTATCCTGACCAAAGGTGGTCTTCGGCTACCAAAAGCACTGGTGATGATGCCGTCTTGGGCTCCACGATGACCTCCGTCCTGCCGCTCTGTTGGTCTTGGTATCATTGCACCGGAATGGTAACCTTTGCCCGATGCCTTGGCCTGTGCTTGTCCCCTTTGCACCAAAGGGGAAACAAGGACACTGCACCCACCTGGTCTCGATCGTCATGGCTTGCATCACGGGCTCCTTGCGAGGTGCCCCTGCCTTGATCTCTCCGCCTCCTCGCGAGCCTGCCTGATGAGGCTGCCTCTGAGGGAGCTTCTGGTCGTCTGCCCTGCGAGCCTTGGCCCCTCGCGAGGGTCTTGAGCTTGAGCTAATGAAGATGGGCCGCGCTGGGCCCCCACTTGAGCCATGCCACAGGCCGCAGGCAGGCAAGTCTGGGGACCCCCGTTCCCAGAACGCCGACAGTAGCCCTCGGGCCCAAGGCGCTCCTGGGCTTGGCTTAGCAGGGAAGCGAAGGGGCGAGCGCGAAGCGCCGCAGGCCCCAACAGCCTGTGGCCTTGGGCGCCGCATGGCGATTGATTGGACGTGTGCGTCTGCGCTTCCCCACGACTCCTCGGCGACCGCATGACTTGACAAGTGCCTACATGCAGAGAAACCGGTCATGATTACCTGCGATTGTGGTGCTCGGCGGTTGGCCTCCTCCGGCTATAAGTACAGGGCTACGCGAGCCCCTTCAATCCATCCCTTCCTGCTGCTCCTTTCCTTCTTCTTGATGTCGCGTACGCCATCGAAGAAGGCCGAGATGATGGCTTCTTCAGTCACCTTGGGGATCTTGAGGCAAGCGTTGTTGAAGCGCTGGATGTATTTCTGCAGGGTTTCCCCTTGCTGCTGCTTGATGCGGCGCAGATCTCTCACGACCGGGGGCCGGTCGCGAGTGCCCTGGAAGTTGGCGATGAAGCGAGTGCGCATCTCGTCCCAGGAGGAGATTGTGCCAGGAGCCAGGTTCAGGAGCCAGGTGCGGGCCCCGTCCTTGAGAGCCATGGGGAACCAGTTCTCCATGACCCTTTCTTCTCCGTTGGCGGCTTCGATGCATAACTCGTATAGCTGCAAGAACTTCGCGGGGTCCGCCATGCCATCGTAGCGATGGGGCAGGTCAGGCTTGAACTTGCCTGGCCATGCGACACCGCGTAGCTCGGGGGTGAGGGCGCGGCAGCCTACTGTGGCCACCGGTGCCTTTTGCTGGTACTGGGCTTGCTCCTGGGGATTACCGCGTGCCGCTGCTTAGAGCAGCGCAGGGTCTTGGTGTGGAGGTGCAGGGACGCAATCTTGGCGCGCCGGCCCTGGGAGCGCGAGCACCTTCTTGGGGACGAGGGATCTCTTGGCAGCTCCTTTCTTGCTGCGCAGGCGTCGGACGCGGAGGGTCTCGCCCTGGGGTTGCGCCCCTTGGAGCCAGGGCACCTTCTTGGGGAGGAGGTGGTTGAGGCACCTCCTGATCCCCGCCTCCTGCGCGGAATGGTGGGCGAGGTAGCGAGAGGGACGGCAAGGGGGAGCCCCCTGCGGCACTGACGAGCTCAGTGATGCGGGCGAGCCAGTCCTCGTAGAGGTCGTCGACGGGGCGGTAGTGCAAGTGCTCTCTTGCCAGGAGCAGCGCGCGTGCGCGTCCGTGGGGGCACGACGGGTGTGGGACGACGAAGCGGCTGGAGTCAGCGACGGTGTGGCGGTGCGGCCCTCCCGCCGCACCGAAGGATGCTGGGACGAGGCTTGCTGCTCGTTCCCCGCCGGGCCGGTGGCGGCATTGGCGGCAGGCGACGGGGAACGACGAGGGCGTCTGCCGACGGGCGCCTTCTGGGGTCCGCTCCTGAAGGGGGCCACATGGAAAGTTATTTCTTCGGACCGGTAGTTCTCCGATGTGTCGAATACTACGTCAAGTGTGATTTTGCCCGCGCACCACGCCTCCCTACTAGGAATTATGTGTTGCTTTGCATTATGCGGCTCCTGTCTATTTCCATTTTATGGAGTGTGTCCTCATAAATGAGGTTTGGTCAGTTGCCGCCGTCCATGAGGACCTTGGTAAGTCGAAACCCATCCACGATGGGACTGAGGCCTAACGCAGCTGGCACTCGCACTATTCTGTACTTTGGTTCCTCGCCGGCATTTAATGTTATAGATGTGTCGTTCCAGGGTTTTTTCATAGCAATTTGGCAGACTTTGACGAGCTCGCGGAGCGCCCTTTTGCGCTTGTTATTTGAAGCGAATGTATCAAAGACCGTCAATACTCTTGAGTTATCGTCCACTGGGGGATGTCGTTCTGAGTCGTCCTTGATAAGGATATCCTCGCCGCTTTTGGCTACCTGTCGTAGTATCCAACATGCTCTAAGGCTGTGGGTTGCCACGGTATCCGGTGTTGTATGTATTTTGCATGGGCCATCGAGCCACCCGGTCAGAACGGTACCGTGCCGCCTAGCGGTTTTGTGTTTCTTGACTGTTGGACTGGGCATGCCGCGAGGTGCGCCCTTTTCTCCTGTAGGGGGAGTTGAGTTGGGACTGGTCATTCCCAGCGAGGTGCCTGAGTTTTCCTGGTGCTCTCCATCGCACTGCATTTTTGTACGATGGTTGCTAAGTCAGTGAATTTCAGTATGCGGCGGCGATTGATGGCGTTGAGGATTCCTTCGTCCGCACAATTGTTGCAGAACGCTGATATTATGTCTTTGTCATGTCAATCTTTTACCTTGTCCTTGACAAGGAGGAATCTGGCCCAGAAGTGGTGGACTGTTTCCTGAGACTGCTGTTTTACGCTCAAGAGAGTGTCTAAATCCGGCTGGGTGGGTGGAATTAAATCCGAACCCCGACCCGACCAATTATCTGGAGTCTGATGATCTTCCGGGCTTAACAGTCCGGGTTCCGGAATAACTTCTGATTGTTTAGGACCGTCGTCTGATGTTATGTTCGGAAGGCTAGTCACATCCTTTCGCGGGCGGATATCCGACTTTTCCTGGTCGGTGATCCGTACATAGTCCATCTTCGGTATAGGAGAAAACTCGTCGTCCTGCTCCACGACTACCGCAATCTGGTGGGTGACCGGTAGGGTCTCAATTTCTCCTTGATCGGTTTTAAGCCCGATCCGGTCGTAGTCTATGGCTATTCCCAAAGCGGCGATGCGATCTAGGATTTAGTTTAAAGACGAAAGCTCTGCCGCATCCATCTGCTTGGAGTGCTCGGAGTTGATGCAAAGGGGGTTTTCAATGGCCCGAGAGGTCATCGTTGGCTCCACGGCCGAACGGGTGATCATAGTAAAGCCACCCAACCGGAAGGTTTGGCCCGGGGCTAGAGCTCCTCCAGGGGTGATGTTGTCTTTAAGGACAAGGTGAGCCATCGAGCCTTTTGTCAACGGCATAGTGGAACTCTCAATGAAAGCACGAATGTCGGTGTCAAAACCGGCGGATCTCGAGTAGGGGGGTCCTGAACTGTGCGTCTAGGATCGATGGTAACGTGAGACAAGGGACACGATGTTTACCCAGGTTCGGGCCCTCTCTATGGAGGTAATACCCTACGTCCTGCTTGATTGCTATTGATAAATATGGGTGTTACAAGAGTTGATCTACCGCGAGATCGTGATGGCTAAACCCTAAAAGCCTAGCCTATATGACTATGGTAATGAATGTATCCTTTCCGGACTATCCCCTCTGGTTTATATACACCGAGGGGATCTAGGGTTTACATAGAGTCGGTTACAATAGAAGGAATCTTCATAGTCGGTCGCCAAGCTTGCCTTCCACGCCAAGGAGAGTCCAATCCGGACTCAGGTATAGTCTTCGGCCTTCATGTCTTCACAACCCATCAGTCCGACCCATGGAGAATAGGCCGGACGACCGAGGACCCCTTAGTTCTGGACTCCCTCACCTAGCGTCTTTGTGGAACGGCTCTACAAGCCTTCAGCAGCACATCAGCCTGCGGAGCCAGCGCCACCTCACGAGGAGCTCCCTCAGCCACCAGTCTTGGGAGCCCCCGCCTGCGGCCCGACCTCAGGAGTGCGCCTCCTCTTAGCACTCGAGCCTCAAGAGGGGTTCTGGATCGAGGAGTTCAAGGCATACCTGATGCAAGGCACGTTGCCGGAGAAGGAGGAAGACACGGAGCGCGTGGCCCGGCAGGCTACGACATACTGCATTCAGGACGGTGAACTATGCAGGAAGCGGCCAAATTATGTTTCTCTGCGGTGCATTTCCAGGGAACAGGGGAACGAGCTACTGGCTGACATACATGGCGGAGACAGTGGGCACCACTCGTCGTCGCGCACCCTGGTCGGCAAGGCTTTCCGCAGCGGGTTCTACTGGCCCACATCACTCAACGACGCAGCCGAGCTGGTGAAGTCCTGCGAGGCTTGCCAATTCCACGCCAAGCAGATCCGCCAGCCGGCTCAGGGCCTCCACACTATCCCGCTCTCATGGCCGTTCGCGGACTGGGGGCTGGATATCCTGGGTCCATTCCCTCGAGCGCCTAGAGGTTACTTCTACCTCTACATCGCCATCAACATGTTCACCAAGTGGGCGGAAGTGGAAGCCGTTCGGACCATCCCAGCTATGTCAGCAGTCAAGTTCATCAGGCATTGTGAGCCTATTTGGGGTCCCTAATCGCATCATCACCGAAAACGGTTCACAGTTCACTAGCAATATCTTCAAAACATAGTGTGCTAACCTTGGGACGCAGATTTGCTATGCCTCCATGGCACATTCCAGGAGCAACGACCAAGCCGAATGCGCCAATGCGGAATACCTAAGGGGTCTCAAGACTAGGACCTTCAAGAAGAAGCTCGAGGCCTGCGGCAGGGGCTGGCACGACGACCTCCAGTCCATGATGTGGTCCATCCACACCACCGCCACCAGGGCGACGGGTGAGACCCCGTTCTTCCTTGTCTACGCAGCAGAAGCGGTTCTCCCACACGAGGTCAAGCATCGCTCCGCGTGGATCCTGGCGTTTGATGAAACATGGCAGAACGCCATGCGGGGGATGGACCTCGTGCTGGAGGGAAAATGCCGCCGTGAAGCCTCACTCTGAGCGGCGAGGTACCAGCAGGCGCTGCGGCGGTACCACTACCACAGCATCCGCTCCAGGACGCTCGAGGTGGCTGACATTGTCCTGAGGCAGGTGCTCTCCAGGGAAGGGATGCACAAGCTCTCGCCCATGTGGGAGGGGCCATTTCTAGTCGCCCACGTCTCCAAGCCGAGCACCATGCGCCTGGAGACGTAGGATGGGGTCCCTATCCAGAACGCCTGGAACATCCAGCACCTCAGGAAGTTCTACCCATGAAGCAAGGCCCAGTGCCTGTGAAGCAAGGCCCAGTGCCTGTTAAGAATCTCCGCTCGTGACACTCTCACGTAATAATGAGTGGGGCTATACATGCCCCGGAGTCTCAGGAGTGCCGCCCTTGGGCCTCAGGGGATCCCTCCCATGACTAGTGGCAGCACTTAGCTCCGCCCTGGTGAGAAGACAAGAAGACTAGACTAGGTGCCAGACGCGGCTTTTCATTTCCTTTCTGCAGTTGGCTTGCCCCTCTTTAATCGAAATTTGCTTTCCGGTGTCGCTTGGTGATCTTGTTCCTTCGATTCTGCCCCTGTTTCTGCCTTCGGTTCTTTGTTTGACCTATACCCTCTCTTGCGTCCCTCACGAGGGGGCTGGACAGGTGCCCCTCGGGCCCTCGTGAGCGTTTTGTCTGTTTTTCGTGAGGCACCCTCGTTCGAGACGCAAGCTGGCGCACCCCCCTCGATCCGTGCCCCTCGGGTACCATAACATGAGGCACTAGGTCCTGGCCATACGCAGGTGACGCACGCTAGCCAGCAGGCTACAACGACGTGGACCAGGTACGGATCTCCTAGCAAATTTTCGTAGTTCCTCCTCGTCAGGTACGGAGAAACGCGCATCTCGCAAAGAGGGATCTACTTCAGGCGCATCAAGCTAAGTCATTCTACGCGCATGCATAAATCATGATGTCGCAACATAGCACAAGAATGATAAGCACAACATAACAACCCGGAAATCATAGTTTATTCCATGCCCCCATGGGGCCCCATACTTATCTTTCTCTAATGCAGGAAGGAAAGGAAGAATGAAACAAAAGTGGGATGTGCTCCTGCGGCAGGCCACAAGGACGCGCTCGCGGCGCTCTCCTGAGCTCAGCCAGACCCCTCCTCACGCTTCACCGAAGCGCGGCGAGGAGCTGACTCGCTGCCATCTTTGAAGTGGGCGCGGCGGCGTGGTGGCTGCTCGTAGCCGCTGCTGATGGAGCTGCCACCGGAAGAAGAGTCACCGTAGCTGGACGAGACATGGCCGGGCCCGCCTCCCTCCTCGTCACAGCCATTGCCAAGGCCGAGCACCTCGTCGCCATCATTGTCCTTGGGGCAGCACCCAACACGGCGACCATCTTCGCCGAACGCCCTCACAAAAGAGGGTCGCATCACCGTCGAACTTGAAGTGGAGGGCACACCGCCTGCCCAGCCCACGCGCGCGGGCGAACATCTGCCAGCCATGGGCCAGGACTGCGTTGCCCACGGAAGAGATCTCCACCATGACCCACGAAGCCCTACTGTAGCAACCGTCCTCCTGCACCCAGAGACCGCCTGGATCTGCGAACGGTAGTTCGCCGACGAAGAACCACGAGAGCTAAAGCCAGGTGCCAGCCGGGTTCTTCAACCACACGATGAACTCGGGCGTAACCTCCGCCGAATGGAAGCATGGCCGGGAAGGCCGCGCAACCACGACGTTGCTCACCTCGTCAACGGGGGTGCCACGACCTGGGCGGCTGCCACTGTTGGCATCCGGGGAACGGGGGTCCCCAGACTTGCCTGCCTACAGCTCACGGCGTGGCGAAGCCAGCAGGCTGTACGGCCCATCGTCACCAATAAAGCATCCAAGACCCTCGCGAGGGTCCAAGCCTCGCATGGCGGACGATGCAAGACCTCCTCTGGAGTAGCCTAGCTGGGCAGGCTCACGAGGAGCGGAGATATCAAGGTGGGACAAACCTCATGAGGCCCTCATGGCGTGAGCCATGACGCATGATACCAGGCAGGCGCTAGGCGGGCACAAACGCGCGCAGCGTCCTTGTTTCCTCTTTGGTGCTAAGGAGGCTAGCGCATGCGAAGAGAGCTGAGGCATCAGGAGAAGGTTGCTATATTGGTGCAACGAGACCAATACCAGGAGGACGGCAAGACAGAGGTCATCGTGGAGCCCAAGACGGCGTCACCACCAGAGCTTTTGGCAGGCAAAGACCACTTTTGTCAGGATAGCTTGTACTAGTTGTCCCCCTTCAAATTAGCCCGCCATTGTTGGCTCCCTTCCCGCTCGATATTTGGGAAGAGGACCAGGGCCTATATAAGTAGAGCTAGCATTCATAGTAGAGGGGATCGGATCTGGGAGACACGCCTTATCTCGATCCAACCCGATCGAGAGCCTACTCACAAGAACACCTCAACCTCCAGAGGCTGTTCTTCCCTTGTACTGTTCATCATCGGCCTTAGAGGCAATCCACCACCACCACACTGGAGTAGGGTATTACACCACAACGGTGGCCCGAACCAGTATAAACCTTGTGTCTTTCTGTGTTGCGAGTTCATCGAGTTCGTCCGCGAGATCTTAGTGAGCTAGGGCGTAGATTGGTAGGAGGGAAAGACTTCGTGCGCACCCTAGTGTTCGAACCTTAAGGGTTGGCCGGAACCCCACATCCGACATTTGGCGCGCCAGGTAGGGGTGCACCGTAGCCTCCCTTCCATCAGTTCGTCGCTCCGCCGCATCGTCGTCTCCATGGCAGACGCACGCCGTGCTCGAGCTGAGCGTCGGGCTGCCCTCACCGCCCGCATCGCTCAGATGGCTCCCGTTGGCGGGCCACATCTCCGTTCTCCGTCTCCCGCCGCCAACGCTGCCACCGGCCCAGCAGGGAACGAGCAGCAGGCATCCTCGCTGCATCCTTCGATGCGGCAGGACGACCGCACCGCCACTCCATCGCTGACCCCTGCCGGTTCTTCGTCTCACGCGCACCGCGCTCCCATGGAGGCACGGGCCGCACTCCTCGCAGCGAACGAGCTCCTGCGCTACCGCCCCATCGACGACCTCTACGAGGAGTGGCTCGAACGCGTCGCCGAGCTCGTCTGCACCGCAGGGGGCTCTCCGGTGCCGTCCAACTCTCTGCCTCCCCCTCAACCAGCCGCGGGCGACGGGGCTCATGGCGCGCCTCCACCACCTCAGCCCCGAGACGTCGCCTTGGCACCAAGGCGTGCGGCTCCGCGACGTGATCCGCCGCGCCTGGCACCCGCGTGCGAAGAGAGAAGCTGCCAAGAAATTCTGCCGCCGCGAGAAGATGCACCTGTGCTCCTGCGCCACCTCGTCAAGACCGTGCACCACCCGCAACGATGCAACGCGGACCTCATCAAGACCAAGCTCCACCTCCGAAGCAGGTCCCGGCTACCATGGCTAGCTGCCGCGCCTTCACCCCCGAGCTGCATAGCGTCGCCTGGCCGGGCAAGTTCAAGCCGGATCTGCCTCCTCGCTATGATGGTACCGCCGACCCCGCGGAGTTCCTGCAGCTCTACGAGCTGAGCATCGAAGCGGCCAACAGTGACGAAAAGGTCATGGCGAACTGGTTTCCCATGGCTCTCAAGGATGGAGCTCGCTCCTGGCTCTTGAACCTGCAGCACGGCTCGATCTCCTCCTGGGACGAGATGCGTGGCCGCTTCATCGCCAACTTCCAGGGCACTCGCGACCGCCCTCCGGCCGTGGGTGATCTACACTGCATCAGGCAGCAACCAGGAGAGACCCTCCAGAAGTACATGCAGCGCTTCAACAACACCCGCCTCAAGATCCCCAAGGTCACGGACTAGGCCATCATCTCAGCGTTTTCCGACGGCGTCCGCGATGTCAAGATGAAGGAAGAGCTCGCCATCCACGAGGAGCTCTGCACATCTCAGGAGCTGTTCAACCTGGCGACCAAGTGCGCAAGAGCTGAGGAGGGGCGCCTCTCTCTCCTTGAGCAGCCAGCCGTGGGCACGGAGGAGAAGAAGGCCAAGGCCAAGGACGTGAAGCACAAGGAGGTAGTTGTGCTTGAAGCAGAGCCCGACATCAAGCGAGACAGAGATCAGCCCGAGTCATCCAAGAACGGCCGACCGTTCTGCACCTTCAACAACCTGAACACCCACAACACCAGCGACTGTCAAGAGCTCACAGCCATACGATAATGACGGTACGGTCGATGCCCCAAGCGCAACGACCGGGGCTACGACCGCGGAGGAGGACGTGGAGGCGGATGTTGGGACGACCGTGGCCCGCGCCAGGAGTGGCGCGACCGACCTCGTGAGGACCGCTGGCAGGACCAACCTCGTGAGGGTGCCTGGAGGGACCCACCGCGTGAGGATTGCCCCTAGGGCAATGCCGGTCTTCCCCCGCTACCGCCACCCGGAAGGAACGACAACCACCACCAGGACAAGGGGGCTGGGGGCTTCCAGGAGCCGCGTGCGATCATCGGCATCTTGGGCGGCGCCCAGGCCCCAGCCTCCCAGCGCATCTTCAAACAGTTTGCTCGTGAGGTGAACGTGCCGCTCCCCAAACTCGAGGCCACGCACCCGCTCAGCTGGTCCCAATGCGCCATCACTTTCAAGTCGGCGGATCAGCTCAAGTGCGCAGCCACCGCTGCACCCTCCCTATGATGTGTTCCCAAGTCATCAGCAATGTGCAGGTCACCAAGACCCTGATCGATGGCATCGCAGGGCTCAACGTCCTATCCGTCGACACGTTCGACAACCTCCAAGTGCCATATGAGTAGCTCCATCCCACCAAGCCTTTCTCAGGAGTAACCGATGGCTCCACCACACCGATAGGGCAGGTCCGCCTGCCTGTCACCTTCAGGGAGCGCAAGAACTACCGGACGAAGCTCATTGACATCGACGTCGCGCACATCCGCCTGCCGTACAATGCCATCCTTGGGTATCCAGCCCTGGCCAAGTTCATGGCAGTCACTCAACATGGCTACAACGTTCTCAAGATGCTAGGAAGCGGACGAATCATCACGGTCCCGTGTGAAGAGAGGGATGCGGTGTGCTCCCTCGAGCGCGCCTTTCAAGCCGCTGTAATTGACGACTCTGACAGCAGACCCTGACAGCAGAAATGAAGGCCCTCAGGAGGCCATCCCTAAGAAGAAGCAGCCGCGCCGCGCAGGACCTCAGGAGGACGGCGTCGCAACAGAAGCCATGTCAGGATCAGCGCCAGCTCCATGGGCGCCTCCCTCTATCGCATAGGAAGGCGCGCCCAGCGCCCTCCTCAGGCAGGGCTCGGGGGCTCTCTATCAAGTGCCTCTGACCTTGCCAACCTCATGAGGGAGGCGCTTGGGCACCACTTGGAGGCGTTCTTCACGACAAGTGACCCTCTAGGGAGCGCAGGGCGAGGAGTGCTCACCACTCAGGAGTTTATCACCAAGACCACCCAGGAACTACAAGAAGCAAGAGCCATGCGCGGCGACGGCCGCCCACAAGGCGCAGCTCCGCTTCCTGGCGAGGATGCTGGGCTACTCGTCTGCATCGACGTCCCAGGGCTCAACAGGGCCGCATCTCAGGAGCATTTCTGGCTTTCGCGTGTGGGCCGCTGCAAGGGCCCGCCGCACAGCTATGTTCGTATGTCCTTTGGCTTTCCGAGCATGGCGTCGGCCTATCAGCGCAACATGCGACGTATCCTGGCTAAGGGTCCTGGTGGCAACGCGCTGTTCTGGAGGAGATGGAGACGGTCTTCAGGGAACCTCCCGAGCCCCAGAGTCTTCCAAGGCTAAGGGTCCTGGTGGCTCATGAGGAGTCATTTCTCCAACGCACGCCTTCAGCTGCACCAACTCTGCTTCGTCTACCGAGCCAGGTGACATCTTCCAAACTCGTTTAGCTGGGAGCGCCCCTCGGGCTGCATTATTCCTAGGCAGCATGGGTCCATCCCTGCGGCATGTATCCCTTTTGCTTATGACTTCAGTTTACCTTGTTGGGGGCACCCCTCGGGCTGCATCATCCCCAAGCCCCTCGGGCCGGACCCGGCGGCACGCATCTTCCTGCATTTATCCAAGTTGATCTGCTCTCCATGCTTAACCTGTCAACTGCTATCGCCTGCTCGATCATCGTCTCCCCCAGGGCCTCCACACAGGCACGGCGCTGGTGCATGGGTCCGTCCCTGCTACACCGACAAATCTGAGCGGTTGAGCTCTGGCTCACGGCATGCCCCGCGCATGTCACCTCACCAGGCCCTTAGTGCCTTCTCCTCATCCAGAGCAACCAGCGGCAGGCTGACAGCTGTAACAGCGACCGTGTGTCTTCTTGTGCCTGTTCACAGGGACCCCATGGGAAGGATAGCAGGCGGCACCGCGAGTCTCCTTTTCCCTCATGCAATTCGCTTGCGCGTTAAAAGGGGGGCTCCTGAGCATCGCGACTCAGGAGCTCCTACTGGCTCTCCAGCCCTCACCCCCTGGCCTTGACTATGGCATCGCGACTTGGCATACCAGCGGCGGCTGAGCTCGCTTGAGGGCCGGGACCTAAGGACGTAGAGCACTAAGGAGGGCATGAGGGGAGGGAAACTCGTATGGGCCGGCCTAGCTATGCCGCACGAGTAGGCGCGCAGCCCTAGCACAACGTCAGGAGTCGCCACGAGATCAACAAGATAAGTCCCGCACTCGGATCGGCTAAATGTTTGGGCCTAGTGGTCACTCACGCCTTGCCGCAACCCTATTGCGGCCACGTCAACTCCCTTTCTCGCCTTACCACGGCTGATTGAGCGCTAAGGGGGACCTCCTGAGCATCGCGACTCAGGGGCTCTTACTGGACGTCGGGCCACACACCTCCTGGCCTTGACCACGTGTAACAGCCTGGATTTTTGCCCTTTTCTTTCTCCTTTGATTTTCTGGGATTTCCTGTTTTGATTTGCTTTTCCATGGCTATGAGGGTCTGAAACTTGGGAAGATCATGTCTTCCTAGATTTTCTAGTGGCTTGTCACCCTCATCATCATCTCAAGATCATCTCATTTCCATCCTTGACCTAACCCAAAATTCTTTTGTTGGTAATATTCCTTTTCTGATAAAGGAATAACCCTTAAAACCCTAGGTTGTGAAGCAACCTATATTTCTATCACTCCTAAAATTCCCAAATAATTCTCATAAATTTTTTGGGTCACATCTTCCTCAAATATGGCAAAATATTTCATTGCCATATTCAAAAATAATCCTCCAATAATTCCTTTCCTATTCTGCCCTAAATGGCACTTTGCGAAGGAAGTGTTATTTATATTTTCTTGATTGACCCCAAACTTCTTGGACATCTTTTCCTGTCCATATCATTGGCTCATGCCAAAATTCAGCTCAATTTGCCTATTAAATATTTTTCAGCAATTTTCCTAAGTTTCTGTCCAAGAAGGAACTTTGTGAAGGATCTATATTCTAGGCATATCCAAATGAGTTGCAATTTTGCAGGGTCTTTCCTAGGGTCAAATAATGACTCTCCACCAAATATGATCTCATGTAACTCATCTATGTGAGCCCAACTTGTCGGATTTCGGGTTTCGGCGGACCCTTGAGGTTCGAACACTGGGGTGCGCGTGGAGATTTCGCCTTCTACCTACCTGCACCCCTCCGCCTCACTAAGATCTAAGCTATGGAAAGAACAGCACAAGAGACACAGGGTTTATACTGGTTCGGGCCACCGTTGTGGTGTAATACCCTACTGTAGTGTGTGGTGTGGTCGATTGCCTCTTGGGCTGATGATGATGAGCAATACAAGGAAGAACAGCCTCGCGAGGGTCGGTTCTTGGCTGAGGGGATGAACTGCTAGGAGGAGTTCAGTCACCCTTCTCTCTCTCTCTCCCGATTCTCTCTCCGATTTCGATCACTCTACCCTGTGGGTGGCTAGTCCTATTTATAGGCAAAGGCCCTGGGCCTCTTTCCAAAATATTGAGCGGGAAGGGCGCCAACAATTGGCCATTTTGAAGGGGAACATCTGGTACACTTATCCTGAATAAAGTTGGTCCTCGCCTGCCAAAGGCTCTGGTGGTGACGCTGGCTTGGGCTCCACAATGACTTCCTTCCTGCCATTGGGCCGGTCTTGGTCTCGTTGCACCGAAACGGGTGCCTTTGCTTGATGCTCTTGCCTGCGCTTGCTCCCTTTGCACCAAAGAGGAAAGGAGGACACTGCGCGGGCTGGCGCCTGCCTGGCACCCTTGGTCGTCATGGCTTGCATCACGGGCACCTCGTGAGGTACCCCGCCTTGATCTCTCCGCCTCCTTGCGAGCCAGCCTAATGAGGCCGTGCCTGAGGAAGCTCCGTATCATCCGCCCCGCGAGGCTTGGCCCCTCGCGAGGGTCTTGGGTCTGTGTTGATGAATATGGGCTGTGCTGGGCCCCCTTTGAGCCACGCCGCAGACCGCAGGCAGGCAAGTCTGGGGACCCCCGTTCCCAGAATGCCGACAGTAGCCCCCGGGCCCAAGGCGCGCCCGGACTTGGCCGTGTATGGAGGCGAAAGGGCAAGGACGAAGCGCCGCGGGCCCTAACAGCCTACGGCCTTGGGCGCCATGTGGCGGTTGATTGGGCGTGGGCGGCACTGTTCCCCCACGCCCCCCTTATTTTGCGCAATGCTAGGCGGACTCGTAGTCATACACAGCTGCTCCCCTTTCTGTTGCTCGAGCGCCCTCTGTCCTTCCTCCGCTCGAACTCCAGCTTCTATTTTCAACCCAATCTCGAACCTTCCCCCCCTTCCCATCGCCATGGTTCCGACGAAGAAGGGAAGAGGGAAGAAACCCATGCCTCCGCCTTGCTCGCCGCCATTGGCGGCCCCCGCCGAGGGCTTGGGCAAGGTCAGCTCGGCTCTGGCCACTATCTTCAACGAATGCGGGAGGACGACGGCCTGGCCCGCGTCTCACTTCTCCATCGACAAGATAGTCACCGAGGTCCAGTATTTCGCCGACGCCCTGTGGGCGGGTCTGATTCCCCCCTTTTCTGATTTCTTCAATGCCGTGCTTTCCCACTATCAGATCCACATGATGCATCTGGGTCCTGAATCCATCACCCTTCTTTCGGCCTTCGCCTTTGTTTGCGAGGCAATGATGGGCATCCTTCCTTCGGTTGCCTTGTTGCACCACTTCTTCTCTCTGCGTCTTGTCGACCCTACCCAATGCTCGGCGTGCGTGAGCTTCGCTGCCGCGTCTGAGACAGTGGCCTCAGGGATTGACTTCAGGCTCCCTCCGCCTGCGGTTGGGTTCCGTGAGCGGTGGCTGTATGTGGATGTAGGGGTGCCCAGCCCCCTGCTATCGGAGTCAACTTCGCCTGCTGTCCCCAATTCGGGCTGGGGCCAGGAGACGCTTGAGAGCCCCCGGCTCATCTTCGTCTAGCACTGCTTCGCGTTCTTGAGGTCGCTTGGCGTGATAGCGCCCATGGTGGTGAAGGAGTTCCTGCTATGCCACGTTGCTCCTCTCCAACGCCACTCCCGCCGGATGTGGGCCTTCAGTGGGCGTGATGATCGTATGAGGCTCCAGGAAGAGGACCTGATGCCCGAAGTGCTGAGGGCAGCGCTCTTGATCCTGACTGGGGACCCCAACCCTGGCAACATCCAGCGGGGAGGGGCCTTGCTGTACCTCTGCCAGAACAGGGGCGATTTTGTGAATCAGATGCCTATCTTTGATGAGTGGGGGCCGCGCCCCGCCGGCCTCCAGGGGCCTCGCGAGAACCCAGTGATGGTGACTGCCCTTCCAGTCGGCCAAGGCGACACTTCCTCAAGTGGTGGAGCAGGGAGGCATGAGGCGCCAGAGGCCGAGGGGGCTCCCGGCGGGGTGACAACGCCGGGCGATGCTCATGAGGGAGCAGCTCTTGGGGCCCGTGCCGCTGAGGCTGAGGGTGGCAAGCAGCTGCCCTCAGCGCCTGCGACTGAGGCCCTTGAGCCTCCAGCCGCTTCTCTTGGCGAGGCGATTGGCAGCGCGCATCAGGCAGGCGCCCCTGACGCGGATCACCTTGACGCTTCATCCTTGTCGCAGGTTCATCCCTGCGCTCAACTCTTGGGCCACTTCCGTGTGGACTTTGGCCCTCCGGAAGAGAAGGGAGGCCCTGGGCGACGATTACCCTTGTCGCTTGCTGAAGCGTAGGAAGTACTTCGCCACTGATGAGTAAGCCTTCTCCTTTTCCAGCTCCCGATCCTTGTGTTGCTTTTACTGATCCTTGCTCCACAGGCCCCTTTCAGCCGAGCTCGCGGAGATGGCTGAGGTGCCGTCCCCCTTGGCTTCGCCCCCTCTACCGTTCTCAAGCGCTCCGAGCAGCAGAGCCCTTGTGGTGAGGGCGATCGGAGAGGCGAACCGTCCCGAGGCGCATCGAGGCCCTACGCACCTCGCGATCCTCCTTCGCGGGCCTTCTCGTGGCATAGCCAGCCTGCCGTGGGCTTCTCGCCTGGTTGTGGACTGCGACTGGCTGAGGTGTTCCCTGCGCTCTTCATCTGGGGACGGGCTGGCTCCAGGCCGGGCTTCTGGCGTGGCGTACCCGGCCGTCGCGAGGGTGCCAGCCCCCAGCCCCCTGCCCAGAGGGGGAGTGCTGATCCATGGCCCCCGGCGCTTGCTTGGGGAAGATGATGAGTGGAATACGTGCTCGAGCGCGCCCGGGAGCGTCGCGCTCTTCGCCAAGGATTCCTTCGAAGGGCGGCTGACGCGGTGAGCCTGCTTGGTGAGGAGCTTGCTGATGAAGACGCACGCCTTGAGGCCGAGGGTCTGCACGTGGCTGCAAAGAGGCGCGAGCTGGAGGGCGCCATCGCCCTTGCGCGCCATCAGTGCGATCTTGACGACGAAGAGGCCAAGGCGTCGCTGGTGGCCTCTCAGGAGGCCCGATCTTGGGCCGCTGAGGAGGCCCGGGAAGCTGACCGGCGGCGAGAGATGGCGGAGGAGCGGGCTCGGGAGCTCCTGGCCTGGTGCCACTCACTAGAGGAGCAAGTGGAGCTGCGCGATGCAGCCCTCGCATCGATGAAGGTGGCCTCTGGCGACCCAGCAGAGCTCCAGAAGCGTGAGGAGGCGCTGACACTAGAAGTCACCGAACGTACCCGCGAGTACGAGCGTCTGGAGACGAGGGAGCGCTTGGTGATGCAGGCGGAGGATGATGTCATTGCACGGGGAGCCCGTGTCCTGGAGGAGGTCGGATGTTGGGTGGCGATGGCGCGCTTGGACCTCGAGCGTGAGTCCGAGGAGAGGATGGGGTTGATCTGGGCCGAGGCTGAAGGTAGGACTGCTGCCTTGAGGGCCAAGCTAGAGGAAGCGACGCGGCGGGTCGATGCTTTCCGGGCCTCCCTTGAGGTAGCGCAAGGGGAGTCAACCACCTCCCAGGCCGAGGTGCTCCTTCTTCGCCAGCGGGTGGAGGAGGCTGAGGTCGTTGCGTGCCAGAATGCGGACGAGATACGTCAGCGGCGGATCCTGGAGCATGAGCACGGCCCCATGCTCACCATGCTCCGGGAGAGAGCCAACACAGCCTTAGGCAACATCTGCGAGGCAGCTGTTGGCGAGCCGCACGCAGTCAACTACGCCAGCAACCTTCAGTTCTTCACCGACGTGGTGACCCAGCTGGAGGCGCGGTCGGTCAAGGCCGAGAGGTTGGTGGAGGAGAGGAGCCGCGCCCTGCTCGGGCGCGCCTTTTCTCGCGTCTTCAGCCATCTCCAGAACATGGATCCCCACTTCGATTTCGACGCCGCCATCGCCCAGTCCCCCAGGCCGTCCGAGACGACCTGGCGCACTGGGTGGAAGACAATGTGGATGCTCTTGTCAGGGCCTTCGCTTCGGACAACGACGGCGTGATCGTGGCTGCCGACGAGGGCAGTGTGGTGAACGGCCCTGCCGCCACTGGCGGCGACGCGGACAGCGATGGCGAGTCCAGCGACGCCAGCAACGGTTCGGGTGGTGCTCCTGAGGACGCATTGGGGGATTTATCCGACTGATTGTGCATCGTTCCTGCTTCCTTACCCTGCATGAATAGAACTCAGGTTTTGGCCTGATGGCTGTGAGAGCATTTTGGAGGGGGAGCCCCTCATGTAAAACTTGTGTTCATCGTATTAGTAGACGTTACATTGCCCATGCGCCCGCGCCAAGTGGTTGGCTTAAGCGACGCGCTGGTCGGCTAGTTTACCTTTGTCCCGTGCGGGCCCTGAGGTAGCCTGTGGGAGGTTGTGGTGCCCCACGTGTTCCCTGATCGAATCCGTAGGATCTGCAGTAAAAAACCCTCCTAAGAGGACGCGGCGGCGGCAGTCTGGGCTGCGCGCAAGCTGGGCCTGACCCGGCTCGCGAGGGGCTCACGAGGGGAGGCAGCTAAGGCGAAGTGGTAATCAAAACGCGAGAAACTGCTTGAACGAGACTAAGCACCCCTTCCCCGAACACACGCAAATCTCAAATTCGAATCCAACTTAAATCCAGCGGGGGAAAGTGACAACCAAAGGGAAAAGCAATGAAAGCAGACAAAAGGCCGCGTCCGGCACCTAATCTAGTCTTGGACATCTTCACAGGTACCGGCCTTGCTTCATATCGCCAGACGAGGGCCCTACCTTGCGCCACACTCTAGTGCCATCAACGACGACCGGAAACCAGGACGCCGCCGATGGGGTAGAGCGGTCGCCAGCAGTTCCCCAGACGACCACGGTTCCTCCGCCAGGGGCAGGCCCTGAGGCACCTCCCCAGCAGAGGGCCTACCTCCTGAGAACACCTTGCTCTGAACGCCGCAGTGGTGATGTCGGATCTCGGCCCCTCTCCTGCAGCCCCCTACGCCCTCCTCCCGAGGGGTAGGCGACTGTTGGAGCGGGGCAGCTGCTCGCTGTGGCGACCTGCACCTCCTGCGATCCATGATTAGCGTATGCCTGCTCCTGAGGAATTAGCGGTACCCGATAATCACTGCCTCCAGCGTGGTCGGTGGGACCGTCCCGGGGCTCCTGGAAGAGCTCAGCTTCTGGCGCCTCGTCCCCCCAGCTTGGGCTGAGCAGCGAGCCTTGTTCGCCCTCGTGAGGGTGCCCTTGGTCCATCATGTGGGGCACGTATTCTTCTGGCGCTGTCATCCTGAAGGCCACGCCGTAGTGCTCCGCGTGCCATGCAGCTCGGCTTGACGCGCCCACCGTGGGGTGGTAGCGCGGCTGTCCACTGGGGCCGTGGGTCGCGTCGAGTCCTTCTTCGCGGACCGGGAGCGGGGGCAGCGCCGCCACCGGTCCGGTGCCGACAGCTTCGCTAGCGTTGGAGTAGCCTTGGAGCCTGCGGGCGCACGCGGAGCCCCCGCGCGGGCCGCCCTGGGCTTGAGATGGGAGCTGGGTGCAGAAGGGGTGAGCCCTCGAGGCGGCGAAGCCCAGGAGCTCTGCCACCCCCTCCAGCAGCACGTCGCGTCCGCACTCCAGCAGCCTGCACTGCAGCAGCTCTCGGGCCACCATGAGCGCAGCCCTCGAGTTCTCCTGCTCCCGGCGGGTGTACGGTGTCGTGGTCGCGGCGTGATTGGAGACCCTTGCTGCCGACCGCGCCTGCCATGGTGTGAGAGCTGTCGAAGCCTGTCCGCGTCGCCTGCGGCCCGCAGCGCCCTACGGACCGCGAGCTGCCTGGGGCATGGGGTCGCCCGAGGCGAGCGGCTCTGCGCTGGCAGGCCACGCTGCCCAAGGATCTGGGTTGCCCGCCTAGTCGCCGGACATGGTGATGACGACGCAACGGGACATGAAGCAGTAGAAGGTTGATTCCGGCGCACCCGTACCTGGCGCGCCAAATGTTGGATTTCGGGTTCCGGTAGACCCTTGAGGTTCAAACACTGGGGTGCGCACGGAGATTTCTCCTTCTACCTACCTGCACCCCTCCGCCTCGCTAAGATCTAAGCTATGGAAAGAACAGCACAAGAGTCATAGGGTTTATACTGGTTCGGGCCACCGTTGTGGTGTAATACCCTACTCCAGTGTGTCGTGTGGTGGATTGCCTCTTGGGCTGATGATCATGAGCAATACAAGGAAGAACAGCCTCGCGAGGGTCTGTTCTTGGCTGAGGGGATGAACTGCTAGGAGGAGTTCAGTCACCCTTCTCTCTCTCTCTCTCTTCTCGATTCTCTCTCCGATTTCGATCACTCTACCCTGTGGGTGGCTAGTCCTATTTATAGGCAAAGGCCCTGGGCCTCTTCCCAAAATATTGAGCGGGAAGGGCGCCAACAATTGGCTATTTTGAAGGGGAACATCTGGTACACTTAACCTGACTAAAGTTGGTCCTCGCCTGCCAAAGGCTCTGGTGGTGACGCTGGCTTGGGCTCCACAATGACTTCCTTCCTGTCGTTGGGCCGGTCTTGGTCTCGTTGCACCGAAACGGGTGCCTTTGCTTGATCCTCTCGCCTGCGCTTGCTCCCTTTACACCAAAGAGGAAAGGAGAACACTGCGCGGGCTGGCGTCTGCCTGGCACCCTTGGTCGTCATGGCTTGCATCACAGGCACCTCGTAAGGTACCCCGCCTTGGTCTCTCCACCTCCTCGCGAGCCATCCTGATGAGGCCGTGCCTGAGGAAGCTCCGTGTCGTCCGCCCCGCAAGGCTTGTCCCCTCGCGAGGGTCTTTGGTCTGTGTTGATGAAGATGGGCCGTGCTGGGCCCCCTTTGAGCCACGCCGTAGGCCGCAGGCAGGCAAGTCTGGGGACCCCCGTTCCCAGAACGCCGACAGAGCTTCTCCAACTCCTCCGCCACGTCCATCCGGTTTCAGAGTCAGTGGTTCCACTCGCTACTCCCTTAGCTTCCTCGTCAGGTCGTGAGCGTTTGCTCAAGCGTAGGATGTAGTCCTTCGTGTAGCGCTTGCGAATCCGCTGTAGTATCATCCTTGTGTGTGTCTGTGTGAAGCAGCTTTGTATCTTGTTTGCCATGTGCTTTGTTGCAATAAATTGTTTTCTCGTGCTTCTTTGTTTTGAATCCTCTGTGTTACCCCCTTACGGAATTTTTTCCTCGACAGACACCGGATCAGAAGGATCTGTAAGCAGTACAGATATACACCAAGGAAGTCAGTTAAAATCAATGAGGTTTTCAGCCGACAGCATTGTATTGCAGACATCCGTCCGGATAAAATTGCATTTTGATCAAACTTTTAGCAACAAGTGCCTGTCAGAGATACACTTTATCACAGCAAAGATTAAATCAGCCAGAGAACAAAATTGGATTGACAGTGCATTTCAAGTCAAAGGTATGGGCTATGCACAATGATTGAATCTGACACAAGTCAAAATTTAAATATTTCGACACCCAGAAGTCATTCGAATTGCACGGTGAATTCGGTAAGGACAGTCAGACAATTCTTGTTATATCAATAATCAGCTACCGGACTGACAAATATATGGCATTCCCATCACCAAGAATATCAGTCCCATCCTTCTCCACAATGTGTTGACGAAGTGTACAAAGATAAGGTTCCCAGTCTGCATCGATGGGGTATGAATGGATTCCTATGCAAGATATTCAGTCTTCTCGATAAAATACTACAAAAGCTTCTGGAATAAGGTACCGAGTCTTCCCTATCAAGTCTTTAAGGGGGGAAGCTTATAAGGAATGGTACCCCGATTTCCTCAATAAGATATCCACCGAAGGCTTAGAGCATAAGCCATCCAGTCTTCCTCAGCACGGTATCCCGATGGCTTCCAACGCAAGCTTCCTAGTATTCTTCTGTACGACACTAATACAAGACATTAAACTATGAATTGTCAGCATATGGCAGTGTTTTCCAAGTGGCAGATCTGCAACAGTTTGATCTGAAACAAAAATCAGTCAGAACAAAGGTATGCCTTGAGAATCAGATATCAGTTCATTCAGTATGCTGCCAAGTCCATGCAAGTCTCTCAAGGAAGAATTCACGGTACACATCCGAAAACCTCACCGGTTATTTACGAAACAAAAACCAGTTGGTGATGCCATAATCAACAAGTCTTGAAGGAAAGACCACATTGAGACCATAATCTTGGCAGTGATTATAAAAATCAGCCTCACAAGGTGACATTATTAACCCTGTCACTGTCCGGCATAATCCACAACATGATTGAGATCTGTATAACCACACGTGATCCGGATAAGTATACCGAGGCTCAAAACCTGAACCGGACCAATGTATGCCGGTTATTATGTGAAAAATGTGGATGCCCAAGACCGTCTTATTCCACGGCAAACCCAACCAAAGATCCACCGAAGAAGTACACTCCATTGTGGTACTGGACAGCTCAATATATTAACCTCAACACCCGCGATGGAACTTTGCACAGACTGTTGTTCCTAGAGAGATACTGGCAACAATGAAGAATCCGTGTGAAAACATATACATTGAGGATCGTTATCTCTCGCATAGGGGAAGCAATGAAAGGAATAGCCCGTGTAAATGGGATTCTTCGACAAGCTCACCGGCAGTTAAGTCTGCAAATCTTATCATCAGGAGATGGTGCATTTTTTTCTCTATCAGTCGGGACAAACGACAGTCAAACCTTTGGAACAACCTGGATATTCAAGACTGTGAAGCCAGGAACTCGTGCAAGATGTCAGCATCCGTTAGCAAAATTAGATATGATCCACATCACTATTTTGGAACCAGAAGCCATGTCTATATTCGAGGAATCCGAGGCCTGGATAAAAGGGATTCGTTGCTCCACGGAAGATATATTCCCCAACTCCGTGGAATGTTCTCGGTACTCGATACTAGAATAACATTTCCAGCAAGGATCAATATCAAGAAAGACAAGTATGTCCGTAAAAAATAATATTTTGGATGCTAGCTCAGCCAAAGAAAATTTTGAGGGATACCCGAGGTACGTCCTGACAGAATGTCAGATCCAGCGAAGCAAACCACCCCAGATCAAGACAATCAGTCAGATCCAATTAAGTGGAAATATTATGAATAAAAGAAACCTGAGTAGGAAACGATTTCTTCAAGTCAGAAAGATTATTTAACCCTGAGCAACCAAATCTCGAGGACGAGATTTCTTTAAGGGGGGAGGTTTGTAACAGCCTGGATTTTACCCTTTTCTTTCTCCTTTGATTTTCTGGGATTTCCTGTTTTGATTTGCGTTTCCATGGCTATGAGGGTCTGAAACTTGGGAAGATCATGTCTTCCTAGGTTTTCTACTGGCTTGTCACCCTCATCATCATCTCAAGATCATCTCATTTCCATCCTTGACCTAACCCAAAATTCTTTTGTTGGTAATATTCCTTTTCTGATAAAGGAATAACCCTTAAAACCCTAGGTTGTGAAGCAACCTATATTTCTATCACTCCTAAAATTCCCAAATAATTCTCATAAATTGTCTGGGTCACATCTTCCTCAAATATGGCAAAATATTTCATTGCCATATTCAAAAATGATCCTCCAATAATTCTTTTCCTATTCTGCCCTAAATAGCACTTTGCAAAGGAAGTGCTATTTATGTTTTCTTGATTAACCCCAAACGTCTTGGACATCTTTTCCTGTCCATATCATTGGCTCATGCCAAAATTCAACTTAATTTGCCTAGTAAATATTTTTCAGCAATTTTCCAGAGTGTCTATCCAGGAAGGAACTTTGTGAAGGAGCTATATTCTAGGCATATCCCAATGTGCTGCAATTTTGCAGGGACTTTCCTAGGGTCAAATAATGACCCTCCACCAAATATGAGCTCATTTAACTTATCTATGTGAGCCCAGCTCCAAATCTTAGTTTCTGGTCAGATTTTGAGTTTGTGAAGCAACCATATTTTATATTGCTCCAATTGATCTGAAACTTTACCAGGCCAAGCTTATACCTATATAAACTACTACCAACAAGTTTTACCTCAATTGGTTGATCCAATTACCCTGTGTAATTTTTCCAAGTTTCTGTCCAGAATGAAGCTTTGTGAAGCAAGTGCCACTTTGGTATTTCCAAATGGCATGAAATTTTTATAGCAGCTTCATATCATCATAAAACCCCTCTCTGCCAAATTTCAGCTCACAGAGATCAAGTATGTGAGTGCATCATCCAAATCCCCAATTCTGGCCAGTTTTGCACTTTCTACTGCAACCACCATCTAAACGCCTCCTCTTAGTCTGATATTTGGTGATCAGCATCACCTTAGTGTGTGATCATCGCCCGACAAACTCTTTCCCTTGTTACCCTGCTGGTTTAACCACAACAAGTTACAAACACCTTGTTACTGAATTACTTTTGGAGCTAAGTGCAAATCTCTTCTTTTCCTCTCGACCGATTTATTTCTTCAGTTGGACTAAGGGCACCAGGGTCCATCCACTGGACATGGTTGGCCATGCTAAAGAGCGCTTCTTGCGCCAGTGCGCGTGGTGATCACGCTGGCGTCATGGGTGCAGGCGTGCTCTGGCTGGTTCCGGCCACTATGCTCGTCTCCTCTCTCCTCGTCTTGACCTCAATTCGTGTCCTGGAGCTTCCCCGTTATCGACTGCATCGCCCTGCATCAATACCTCGTCGCGGTTCGCCTTTAATGCGTCGCAAACGCCATGCCCGTGCCGCGTCGGGCTGCTGACCTCCATTAGAGCTTGTCGTGAGCTTTCCCGTGAGGCTCTAGAGCCCTCCCCCGCGCCTCTATAAGGACCCTCGAACCCATCCGCACCTCACCAGCCTCTCCCCGTTCCTCCTCCCCCACCTGAGTGCCTCTCCTTGCCGTTTTCTTCTTCGGCCACCGCGACCTCGCCGGAGTTCATCTTGTTTCCGACGAATCCGAGCCTCCTCTCGCCTCCCCTCCACGTCCACAATCTCCTCCTCTCCACCGCGAGCCGCCCCAACCCCTCTCCATCGTCGGGGACGGCCCGCATCGCCAGCAACCCCGCAACCCACGCCGCTTCTGTCCTCCTCCGTCGCCGCGGCCTCCCCTCCTCCCCGCGCCTCCTCGGGGGCCGTTTCCCTCTGAACGGGCGCGGCAGGCCCCACCGTAGCCGCCCGTGCCTTCCCCTTGGCCGGAGGTGGCCTGGGTCGGCCGGCCCCCTCGCCGCTTCCCTCCCCTGCCCTCTGCTCTGTTCCACGAGAGGAACAGAGGCATGGGAGGAGGAAGACGAAGATCGCTCGGCCCCTCCCCCTACCCATGGACCCCACCGGTAAGTGGCACAAGCCTGGGCCCAGTTGTTTTTAAGTGGAGACGTTTTCTCGAAATGCATTTTCACTTTATGAAAGCGTATTTCTCTCCTCTTTCATAAAAAATACGTTTTCCCTTCAGGGAAACGTGTTCTCTTCTTCTACGGCTGAAAATACGTTTCCCTTTTCAGAAAACGTATTCAGCCCGAGGGAACGTTCAGTTTTCTCCCAAGGGCCTGTTTGTTGAAGTTTATTCACACATTGGTCCCTGATCTTCTATACCTCATAACTCCGCAACTGTAACTCCGATTGAGGTGAAACCAACGCTCACTTCTTCGTATCATCGATCTCTACCTTTTGATAGCATTTTCAGTAGGTGGTCTCACAGTGAAAATGACCATTTTGCCCTTGCCTCTAATCAGCCCCCTCCGAGTACGTACCGTCCGATGTTTCGTTCTGCGGCTTCACCGCACTTCTTCCTGGAGTCTCCGTCACCCCAGGAAAGCCACAATACCCACTTGCATGATAGTCATGCAGTAGACATGGTTTTCAACTTGAATATTTATTAAATGATTGCTTGTTTAATATATGGTTACCGTTGTTTCGGAAATGCTTCTGGGATTGTGCTTACTTGATTACTATGTTGGTATGCACATGGTTATCCTGCCCTGCTAGTTGCTAGTATTACTTTCATGTTGCCATGCTTGATTGTAGTACATGTTGGGTTAGTCATGTTCTTCGGTGCATGACTAACGTCGGTTATCGAGTACTATTAATATGTGTTGTTCCGTTGTTGTTAGTTGGTTAAGTGCTACCCGGTGATGTTATTGATGAGTTCTTGCATGTTATTTATGGTTCATGCTAGTAGTCATGTTATGTTATACTATGAGTAGTGTTGCACTTGTAATATTTATGCTCGTCATTATGCCATGTTCGGATGGAGATTATTTCATAGTCGATATGATGGACAGTTATGTTGTATCCCATTGAAAGGGCATTTCCCTACTTTATGTTTTGGATGATGATGACAACCCTTTATGGTCTAATCGTGTGCTATATGTTTCAGGTTCTCGATGCTTAGGCTTACATCGGATTGCTATTGCCTCTCGAAGGAAACGATCGAAAACGTGTCCTCCACGCTTTTATTTTCTTTGGTCGTAGAGTACCCGTACTATCAAGAGGGAATCCTCATTAGGAAGCTCTGGGGGAATCAGTTCACGTACACTTTTCTCACCCTCTCTTTGCCTTCCTCAGGTGTGTGTGGGAGAGAGAGTTTTCCTTGCCTCTTCCCCTCTTTTTTGCTCACTGTTTCTGCCCAGCGGTTGTACCGCTCCCTGGAGCGGTTGTACCGCTGGGTCTTGTCGCTCACCAGCTTTGCTCGAGCGGTTGTACCGCTGCCTCCGGGCGGTGGTACCGCCACCATGCTCTGCAACAGCTGGGGCGGTGGTTCCGTCCATGCACCGCTCAAGTACCGCTCTCGCTTCTGGTTTGATGCGATTCTTGGCGGTAGTGGCCTGGTTGGTCCGGTCGTTCCACGATGACCGGTACCACCGGTGGTCCGAGCGGTTCTTCCGCTCAGTACTTAGCCGCCCAAGAGCTCAAGGCCATGCGGTTGTTCCGGCCAGGCACCGCCCAAGTACCGGTCAAGCTCCTGTTTTGATGCGGTGGTTGTGCGGTAGCCAGGCGGTTAGTCCGGTTATTTTTCTTAGCCGGTACTACCGCCCGCCTATCCGGTTGTACCGCTTGGTAGGGTTCTGCAGTTACACCGTGAGTCCCAGTTGTACCGGGACGAGGACCGGTTGTACTGCTGCAGTGCAAAAAATGCAGTAACGGTTGGAAATGTGGGGTGACTATTTAAGGGGGCTTCTCCCAACTACCACTCCTACCTTTGACCTCTCTCACTCCACCATTAATGCCCTTCAAGCTCTCTTGCCCGATCTCTCTCTCTAGCCACTCAAACTTGTTGATTTGCTAGGGATTGAAGGAGGAGACCTAGATCTACACTTCCACCAAAGGATATTTGCTTCCCCCATACTTTCTTGTGTGAATTTTGTTACTCTTGGGTGTTTGTGCACCCTAGACGGTTGAGGTCACCTTGGAGCCACATTCCATTGTGGTGAAGCTTCATGGTTTTTGTTGGGAGCCTCCAATTAAGTTGTGGAGAGAGCCCCAACCTTGTTTGTAAAGGTTCGGTCGCCGCCTTCAAGGGCACCATTAGTGGAATCACGGCATCTCGCATTGTGTGAGGGCGTGAGGAGAATACGGTGGCCCTAGTGGCTTCTTGGGGAGCATTGTGCCTCCACACCGCTCCAACGGAGACGTACTTCCTCTCAAAGGGAAGGAACTTTGGCAACATATCCTCGTCTCCACCGTCTCCACTCTTGGTTATCTCGTGCCTTTATTTGAGCAAGCTTACTTGTTTCATATCTCTTGCTTGCTTGTGTACCTATCCTCGTTGCATCATATAGGTTGCTCACCAAGTTGCATATCTAGACAACCTACTTTGATGCAAATTTTAAATTGTTAAAGAAAAGCTAAAAATTGTTAGTTGCCTATTCACCCCCCTCTAGTCAACCATATCGATCCTTTCAATTGGTATCAAAGCCTCGTCTCTTTACTAAGGACTTTACCGTCCAAAGAGTATGGTTGATACCGTAGACGGTGTGGAGGAACACTCCGGTGTGAATCTGATCTCGTCTACGGGAGATGGGGGAACTTCGGTCTCTCGTGAGGAGTTCAATGTGGCCTTGGAGACATTGAAAACCTCCATGACGACCGAAGTCGAAAGCATGTTTACTAAATTTCTTGAGGGGCTTAAACTATCCACCGCACTATTGAAAGTGGGTGATCCCGCCAACAAGGTGACGGATGCTATCCCCGACAAGGGGGAAGCTAGTAGTGAAAAGGCTCCTTCTTCTAGTGGCAAGAATGGCACCGGCATCTTTGCCCATGTGGAACCACCACTTGTTTATGGTGGACCGGTTCCTTCCACTCATTTGAATCATGTCGGTCCTCCCCCTAAGATTGTGAAAAATTAGGATTTTGATTCTTGGGTTTATCGCTTTAAACGTCAGTTAAATCATGTGAACACTAAAATTGGAGAAACATTGAAGAAGGTTTCTATCCACATGGTCCAAGCAACTTCACTCCTCGAGAAGCCGCGGACAATCAATTCAATGAGAATGCTCTCTTCATCATTCAAGATGCAATTCCACCCGAAGACCTACCTCATCTTCGTCCTTTCGCCTTGGCCAAAGATGCATGGCATTGTGTCGTGTCTCTCTACCGGGGAAGTGCAAGCATTCAACGCTCCAACTATGAAGTGGTACAAGATGAGGCCGATGAGTTTGCAATGAAGGAAGATGAAGAACCTCGTGAGCTCTATCGGAGAGTAACAAACTCGCGGTCTCACTACGAGATCACGGGAGCAAGGACACGGATGACAATTGGACCAAGCGCAAATTCCTCAAGGAAATGATGCCCTATCACAAGGCCATGTCCTCCGCCATTCGTCAAAGACCGGACTTCCACACTTTGACCTCAAGTGAAGTGTTGGATGAGTTTGTGGCCATGAACATTTTGGACAAGAACGCCGACAATGCGGTGCTCCGTTCTCAACGGGCAAAGAAGCCTAACCTTGCATTGAAGGCCAAGCTCATCGTGGAAGACGAAGACGAGGAAGAAGAGGAGAGTAACCCCGAAGATACGAAGTATGCATATCATGAACACATGGCACTTGCTTCAAGGCAATTCTGGAGCAAGAAAAACTCGAGGCCAAACTTTAGCAAAAACAAATCGAGTGGTACAAGGGGCAAGCAACGTGTAAGGACTTGCTACAATTGCGGCAACGTGAGTCATTTCGTTGCGGAATGCCCGTATGAGAAGAGGGAAGACAATGGTGGCAAGCTCATCCGAAAGGACAAGGCCAAGTCGTTCCCCAACAAGAACAACTTCTCCAAGAAGACTCCTCCCAAGGCTTTGGTTGTGCAAGAAGAGTACAATGAGGATGATGACGATGATGAAGATGATGAGTCAGTTGCCATGGCCTCCGTTGCCATTGCAACAACGTCACGGGTGTCTCTCTTCGACTCACCCAACGAGAGCATCACCGCCAAGTGCCTCATGGCTAAAGCCACCAACAAGGTAACCTCCAACATCAAAACTACCATCATTAATCATCCTTCCCCGACGAATTGCATTAATGAACTTGAGGGAGCTAATGTGGAGGCTAACGAGTTTGAGGCCTTTATGGGAAAACTCAAGGGAAAATCCAAGAAGCACTTTGTTGCTCTCTTGGAACAACTTGGTGAAGCCAATGACATGATCGAGGCTCACGAGGACACCATCTCTAAGATGGAAGGGCATAGTCATGACTATGCCGATGAGATCTCGGATCTTTCCAATGCTCTTGAGGAAGAGCGTGGTCTTTGTTTGGCTCTTGAGGAGTCACACAACGTTGATCATGCTAAGTTAAAGAAAGATTATGATCATGACCTCATTGTTTCTCGTGTGCTAAATTCCGAGAAGGCCAAACTCGGGGTTGATCTTGCTAGACTCAAATAGGAGTTTGATATACTTGACAATGCCCACAAGGCCTTGAAGGGTATTCACGCTAGTCTCAAGGAGTCTCATGATCAACTCCAAGTGAAGCTAACTAAGGAGAAAGCAACTTTTCCTCATATGGTTTTAATTGATAATGCAAATGCTACTAACCCGTGTTGTGGGCATATACATCTTGTTGAGGAAAATGCTAAGTTGAAGGAGCAACTTGAGAGAGGTCTTGCGACTTGCATACAAGGCAAGAAGAACCTCAACGATCTCTTGATCAACCTAAAGGGAGTTGTGGCCAAGGAAGGGGTTGGGTACGTGCCCGACTCCAAGAACAAGAAGAATGACAAGACTAAATGAGGAGAAGAAGAAGAACAATGTCAAGAAGGGCAATGTCACCCCTCCCAACAAAGCCGGCGATTTTAATCCTTCTTATGTGTTATGCCGTGCTAGTGATGGGCATGTTTATGCCAAATTTGTTGGTTCTCTTCATGAATACATTGAATGGTCTATTTGGGTTCCTAAGACCCTTGTTACTAACATCAAAGGACCCATTACAAAATGGGTACCTAAAACCAAGCATTGATCTCTTGTAGGTGTTTGCTTCCGATGGTGGATCATGGTTGCTTGATAGCGGAGCTACAAATCATATGACCGGAAGCAAGGACTTGGTGGTGGAAGTGCACAAGGTTCCATCTATGCCCACCAATGTCGAGTGGGGTGACGCCTCATCTTCTAAGGTATTGGGAGTTGGCAAGGTGGTCATCTCCCATGATCTCACGATCGAGAAGGTCATGCTTGTTGAGTCCCTTGCATACAATTTACTTTCCGTTCGTCAACTTGCAATCATAGGCTTTGCCACTTTCTTTGATATCGATACCGTGGCCCTCTTGTGGAGCAAGACTCTTAAAGTAGCCTTTGTTGGGCATGTCGAGAACGGTCTATATGTGATTAACTTTTCGGAGCGACCCACTAAGACCGCGACATGCCTAATGGCTAAAGTTGATGTGGGATGGCTTTGGCATCACCGTTTAGCCCATGTCAATATGAGATATTTGCAAAGTCTCCTCAAGGGGGACCATGTCCATGGACTAACGAATGTTATTTTTGCTAAAGATCGTGCTTGCAGTGCCTGTATCGAAGGAAAGCTACATTAGAAGGCTCACCCTCCCACGACTATCATTTATTCAAAGAGGCCTTTGGAGCTCCTTCACATGGATCTCTTTGGGCCTCCATCCTTCGATAGTCTTGGAGGTAGGAAGTATTGCTTGGTGATTGTGGATGACTACTCAAGGTACACGTGGGTGTATTTCTTCAAGAGGAAGAGCGAGACCCAACAAACCGTCATTGACTTTGCAAATTAAGCACAACGTCAACACAATGCAAAGATCTTGACAATAAGAAGTGACAACAGCACCGAGTTCAAGAACTACACCTTGGATGAATTTCTTAGTGATGAGGGAATCAAGCATCAATTTTCCGCACCATACACCCCTCAACAAAATGGTGTTGCAGAAAGGAAGAACCGGACGTTGACGGATGTGGCAAGGACCATGATGGCGGAGTTCAAGTCTCCGTACAACTTTTGGGCCGAAGCCATCAACACCGCGTGTCATGCATCCAATCAGCTCTACCTCCGCAAGGGCTTGAACAAGACTCCATATGAGATACTCACCGGTAACAAGCCCAACCTCAAGTACATCCGGGTATTCGGGTGTAAGTGTTTCATTCTCAAGAAAGGTGTTCGGTTGTCTAAATTTGAGGCTAGAGCTCATGAGGGAATATTTGTTGGTTATGCTACAAACTCTCATGCTTACCGTGTCCTCAATAAATCCATGGGACTTATTGAGGAGACATGTAACGTGGAGTTTGATGAGAATAACGGCTCCCAAGTGGAGCAAACTAGCACTTGTGATGTAGGTGATGAAATTCCCCCTCAAGCCATAAGAAGAATGGGTGTTGGTTTTATCCTACCCATTGAGGAACCCCTTGTGGCCGAAGGAGAAGGACAATGCTCCACTCAAGTGGAGCCATCACCAACCCAAGGCCCACACGCTTCCGAAGAACAAAGTGAAGGCCCTCAACCTCATGAACAAGACCAAGGGCAAGATCATACTCAAGACGGTGTTGACACACCAAGTGATGCCCAAGGTCAAGTTCTCTCCCCCGAGCAAGTTCAAGATCAAGAACAAGTTCATGACGGTGCTCAAGATGATCAAGTAACCGCTCCTCAACTCACCAACGAGGAGGAATTAGAGCGTCGTGCCGCCAAGATTGCATCCAAGCTCTCCACCTAGGATCATCTCATGATGAATGTGCTTGGAAGCTTAAGAAAGGGGGTAAGCACTCGTAGAGAATTAGCAAATTATTGTGAGCATCACGCGTTTGTCTCTTGTGTGGAACCCCACAAGGTCTATGAGGCGCTAGAAGATCCGGATTGGCTTAATGCCATGCATGAAGAACTCAACAACTTCGAGCGCCACAAAGTGTGGAGATTGGTGCCAAGGCCAACGGGGCACCACAATGTCATTGGAACCAAGTGGATATTCAAGAACAAGCAAGATGCCCATGGGATTATCATTCGCAACAAGGCTCGTTTGGTAGCACAAGGCTACTCCCAAGTCGAGAGTGTCAACTATGGTGAAACCTTTGCTCCCGTTGCTCGTCTTGAATCCATTCGCATGTTAATTGCATATGCTTCTCATCATAATTTTAAGTTACAACAAATGGATGTGAAGAGTGCTTTTCTTAATGGTCCCATTAATGAATTGGTTTACGTTAAGCAACCCCCCGGGTTCGAGGATCCCTACTTTCCCGATCATGTGTATCAACTCGATAGGGCGCTCTATGGCCTTAAACAAGCCCCACGGGCGTGGTATGACCACCTTACCGAGTTGTTACAAGACCGTGGTTTTGAAGTTGGGCTAATCGACCCCACTCTTTTTACTAAGAAGGTCAAAGGGGAGTTGTTTGTGTGCCAATTATATGTTGATGATATTATCTTTGGTTCTCCTAACAAAGCTTTCAATGAGGAATTTGCCGCTCTCATGACCTCAAAGTTCGAGATGTCCTCCATGGGAGAGTTGAAGTTCTTTCTAGGGTTCAATGTGAAGCAAAGAAGAGAAGGAACCTTCGTCAATCAATCCAAATACACTCAAGACATGCTCAAGAGATTCAAGCTAAGTGACGTCAAGCCGGCTTCCACTCCAATGCCCACCAAGTGCCAACTTGACTTAGATCCCAATGGTAAAGTGGTGGATCAAAAGGTATATCGTTCCATGATTGGATCCTTGCTTTACCTTTGTGCATCTAGACTGGACATCATGTTGAGTGTGGGAATTTGTGCATGGTTTCAAGCTGCACCTAAGGAAAGTCACTATGTGGCGGTCAAACGAATCTTTTGATATTTGGCTCATACCCCAAACTTTGGCCTATGGTACCCTAGAGGGTCAAACTTCAAGCTTGTAGGGTACTCGGATTCCGATTGGGCGGGAGACAAAGTGGATAGGAAGTCCACTTCCGTAGGGTGCCAATTCCTTGGTTGCTCTTTGGTAAGTTGGTCTTCCAAAAAGAAAAGTTGTGTGTCTCTCTTGTCCACTAAGGCGGAGTATGTTGCCGCCGGTAGTTGTTGTGCTCAACTCCTATGGATGAGGCAAACTTTAAAGGATTATGGTGTCACTTGTGACAAAGTGCCCCTTTGGTGTGACAATGAAAGTGCCATCAAGATCTTTCTCAATCCGGTGCAACATTTCAAGACGAAGCATATTGAGATCCGGTATCACTTCATCTGGGATCACATTAGACGAGGAGATATCGAGCTCAACTATGTCAACACTCATGACAACCTTGCAGATATTTTCACGAAGCCCTTAGATGAAGCAAGATTTCGCGAGTTAAGGCATGAGCTAAATATCATTGATTCGAGCAATGTGGCTTGAACCCTTGCACACCCTACGACGCTCAATTTGTTATCTAGTTTAGGTGTAGGCATGGACATAGGGGGAGTGTTGTTCTCTCAATGAACTCTCCCTCCCCCATTATGCATAAATTGATTGTGTCTTTCACATTAGCCATATTTGATGGTACTTGCGCTTCAAAGACGAGTTTTGGTCATGGACCCAAGGATAATTCTTCGCGGTGCCATACCAATTCACTCAAACATAGGTGGCCTCGGCCACCGTCCTCTCTTCGGGAGGTTGGAGTTAGCCTTGTTGTTCTTGTGTTGTTTTCTCTCTTTCTCTCTTTGCTCTTTGTGTTAGGTTCTCCTAGGGTGTTGTTTCTCTCCTGTTTTGTGCCCCTTCTTCCTCCCTTCGGATTGCACTCTTTTGATCTTGTCTTGGGCTTAGGTGGTCGGGCGGTACAACCGGTACCACGAGCGGTTCTACCGCTGGAACCGGGTTGTGCCGTCCCAAGGGTCTCCGTTTGGTGCTTGGGCGGTTTCACCGCACAAACCCATGGTAACCCACGTCCGGTACTACCGGTTGATGCCGTGCGGTACTACCGCTGCCTCCCAGGCACCGGAAGTACCGCCTCCATCCACCAGTCTGTACCAGACGAGCGGTACAACCGCTCCCCTAAGCGGTTCTACCGGGGCGTGTGTACGGGCCTATATATACTCGACGGGGCTGAAGGATTGTCTTTTTCCCTTCGTCCTCGTTCCTCTTTTTTTGCCCTAGCCGCCGGCCATCTCTACCCCTGCCCCGAAGTGCGTCTCGCGCTTCGGATCCTTGGCTCTCCGTGGATTCTCTCTGTGGAGGCCTCCCGATCTCTTCCCATGGATGGTGGTAATGCCTCGTGTTCTTTGCCTCTAGATTTTTTTAGGGTTCTTCCTTGTCTAGGGCTTTACTTATCTTTCCGTGTTTAGTGTTCGATCTATGGCTTAGAAGAGTACTTTGTTAGCCTCCTGTCTTGTTTGCAACACTTAGAATTCGAAATATTACTTGTGTGATTCGTATGCCTCAGTTAGATCTATCTTCCCTGGTAGTGCCACTGTCAGCGGTTCTACCGCCCCTACGGGCGGTACAACCGCTGGAGCGGTACTACCGGCGGAAGATCCGGTACAACCGGAGTATATCAACCACTAAGTTGTAACACCCTCGATGCGACTATAGCTCCCACGTGTCGAGGCATGACTTAGAGACATAATCGCATTGAAGGCATATGTTGCAAGTTAGGCAATCTTCACAACATCCCATGTAATATAGATAATAAAAGGGGAGATAACATAGTTGGCTTACACTCGCCACGTCAATCAAGTACATAAATAACATTACATCAACCAAACACTCATGGCCCGACTACGGCGCCAAAATAAAAGATAAGCCAACATGCGACACGGTCCCGATCACCCCCAACTGGGCAACACTACTGATCGTCAGGAAAGGAGACATAGTAACGTTGAGAGTCCTCGTCGAACTCCCACTTGAGCTCGAGCGCGTCACCTGGAGTGGAATCATCAGGCCCTGCATCTGGTGTAATAGTAATCTGTGAGCCACAGGGACTCAGCAATCTCGTACCCTCGCGATCAAGACTATTTAAGCTTATAGGTAAGGCAAGGTAAATATATGTGGAGCTGCAGCAAGCGACTAGCAAATATGGTGGCTAACTTATTCGCAAAAGAGAGCGAGAAGAGGAGGCAAAGCGCGAGCGAGAAACTAGAGAACAACCTGCGCAAACATAACTCCAACACCGTGTCCACTTCCGGGACTCCGCCGAGAAGAGGCCATCACGGTAACACACTCAGTTGATTCATTTTAATTAAGTTAAGGTTCAAGTTATCTACAACCAGACATTAACAAATTCCCATCTGCCCATAACCGTGGGCACGGCTTTCGAAAGTTCAAATCCCTGCAGGGGAGTCCCAACTTAGCCCATGACAAGCTCTCACGGTCAACGAAGGAATAGACCTCCTCCCGAGACGTTCCGATCAGGCTCGGTACCTCGGTTCTTCAAGACACTTCGACAGGTTAAAACAAGACCAACAACACCGCACGAATGTGCCGACAAATCCTGATAGGAGCTACACATATCTCGTTCTCAGGGCACACTCAGATAGGTCAAGCTACGAGTAAAACCAACCCTCGAGTTTCCCCGAGGTGGCCCCGCAGGCTGCCTGGTTCGGACCAACACTCAGAGGAGCACTGGCCCGGGGGGGGGGTTAAAATAAGATGACCCTCGGGCTCCGAAAACCCAAGGGAAAAATAGGCTAGGTGGCAAATGGTAAAACCAAGGTTGGGCATTGCTGGAAAATCTTTAATTATGGCAAACTATCAAGGGGTTCCCATTATAACCCAACTGCGTAAGGAACGCAAAATCCGGGAACATAACACCGATATGACGGAAACTAGGGCGGCAAGAGTGGAACAAAACACTAGGCGAGAGGCCGAGCCTTCCACCCTTTACCAAGTATATAGATGCATTAAGATAACAAGATAATATAATGATATCCCAACAAGTAAATAAATGTTCCAACAAGGAACGGTCTCCAATCTTCACCTGCAACTAACAACGCTATGAGAGGGGCTGAGCAAAGCGGTAACATAGCCAAACAACAGTTTGCTAGGACATGGTGGGTTAGAGGTTGACATGGCAATTTGGGAGGCTTGAAAGCAAGTGGTAGACATTGTAGCATGGCATAGCAAAAGAGCGAGCAATCTAGCATAGCAAAGATAGTAGTGATTTCGAGGGTATGATCATCTTGCCTGCACAGTTGTCAGAGTTGACTGGATCCTCGAAAGCAAACTCAATGGCTCCTCGTTAGCAAACTCGTCTCCTGGCTCTACCCAAACAAAACAAACAAACAACAAGGGCACAATCAACCACGTGCAAGGATCAAACAAGACGATGCAAAGATGATATGCGATGCGGGATGCGATGCGGGATGCATATGCAAGATGTGACAAGGAATGCAAGAACCTGGCCTCAACATGGGAATCCAAGTGTGCCACTGGAAAGATGAGATGAAATCGCTTGAAAACGATATAAAGAACGCCAGAATCGGAGTTACAGTTTGGAAAAGGCAAGCAATTCCAATATGACACCGGTCTGCGATTTACAACAAGCAGGCATCGATCAACAATGTCGAAGCTACAATGCCGAAGGCCCTTACATTATCGAAAAAAATATCATTCTGGTGCCATCGATCAACAATGCCGAAGGCAACAACCCAAAGGTGGTTAATGGGCAAAGAATCAAACATTATATCTCAGATATGCCCATGAATGTTGAGACCAACATTATTAATTTAACAACACTAGAGGAGTACATTAAGGTAGCCTTCCAGAACGCTCCAGAACCCTGAAAAGGAATAGGTATGTGATATGGTAAGTGAACCGACTCTAAAAGTTTTCCAAAGGAAATTTTACTACATTTTGGAATATTAAAAAAAGAAAAATAAGTAGTCCGAATAGTGCACGAGGAGGCGACAAGCCTTGGGGGCGCGCCTTACCCCCTTGGGCGCTCCTGCCAAGCTTGTGGCGACCTCGTGTGCCCTACGGACTCCGTTTTCTCCTAGAATACTTGTTTTGCATGGTAAAAATTCATTATATAATCTCCCGAAGGTTTTGACCACCGTACCACGGCAATATCCTCTGTTCTTGTTTTGAGCTATTTTTCTAACAAATCTAGATTGCCACGACGTCTCCAAGGGCCACCAAGGACAAGTTCTACAAGAAGGTCATCAACCCCTACCTTTCGGAGGTAATGCAACACCCTCAAACTATTGAGATGCCTGAGGGGGTGTTTCACATCTGGGATGTTCAAGGGCCAAGGAAGACTGGAAGCATGGAGGCCAGGCTCGAAGTGGTGGAGCATGAGGTCTTCAAGTGCCAAGGGATGGTGGAACACGGACTCAATGCCAACCACTTAATGATCATGGAATTCACCCGTTACCATAAGCTAGACAACAATGATTTTGGAGAGAACATCTTCAAGCTTCATCAGAAAATCGAGCATCTCCAAGCCCAGATCTATGACCCACAAAACCAAAACTATGAGTATGAATAAAGATTTAAGAGGATGAGTTTGGCTGCAAGTTTGAGGATTACGGAGACTTGTTCATCCTTTTACGATGGTGAGCCTATGCCCTGGAAGATGGAGGACAAGCCTCCCACATCATCAACTTCATCACCACCACCTACAAAGAAGGAAACTTGAATACATGGGTATGGGCACTCGCCTTGGCTTGTGATAAGCTTGGGGGAGGTGCCCCGATATCGTATCACCATCACTTCTTTACCATTATCGTTTTTCATAGTTCGATCCTTTTGGTTAAATCTTGATCTAGTAGAATAAAAGTTTTAGTATGATCTAGTCTTTGAGTTTTGCTTTATGTCCTATCTATGTAATCAAGTTTGAGAGTTATATAATGAGGATTAGTTTTGAGTCAGGGGCTTTGCTTTCTTGCTTTGATCTTCGAAAAGAATAAAAGAAATAAAAATATTATATAATAATCTTATGGAGAGTGATGACTTCACATATAGGAAGTTTGTCGCATGAAATTTATTGTGGGTTGGCAAACATAGTTTTGGTCATTGTTGCAATTAATAGGAAGTAATAAAGAGAGAGAGTTATCACATATAAATACACTATCTTGGACATCTTTTGTGATTGTGAGCACTCATAAAAATATGACATGCTAGAAGGTTGATGTTGGACAAGGAAGACAACGTAATGAGTTATGTTTTCTGTCGGCGTTCTGGGAACGGGGGTCCCCAGACTTGCCTGCCTGCGGCCCACGGAGTGGCTTTGCTAGCAGGCATGTACAACCCATCTTCATCAACAAGGAATCAAGACCCTCGCGAGGGGCCAAGCCTCGCGAGGCGGACGACTCAAGACCTCCTCAGGAGCAGCCTCACCAGGCTGGCTTGCGAGGGGCGGAGAGTTCAAAGCCGGGCAAACCTTGCATGGTTCTCGTGACGTAAGCCATGACGATCGAGACCAGGCAGGTGCCAGCGCACAGCGTCCTTGTTTCCTCTTTGGTGCTAAGGGGGCAAGCGCAGGCGCGGAGTACCGAGGCATCAGACAAAGGTTACCATATTGGTGCAAGGAGACGAAGACCAGAAGGAAGGCAAGACGAATGTCACCATGGAGGCCAAGACGGCGTCACCACCAGAGCCTTTGGCACACGAAGACTGCTTTTGTTAGGATAGCTTGTACTAGTTGTCCCCTTTCTAATTGGCCATTGTTGGCTCCCTTCCAGCTCAATATTTGGGGAGAGGGCCACGGCCTCTATAAATAGGATTAGCCACCACAGTAGGAGGCAACTGGTCTCGAATCCACCCAAGAACACGCTATGCACAAGAACACCTCAACCTCAGGTGGCTGTTCTTCCCCTTGTACTATTCATCCTTAGCCCAAGAGGCAATCCACCACCACCACACTGGAGTAGGGTATTACACCACATCGGTGGCCCGAACCCGTATAAATCTTGTGTCCTTTGCGTTGCGAGTTCGCCGAGTTAGTTCGTGACATCTTAGCTAAGTTAGAAAGCGGATCGATAGGGGGGAGATCTTCGCGTGCACACCTGTGTTTGAACCTTAAGGGTTTTGCCGGAACCCGTGATCCAACATTTGGCGTGCCAGGTAGGGGTGTGCCGGAGACTTCTTCCGTCGGCTCGAGCTCCACCGTCTCCACGCCCGCTCCCCATGGCGGACGCCCCTCCAGCTGGATCTACCGGTGCACACGGCGGTGCTCGGGGGCTCCAAGCCCTTGCCCCCACCTTGTGGCAGGTGCAGTGCCCACCCAAGTTCAAGTCGAAGATGCCGCCACGCTAGGACGGCGTGGTGTACCCGTCGGCTTTCCTACTAGCATACGAGGAGGTCGTCCTGGAAGCCGGGGGCGACGACAAGGTCATGGCCAACTGGTTCTCGATGGCCCTTGTGGGCGCGCCGCGCGCCTGGCTCCTCCACCTGCGGGAGTCTTCTGTCGCCACCTGGAAGGAGCTGAACGGCCTCTTCGTCACTCGCTTCGAGGAACTGGCGGTCCCCATTGTTGCAGCTCTTCTCGGTGGTTCACAAGCACCACCCTCAGATCGGCACATCAAGTCGTACTTTTGCCACATCGGCATCACTTCCAAGCGCCCGGGGGCTCCGCCCGACTAGGCCACGCCTAAGGCCGACCTCACCTTCGACTCGGAGGATCATCCCGCCTCCACCATCGGCTCGGGTGCGCTCCCGATGCTCTGCGCACCCACCATCTGTAATGCATCCATCACCAAGACGCTCGTCGACGGCAACGCCAGCCTCAATGTGCTCTCCGTCGAGGCCTTCAACCTCCTTCATGTACCGTTCGAGTGGCTCCGCCCCATTAAGTCCTTATCGGTAGTTGGCGGTGGCTCCGCATGCTCCCTGGGACGGATCCGCCTGCCCGTGTCCTTCGGCACGCGCGACAACTACCGCACCAAGCTGATCGACTTCGACATCGCCCGCATTGGCCTCCCATACAACGCCATCCTCGGGTACCCAACTCTGGCCCAGTTCATGGCGGCAACCCATCCTGCTTACAATCTCATGAAGATGCCAGGGAGCCAGGGTGTCCTCACCATCAAGGGGGATGCCAAGGAGGCCCTGGCGGTGCTCAAGGTTGCCCTCAAGGCCGCCGCGACAGCACGACCCACCGACGCGGATACCTCCAAGCCCAAGGGAGCCGTACCAACCAAGAAGAAGCAGTTCTTCACTCAGGCCAAGGCAGAAACCAAGCAAGTGTTGGTCGAGGAGGACGGGTCCTCAGGGGCAACCTTTACCATAGGTGCCAACCTCGAGCCTGCTCAGGAGGAGGCGCTAGTGAAGTTTCTATGTGCAAACAAGGGAATGTTTGCCTGGGAGCCCGACCAACTGGTAGGGGTCCCAAGAGAGGTAATAGAGCACCACCTGAAGGTGTGCCCCAACGTACGCCCTGTGAAGCAGAAGACGAGGCGGCAGTCCACAGAGAAGCAAGCTTTCATCATCTAAGAAACTCGCAAGTTGGAGGCTGCGGGTGTCATACGTGAGGTTCGGTATCCCGAGTAACTAGCGAACCCCGTCGTCGTCCCCAAGAAAGGCGGGATGGAGCGGATGTGCGTCGACTTCACCAACCTCAACAAGGCCTGCCCCCAAGATCCGTTCTCGCTTCCACGCATCGACCAGATCGTCGACTCCACCGCCGAGTGCGACCTGCTATGCTTCCTGCATGCGTTCTCAGGGTATCACCAGATCAAGATGGTGGTAGAATATGTGGAGAAGACGGCCTTCCTGACCATGTGTGGGGTGTACTGCTACACCTGCATGCCGTTCGGGCAGCGCAGTGCGGGTGCAACCTTCCAACGACTCATGCACATCGCCTTGGGGCGGCAGCTCGGGAGAAATGCTGAAGCCTACGTCGACGACGTCATGGTGAAGTCCCGGGAGGCGGGGACCTTGATCCAAGACCTAGAGGAGACCTTTGAAAGCCTTCGCCAGGTGGACTTGCGGCTCAATCCGGAGAAATGCGTGTTTGGCATCCCATCCGGCAAGCTACTGGGTTTCCTGGTGTCCCATAGGGGGATCGAGGCCAAGCCAGAGAAAGTCAAGGCCATCGAAGACATGAGTCCACCACAGACCCTCAAGGAAATGCAGAAGTTGACTGGTCGGGTGACTGCGTTGGGGCGCTTCATCTCCAAGCTAGGAGAGTGTGCCCTACCCTTCTTCAAGCTGATGAAAAAGAAGGGCCCGTTCGAGTGAACCCTGGAGGCCAACCAAGCTTTTCAAGACCACAATAGATACCTGACCAGCCCTCCAGTGATGGTGGCGCCACGACCTCGCGAGCCCCTAGTGCTCTATCTTGCCGCCAACCTGTACTTAGCCAGCGCGGCCCTGGTGGTGGTTCGGGATGAACACCAAGCCAAGGGCGCACCGCGTTGTGCCACGCCTCCAACAAAGACGGCGCAAGACCAGGAGGGCACCACAAGGGCCGCAGCAGTAGCGGCAGAGGATCAGGCTCGGCAGGACGACGCCCCCAAACTCGCGGAAACTTCGGCAAGAGACCAAGCGTCGGGGGCTCTACACCCTCAGGAGACAGGCCAGCTTCCAGAAGATGCAAACCTCGTCAGCACGCCTACCCTCGTCGAGCACCCGGTATACTTCGTCAGCACGGTGTTAAGGGATGCAAGAGCGTGGTACCCCATGCCTCAGAAGCTCCTGCTCGCGCTCCTAGTGGCCTCGCGAAAGCTGGGGTACTACTTCCAGGGCCACCCTATCAAGGTCGTCCCAGCTTACCCATTGGAGAGAGTTCTCAGGAGCCCTAACTCTGCCGGAAGAGTTGCTGAATGGAATATCGAGTTGCAAGCATTCCAGCTGGAGTTCAGTATTACCTGGGTCATCAAGGGGGCCGCGCTTGCTGATTTCATGGCAGAACGGACATACGCCCCGGCGCTTGAAGGAGGCGAAGACTAGTCCCTCTCGCCGGGAAGTGAGGCACCTGACGGCTAGGTCATGTACTTCGATGGTTCCTTCGTGCGCCAGGGCATAGGGGCTGGAGGAGTACTCATCTCACCCATTCAGGATAGGCTCTACTACGCCGTGCAGCTCTGCTTCCAACAGGGCGAGAAGGTGTCCAACAACATTGCAGAATATGAGGGCCTCATAGCCGGCCTGAAGGTTGCAGCGGTGCTGGGGGTGAAGCATCTCACTATCAGGGGCGACTCACAACTCCTCGTCAACTTCTCCAACAAGTTATAGGAGCCGAAGGACAAGCACATGGAAGCATACCTCGCGGAGGTGTGCAAGATGGAGAAGCAATTCCTGGGCCTTGATTTGCAGCACGTGCCCCGCGGCACCAACAAGGAAGCAGACGACGTCGCCAGGAGAGCATCCAAGTGACAGCCCCAGGAGCCTGGCGTCTTCAAGGAGCGGCTCTTCAAGCCATCAGCAACGCCGCTGCTTTCAAGAACAATTCATCCTCAGGAGGAACTCCCGCAGCCGCCAGCCTCAGGAGCACCAGCCTGTGGCCCGACCTCAGGAGCGTGCCTACTCCTGGTGCTCGAGCCCCAGGAGGGATGCTGGACCAAGGAATTCAAGGAATACCTGATGCAAGGTACGTTGCCAGAGAAGGAGGAGGACGCGGAGCACGTGGCCCGTCAGGCCACGACATATTGCATCCATGACGGTGCGTTATGCAAAAAGAGACCAAATGACTTTACGCTGTGTTGTATCTCCAGGGAACAGGGGAAAGAGCTGATAGGTGACATACACGGCGGAGATTGTGGGCACCACTCGTCCTCACGAACCCTCGTCGGCAAGGCATTCCGAAGTGGATTCTACTGGCTTACGGGGCTCAAGGACGTGGCCGAGCTAGTGAAATCCTGCGAGGCCTGCCAATTCCATGCCAAGCAGATCCATCAGCCAGCTCAGGGCCTCCAAACCATCCCACTCTCGTGGCCGTTCACGGTCTGGGGGCTGGATATTCTGGGCCCGTTCCCTCGGGTGCTTGGGGGCTATCGATACCTCTACGTTGCCATCTACAAGTTCACTAAGTGGCCGGAAGTTGAAGCTGTCCGTGCCATCCCAGCTGGCTCTGCAGTCAAGTTCATCAAGGGCCTCGTGTGGCGTTTTGGGGTCCCTAACCGCATCATCACTGATAACGGCTCGCAGTTCACTAGTAATCTCTTCAAGTCATATTCTGCTAACCTTGGAACGCAGATCTGCTATGCCTCAGTAGCACACCCCATGAGCAATGACCAGGCCGAACGAGCCAACGCGGAGGTCCTAAAGGGCCTCAAAACCAGGACCTTCAAGAAGAATCTCGAGGCCTGCACCAGGGGCTGGCACGACGAGCTCCAGTCTATGTTATGGTCGATCCGCACCACCGCCACCAAGCCAATGGGCAAAACCCCGCTCTTCCTCGTCTATAAAGCAGAAGCAGTCCTCCCTCATGAGGTCGAGCATCGCTCCGCACGGGTCCTGGCATTTGATGAGAAGCAGCAGGACGCCATGCGGGGGATGGACCTCGTGCTGGGGGTGGAACAACGCCGTGAAGCTGCACTACGGGCGACAAGGTACCAGTAGGCGCTGCGGCGGTACCACTGCCGCAACATCCGCTCCAGGACTCTTGAGGTGGGTGACCTCATCCTGAGGCGGGTGCTCTCCAGGGAGGGGCTGCATATGCTCTCGCCCATGTGGGAGGGCCCATTCAAGGTCGTCCACGTCTCCAGGCCTGGCGCCGCGCACCTGGAGACACAGGACGGGGTACCCTTCCAGAACGCCTGGAACATCCAACACCTCTGGAAGTTCTACCCATGAAGAAAGGCCTAGTGCCTGTGAAGAAGGCCAGGTGTCACAGCCCTAGAATATCTGAGTGGATTAGTTGCATCTGCACTCATGCATCATGGCCAAAATTTCTGAAAGTTGAATTGAGGTTTGTTGAAACCCTCAGAAACCAGTTCAAAATTAATCAACATTTAATTGTCATCAAATGAGTCCAACGAAATGTTCCTGTTACTCTGAGAAAATATTGGTAGGAGGTAAAATTCAAACCAATATTTTGGAGTCACAGAAATATTTATTTTGGGCATTTGAATTAAATCATAATGTATTTGAATTGGCTTTATTTATGTAATAAAAGAAATACATTCCCAATAATTTTGGAAATTATTGTGGGGCTCTAGAATAATATCTCTAGTCCATATAATAATTTACAGAAGCAAATAAAATTTGTTTAGTACCCCTACTAAATCAAACAAACAGACAGAAAATAGAAAACAGAAATAAAAGTAGAGAGAGAGGTTACCTGTGCACCTCACCTGGGCCTTACCTGGCAGAAGTGGCCCAGCCCACCACCTGGCAGAAGCGGTCCAGCTCCCGCCAGTCGGACACCGCGCGCGCGGTCGCCGCGCGCCGGCCACGCGCCCCGGCCACCTCCTGCTTGCCGCTCCCCCTTGGCGCCTGGACGCCTCTGGGAGACGCCACATGCCCCCTGGACCACCCTCACTCTCCCCCCGAGCTTTACCCCTCCTCTGTATTGCTCTCCTCCCCATAGCCGAGCGCTACCGTCGCCATTGACGCCGTTTGCCACGGCCACCGTGCTCCCCTCGCCTCGCCGACATGGCAAGAAGCCCTGCCTCGTCCCCCTCTTCCTCCTCACCAAGATGGAAGGCACCGGAAGCCCTGGATGACACCAGCTCCACCGTTACCCTCCTCGTCCACCGAGGATCGCCGCCGTCGATTTGCTGCCGTCTCCGCCTTCCCAAGCTCGCTGAGACCGTCTCCGACCCCGCAATGAGCTCCTGCTCCTGCTCCCCTTCTCCGCTCCCTCTCTCGCACGCCATAGCTGCTGCCCCGCGTTCACCCGCACGCGCCGCCGCATGCGCTCGTCGCCGGTGACGCTCCGGTGACCATTTGGTCCCGGGCGTGCAGCCAACATGCTCACCGCCGCGCGTAGAGTCTTCCCAGCGCCACGCTGCGCTCGTTTGCACACTATAGCGCTGAACCCGTCGTCGGCCGAACTCCGGCCATCGCCTTGGAGCTCGCCGTCGTCGGCTCCGGCCACCATAGGCCCGGCCTCCACCACCACTCGACGCGCGCCTACAAGAGCTTTCCAACGAGCCCAAGAACGGCCTCGTCCGTGCCTTGTGGGTGTTTTCCGAGCCGCGCCACCGTCTCGGGCCTCGCCGGCGTCGAGCCGCCGGCGAGTTTGACCCCACTGACCGTTGACCCCGGGTGGACCCAGTTTGACCCTCTGGGTCACTGACGTGTGGGCCCCGGGCCACTAAATAAATTAGATTAGTATTAGTTTAATGTTAACTAAACTTAGTTAGTTTAATTGACACTGACAGATGGGACCCACAGGTCAGGGTTGACCTGGACCGTCTCAGTTGACCGCTGACGTCACACTGACGCCAGGCAGACAAAGTAAATCCTTTTCTGGATTTATTCTTATATAGGAAATTCCAGAAAATAGCCAAAACTTCTAAAAATCATAGGAAATCAACCATAGCTCCAAATAAAACAAATTATATATGAAAAATGATCTGAAAAATCCAATCTATCCATCTGTACTAATTCATGCATGTTTAAACAAGTTAACTTGCTGTTTAGTGCAAAACATGATAAAGCACTATTTAAGATCACAAATGAGTTTGAACTTTGAATCTTTGGTTCAAAATAGCTCAAACCCATCTGTTGTAGTTGCATTAGCCCAACACACTCATTTTACCATGTCATGATCATGCATCATATTGTGCATTGCATTGATTGTGTTTCTTTCTCTGTTGCTGGTATATGTCCCCTCTCAGTAGACGTTGCTTCGACGATGTGATCATTGACACCGATGAAGAGTTATACTATCTTCAGAAGTGTCAGGCAAGCAAAACCCCCTTGTTCATTCCGATACAATCCCACTCTCTCGCTCCTGCTCTCCTTTACTGCATTAGGACAACAGCGATTCATCTGTTACTTGCTGCGGTAGTTGAACCCCTTATCCTCTCCATGACCTGTCATTGCCATAGTAAATAGATGAAACCCACCAGCATGAGTAGGAGTTGTTTGAGCCCTGATGTGCCTACTCATTCATGCTTGTTTGTCGTGCCTGTTATTGCTTAGGGTTGTGTCAGGTCTGATTCATCGGGGATGAATCGGAGGTGTGTGAACATGTCCTACTGTTGAGATCTAAGTGTGTGAACATGATTTGGTAAAGGTATCGATGAGAGGCCATGTAGTTGTACACGGTGGGTTGTTTCATTGAAGCCGTCCTTAGGAACTGAGTTCTGTGTTTGTGATCCATGAAACAGCTACTACCACACATTGGCACCTGAAATATGACCCCGCTCGACTTACTGACCCCTCTCGTCCTCTGTCCAGGAGTTGCAACTAGTTTCTGGTGTTTATAGGTCATGTGTTGGCGGCCGTGCGTAGCGCTGACCCTAGGGGTGGGCTATGATGCGGTAGATACACCGTGGCACGGTGTACTGAGTCGCCCGTTTGGTGTCTCGGGAACCCTGCACACATCGTTTGGGGCCATTGAGGACACCCCGGCCGGATTTCCTTGCGGATGGAACCCGAATAGGCGATAAATCTGTACTAGAGACTCGTGCGGTTAGTCAGGTCGTGGTCTACACCCACGTCGGCTTTCGCTTGAAGTCTGCCGAGCACATGTCGTGTGCAGACGCTAAGTGGTGGAAACATGTGTGACGAAGTACACCCCTGCTGGGTATAAAACTATTCGAATAGCCACGTCCGCGGTAAAGGACTTCTGGGTTGCCTATAACAGTTCATAGACAAGTGAAAGTGGATACTCTAAAATGCACGAGATAAGCGTGAGTGCTACGGATGGCGCGCTCGTAGGGAGATGGGAGCGGATCCATAGTGGGGTATTGATATGGTGAATTTGTGGACTCGTGTACGCCACCTCAAAAGAGTTGCTTGCTGTCGTAGTTCAGGTTAGCCACTGAGTCAAAGCTAGCTTGCTGCAGTTAAACGCCACCATCCCTTTGTTGATGCCGATGCATATGTAGTTAGTTCTGATGTATGTCTTGCTGAGTACTTTTGTACTCACGTTTTCTTAATTTTGAAGAGAGACTTCAGTCTCGCTAGTAGTTCCAGGTGGACTTCGATGTTTAGCTTGATACCTCAGCTACGATCTTGTGCCCTCGGCAGGGTCTTGTAGATGGTCAGGCTTCTCAGCCTTCTTCATTTTTAGATGTCTGTACCCAGACATGTTAGGCTTCCGCATGTGCTTTGATTTGTATGCTATGATTGTTGGGTCATGAGACCCATGTTTGTAATATCTTGCTCCTAGGAGCCTATTGAATAAATACTTCAAGTCGTAGAGTTTTGTTGTGATGCCATGTTGTATTTACACACATCAAGCATATTATGTGTATGCTTGAAATGCTTGGTATGTGTGTGATCCGACAACCTAGTTGTTTATCCTTGGTAGCCTCTCTTATGGGGAAATGTAGTCTTGTGCTTCCATGAGCCATAGTAGTCCGCTACAGCCCATTTCACCGGAGTCCTGCTAGCCCAGCACTACTGCTCAGGACACTTGATTGGCCGGCATGTGTTTTCACTTCGTTCCTATGTCTGTCCCTTCGGGGAAATGTCACGCGGTGACATCCGGAGTCCTGCCTAGCCTGCTACAGCCGGGGTTCCCGGAGTCTTGTTAGCCCAGTGCTACAGCCCGGATTCACACGCTGATGACCGACATCCTCGATATGATTCATGTATGCCTGTCCCCATAGGTTGGTGCCGCTTTGGGTTCATGACTAGCCATGTCGGCCCGGGTTCTCTGTCAAATGGATGCTAGCGACACCATCATATACGTGAGCCAAAAGGTGCAAATGGTCCCGGGCCATGGTAAGGCAACACCCGTGAGAATACCATGCATGAGGCCGCAAAGTGATATGAGGTGTTACCGGCTAGATCGATGTGACTTGGAATCGGGGTCCTGACAGCGTTGGTATCAGAGCCTAACTGCCTGTAGGATTACCAAGCCAAACTGGTCGAAGTCGAGTCTAGAAATGCTTAGTTATGTAAGGGAATTGATTGTGGAAGGGAACGTAAGGCTCTTTTTACTCCTTTACCCTATGCCCTTCTGATCTGAGTCAACTTTTTCTTTTCTACGGGGATTAAGAACTAGGCCTTCTCATCTGTCTATCAGGATGATGTGTTACTAATCCATAGACTTATAGAATTGATAGTTTCAAGCCTCAGTTCCGTTCCTACTACCTCCGTATGTTGACAGTTGATCTCGGAACCTTGATATTGTGTTGTTGAGTGGTTCTGCTACCATTTTGCAGGATGCCTCAAATCTTTTGAGCATTTACAGCCGTCATGATGTCTGAGTCATCCCAGGTCTCTAACTAGTCTGATGCATTTGCAAATCCTTTCCATGTTCCTGATGTCCATTTGGGCCAGATTAATTGCACTAATCGGTGAGTTGAGGTACTCTGTTGCCTAGACATATATGTTTGAGCTACTATTATGACCCTACGTGTTTTAGGGAGTCACCTAGTGATCTAGCCATGTTTTGTGTTCCCGGTGTGATGATTCTGGCCATCATTCCTGAAAGCATCCCATGATACTACTTAGTAGTAGGTATTCTACTCCTGGGTTTTTGAACCCGAGATTCACCCTACTTCATGTTGTTAGTATTTGCTAGTTCCCATAAGATATTAGTAACCTTTGCGATAGTCCTCGAGGTCCATGGTATCTCATTCCTCCAATACCATGAACCATCATGGCAGAAGTTCTTTTGAACCAGAATATCACAACCAGGGTGCCCCTGAGGAGTACTCCATTCATATGTGACTCTGCCAGTTCTATCATCCTGCATGGGTTATCCGGAAGAAATATGTTGAACTCATTTGACATACGAACTCATGAATCCACAACTCAGAAAGTTATATGTTCCTTGAGTTGTTCTCTTTATTTGTATTCTGACCCCCGTCTATCATTTGATAGTCAAGAGTATGCGTGCATTCACTGTCGATGCCTATTATTCTTGTGGTCTGTCAAGCCATCCCATTCCGGAATGGCTAGGAGAAACAAACTCCAGTACCTCATCCATATCTAGGAATGGGTCAAAGCAGTTGTATTCCGCATATCAAAATGCCAATCCAGCTTTTGTTTTGTTCTACCTTGGAGTGTTGCCTCCTTATGTCAGGATTGTCATGAGAACTGCACCACCTCTTATGAAATCTTGACAAAGTGATACTTCTCGCCATCATCATTCGCTCCTCGGTTCCGTGTTATTGCAACCGAAATACTGACAAGTGAACCGTGATGTGTGAAATGAATACTTCTAGCAACTAGTTGCTTGGTAGTAAATGGACAATATTTTCATTCTTAGCGTGTTGGTTATTGAATCATCATTCTAAGATAGATTGTGCTACCTAGCCCTTATTTCCGGTGCACTCTTCGATCAATGAGTTAGGATTATTCAATCCCTTGCTTATTTGATCATATCGTCTTGCTCTGAAAAGCAAGATTGTTCTCGAGCTTAGTAATATGTCGGTGGTTCGTGATGTTCTGAATATCCCCTCGGAAGTATTACCAGGTTGTCACCTGACCGCTATGTTGAGTTTGTGATCAAGTTGATTTTCTTATAAATCACCCCTTCTCCAAGAATCTGTGTTGGATATCCCTGAGCTAGTTGGTTGAGCTAGACAACAACTTGGAGAGTTGGAAGATAAAAGCTTGTCTGACTTAGTTCATGTTAAGGGATATCTTTTTGTGCGTGTGTGTGCCTTGAAGAAAGATGATATCTCCATCGATTGGTCCTCGTGATCATTGGATCTATTGCCTTGTCAAAACATTGACTTGGGTATGGGCTATCGTCAAGTCAAATTAGAACCAGCGATGTTCGTAATGTTGTCTTACTCGTGGTCGATCCCTCGAGCAACCATTACAACCCTTGGTCTGACCAATGCTATCACCGTGTTCACATGATGGTGGAAGTCCAGTGATATGGAAATTCCGATGAGTTGCTGTTGAGCCCATCAGCAGCATCTTATCTTCCCCATGATTCGTGTTAAACATTAAGCTAGTGTTGGAAACTTTGTAACAATGCCTTCACGTTCCATTCATGAAGCATATGTTTGGATGGAAGTAGCGACTTCCTCTAATTCATGTGCATCTGATGTAAGTTGCCGCCGTGGATTCGAGAAAGTCAATGTTGCTTCTTTTGGAATTATCCCAAATCGGTCATGCATACATGCGAAGTATTCTGTGGTTCGGAGACTTGCAACCTTCGTTCTATATGTGTCCCTAGCACACCAATCCACTGATTGATTTGTTCAAGGAAAAGGAGTTGTTGTGCAAATCCTACGTCATGCACAAGACTTCATTACCCTAGATGATGGTTCCCCACCTGAACTCGGTAGTGTTTTATCATAAGACCACTATGTGGTCATGCCTATCTGGGACAGCATGTTCACATGTGTTTAGCAGAACCGGCTCATGTTTTGGAGCTTGCTATCTTAGTTCATTCCTCTAGAATCTCGCAATGCCATCTCATCGAATTGTGTTGCAAATTTTCTTCTACACTCGGTGAATCTGGAATATCCTGTTACCAACCAGATCTGAATCTCAGGCAGATATGATGGTTGGAACGTCTTCCGAGAGCTACAATATTGGTCCCTCTGTAACCCGGTAAAGTGGATGTCGTGACTGACACACCCAACTAGAAGACCTATTATTGTAGTATCTTGATTGAAGAAGTTAGCCACCTCCCCATAAGGATTTAGTAAGGTTTACTCCAATAGTTATTCCTTATGGATTTTTGTGCTCCCGAAGTCCGACCTTTTACTTGATGTCCTAGGCACCAAACCATTTTAATAAACCGGTTGTGCTAGCACATCAAGGAGAACATTAGAAACGGAGTGCTAAATGTCTCTCGGTCGATTATCCAGATTTTGTCCCCTTGGCCTCGCTAAGGTGAAATTTGAGAAAGTGTTATCTTCCTTTGCATCTGCGTCCTCCACCAATATCCATCATGGTGGTATGTTGTGTTGCCAGGATCCTTGTCATGGATATTGGTAAAACCTTGATGAATATGGAAATGCTCAAGTTCTTGAGAGCACGTGTAAGCACTAGGATTTATCGTCGGCATTAATTTGGATCCGCTCTCAGTTTCTTCGATTATGCCATAACTTTTCTAATGATGGAATCACTCTCTTCTGTTGAGTTTCTCCCAGTTACTAGAATCATTCCGAGCATCAGCATTTTGTTCCTAGCTTGCACCACCATTGTGCCATTCAACCATGGACTACCCTTCTCGGTAATTTCTGGTCAGATCATCTTCAAAAGTGGTCCTACCATGGGTCCCATCCATTTCCGATGATAAGCAAAAGGTTCATCCATTGGGTTGTGTTCAACAAGGTAGTCCACATCATCCATCCTAGTTTGAGTATGCCATTCTTCCGAACTCCCTCAAACGATTGATTGTTATTTTCCTTAGGCTGGTATAAAGAGTTTCAATGATCTAGATATCAAAAGTAATTCCTTTTGCCACTTAAGGGAATAATCCTACGAGTCACCTCCCCCGAGCTGTCCCGTAATGGGATCATGGCAATTTCTCCTCGCTACTTTGAAACCCTCGTCAATTGTTTCTTCCATCCTTTTTAAGGTGTGTTTTGTGTCTCAGCTCAAGGGATGTTCAACGTCTCATTCTGTGAGTTGATCGTGAGTTGCTCGGTCTTTAAGAAGATCGACTCCTATAGAGTTATCTTGCTCTTTTGTCCTCGTGTTGGGTGAAGATCTCGTAAGCAAAGATGCCAAGATCAATATGATGCAAGGAGTCGACATCTTTAAGAAGGGAAGTTGGATCAAGAAGATCATGTTAGCTTGTGTCCCTTTGTCTTCTTACCTCACGACTTGAATCTCGGGACAAGATTCTTGTTTAGTAGGGGTGAGTTGTCACAGCCTTAGAATATCTGAGTGGATTAGTTGCATCTGCACTCATGCATCATGGCCAAAATTTCTGAAAGTTGAATTGAGGTTTGTTGAAACCCTCAGAAACCAGTTCAAAAATAATCAACATTTAAGTGTCATCAAATGAGTCGAACGAAATGTTCCTGTTACTCTGAGAAAATATTGGTAGGAGGTAAAATTCAAACCAATATTTTGGAGTCACAGAAATATTTATTTTGGGCATTTGAATTAAATCATAATGTATTTGAATTGGCTTTATTTATGTTATAAAAGAAATACATTCCCAATAATTTTGGAAATTATTGTGGGGCTCTAGAATAATATCTCTAGTCCATATAATAATTTACAGAAGCAAATAAAATTTGTTTAGTACCCCTACTAAATCAAACAAACAGAAAAAAAATAGAAAACAGAAATAAAAGGAGAGAGAGAGGTTACCTGTGCACCTCACCTGGGCCTTACCTGGCAGAAGCGGCCCAGCCCACCACCTGGCGCTGCCAGTCATCGTCCAGCTCCCGCCAGTCGGACACCGCGCGCGCGGTCGCCGCGCGCCAGCCACGCGCCCCGGCCACCTCCTACTTGCCGCTCCCCCTTGGCGCCTGGACGCCTCTGGGAGACGCCACGCGCCCCCTGGACCTCCCTCAATCTCCCCCCGAGCTTTCCCCCTCCTCTGTATCGCTCTCCTCCCCATAGCCGAGCGATGCCGTCGCCATCGACGCTGTTTGCCACGGCCCCTCGCCTCGCCGACATGCCAAGAAGCCCCGCCTTGTCCCCCTCTTCCTCCTCACCAAGACGGAAGGCGTCGGAAGCCCTGGATGCCACCAGCCCTGCCGTTCCCCTCCTTGGCCACCGAGGATCACCGCCGTCGATTTGTCGTTGTCTCCGCCTCCCCGAGCTCGCTAAGACCGTCTCCGACCCCGCAGTGAGCTCCTGCCCCTGCTCCCATTCTCCGCTCCCTCTCTCGCACGGTGTAGCTGCTGCCCCGCATTCACCCACACGCGCCGCTGCCTGCGCTCGTCGCCGGTGACGCTCTGGTGACCATTTGGTCCCGGGCATGCGCCCAACAAGCTCACAGCCGCACGTAGAGTCTTCCCAGCTCCACGCTGCGCTCGTTTGCACACCGTAGCGCCGAACCCGTCGTCGACCAAACTCCGGCCGCTGCCTTGGAGCTCGTCGTCGTCGGCTCTGGCCACCATAGTCCCGGTCTCCACCACCACTCGACGCGCGCCTGCAAGAGCTTTCCAACGAGCCCAAGAACGGCCTCGTCCGTGCCGTATGGGCATTTTTCGAGCCGCGCCACCGTCTCGGGCCTCGCCGGTGTCGAGCCACCAGCGAGTTTGACCCCGCTGACCGTTGACCCCGGGTGGACCCAGTTTGACCCTCTGGGTCACTGACGTGTGGGCTCCAGGCCACTAACTAAACTAGGTTAGTATTAGTTTAACGTTAACTAAACTTAGTTTAATTGACACTGACAGATGGGACCCACAGGTCAGGGTTGACCTGGACCGTCTCAGTTGATCGCTGACATCATACTGATGCCAGGCTGATGCAGTAAATCCTTTTCTGGATTTATTCTTATATAGGAAATTCCAGAAAATAGCCAAAACTTCTAAAAATCATAGGAAATCAACCATAGCTCCAAATCAAACAAATTATATATGAAAAATGATCAAAAAAATCCAATCTATCCATCTGTACTAATTTCATGCATGTTTAAACAAGTTAACTTGCTGTTTAGTGCAAAACATGATAAAGCACTATTTAAGATCACAAATGAGTTTGAACTTTGAATCTTTGATTAAAAATAGCTCAAACCCATCTGTTGTAGTTGCATTAGCCCAACACACTCATTTTACCATGTCATGATCATGCATCATATTGTGCATTGCATTGATTGTGTTTCTTCCTCTGTTGCCGGTATATATACCCTCTCAGTAGACGTTGCTTCGACGATGTGATCATTTACACCGATGAAGAGTTATACTATCTTCAGAAGTGCCAGGCAAGCAAAACCCCCTTGTTCATTCCGATACAATGCCACTCTCTCTCTCTCTCTCCCGCTATCTTTTACTGCATTAGGACAACAATGATTCATCTGTTACTTGCTGTGGTAGTTGAACCCCTTATCCTCTGCATGACCTGTCATTGCCCCAGTAAATAGATGAAAACCACTATCATGAGTAGGAGTTGTTTGAGCCCTGATGTGCCTACTCATTCATGCTTGTTTGTCGTGCCTGTTATTGCTTAGGGTTGTGTCAGGTCTGATTCATTGGGATGAATCGGAGGTGTGTGAACATGTCCTACTGTTGAGAATTAAGTGTGCGAACATGATTTGGTAAAGGTATCGATGAGAGGCCATGTACGAGTACATGGTGGGTTGTTTCATTAAAGCCGTCCTTAGGAACTGAGTTCTATGTTTGTGATCCATGAAACAGCTACTACCACACATTGGCCCCTGAAATATGACCCCGCTCGACTTACTGACCCCTCTCGTCCTCTGTCCAGGAGTTTCTACTAGTTTCTGGTGTTTATAGGTTATGGGTTGGCGGCCTTGCATAGCGTTGACCCTAGGGGTGGGCTATGATGCGGTAGATACACCGTGGCACGGTGTACCGAGTCGCCCGTTTGGTGTCTCGGGAACCCCGCACACATTGTTTGGGGCCGTTGAGGACACCCCGGCGGGATTTCCTTTCGGATGGAACCCAAACAGGCGATAAACCTGGAGTAGAGACTCTGCGGTTAGTCAGGTCGTGGTCTACACCCACGTCGGCTTTCGCTTGAAGTCTGCCGAGCACATGTCGTGTGCAGACGCTAAGTGGTGGAAACATGTGTGACGAAGTACACCCCTGCAGGGTATAAAACTATTCGAATAGCCGCGTCCATGGTAAAGGACTTTTGGGTTGCCTATAACAGTTCATAGACAAGTGAAAGTGGATACTCTAAAATGCGCAAGATAAGCGTGAGTTCTATGGATGGCTTTCTCGTAGGGAGACAAGAGCGGATCCATAGTGGGCTATTGATATGGTGAATTTGTGGACTCGTGTGCGCCACCTCAAAAGAGTTGCTTGAAGTCGTAGTTCAGGTTAGCCACTGAGTCAAAGCTGGCTTGCCGCAGTTAAACCCCACCATCCCTTTGTTGATGCTGATGCATATGTAGTTAGTTCTGATGTAAGTGTTGCTGAGTACTTTTGTACTCATGTTTGCTTAATTTTGCAGAGAGACTTCAGTCTCGCTGGTAGTTCCGCGTGGACTTCGACGTTTAGCTTGATACCTCAGGTACGATCTTGTGCCCTCGGCAGGGTCTTGTAGATAGTCAGGCTTCTCAGCCTTCTTCATTTGTAGATGTCTCTACCCAGACATGTTAGGCTTCTGCATGTGCTTTGATTTGTATGCTATGATTGTTGGGTCATGAGACCCATGTTTGTAATATCTCGCTCCTCGGAGCCTATTGAATAAATACTTTGAGTCGTAGAGTTTTGTTGTGATGCCATGTTGTATTTACACATATCGAGCATATTGTGTGTATGATTGAAATGCTTGGTATGTGTGGGATCTGACAACCTAGTTGTTTATCCTTGGTAGCCTCTCTTACGGGGAAATGTAGTCTTGTGCTTCCATGAGCCATAGTAGTCCGCTACAGCCCGTTTCACCGTAGTCCTGCTAGCCCAGCGCTACAGCTCAGGACACTTGATTGGCCGGCATGTGTTTCACTTTGTTCCTGTGTCTGTCCCTTTGGGGAAATGTCATGCGGTGACATCCGAAGTCCTGCATAGCTTGCTACAGCCCGGGTTCCCGGAGTCCTGTTAGCCCAGTGCTACAACCCGGATTCACACGCTGCTGATCGACATGCTCGATGTGATTCACGTATGCCTGTCCCTATAGGTTGGTGCCGCTTTGGGTTCACGACTAGCCATGTCGGCCCGGGTTCTCTGCCATATGGATGCTAGAGACACCATCATATATGTGAGCCAAAAGGCACAAACGGTCCCGGGCCATGGTAAGGCGACACCCGTGAGAATACCGTGCGTGAGGCCGCAAAGTGATATTAGGTGTTACCGGCTTGATTGATGTGACTTGGAATCGGGGTCCTGACACCTGGTGCCTGTGAAGAAAGGCCCAGTGCCTGCGAAGAAAGGCCCAGTGCCTATGAAGCAGGGCCCCATGCCTGTGAAGAAAGGCCCAGTGCCTGTAAAACAAGGCCCCGTGCCTGTGAATAATTGCCGCCCATGACACTCTCACGTAATAATAACAGGGGTTCTACATGCCCCAGAGCCTCAGGAGAGCCGCCCTTGGGCCTCGGGGGCTCCCTCCCACGCCGAGTGGCATCACTTAGCTCCGCGCTGGTGAGAAGACGTCGAAGACTAGACTAGGTGCCGGACGCGGCTTTTCATTTGCTTTCTGAAGTTGGCTCGCCCCTCTTTTAATTGAAATTTGCTTTCCGATGTCTCTTGCTAGTCCCGTTTTATCGCTTTATGCCTCTATTTCTCCCTTTGCCTCTTTGGCCGACCTGTACTCTCCCTTGCGTCCCTCATGAGGGCGCTGAATAGGTACCCTCATGAGCTTCCTCCTTATTTTATTTTCGCGAGACACCCTCGTTCGAGCCCACAAGCCAGCACACCTCTCCTAATCCGTGCCCCATGGGTATCGCAACAAGAAGCACTAAGTCAAGGCCAGCGGCGCCTATGACTAAGCCCCGGGTGAGCAATAAACCTCTTGACGATTTATTTGCAGTTCCTAAGCGCATATCAGGTCAAGGAGGCCTCGACAGGCACTACGAGGCAAGCGCATCGTGAGAAGGAGGCCACCCGAAACAAGTTGAGCTAAGTTATCCCTACATAAAACGATGATGTTGCGACACGGCACAGGAACAACAAACATAACATAACGATTGAGATCATAGTTCGATACATGCCCTCTGGTGCCCATTCTGGTTTCTTTCTGATGCAGGAAGGAAAAGAAGAACAAAATAGAAGCGGCGCCTACAGAAGTTCACGGGAGCAGGCCCGAGCGCCCTCTTAAGCTCAGTCGGACCCCTCCTCGTGCTTCACGGAGGTGCGGCGACGAGACGACCCGCCACCATCTTCAAAGCAGGCGCGGCGGCTGGTGGTAGCCGCCACTGCTGGAGCTATCGCTGGGGGAATAGCTGCCATAGCTGGACGACACGCGGTCGGCACCAAGGGCGGGTTCGCCCTCATCCTTGTCATGGCCGTCGCCAAGGCCGAGCACCTCCTCGACGCCGTTCACCTCGAGGCAGCACCCGACGCGGCGACCATCTTCCCCAAACACCCTCACATAGAGGGTTTCGTCGCCGTCGTACTTGAAGTGAAGGGTGCACCGCCTGCCCAGGCCGCGCGCGCGGGCGAACATCTACCAACCGCGGGCCAGAGCTACATTGCCCGTGGTGGGGACCACGACCATAACCCAGGAAGCCCTACTGCAGCAGTCGTCTGCCTGTAGCCATAGCCCGCCAGGACCTGAGGCCGGCAACTCGTTGGCGAAGAAGCGCGGGAGCTGAAGCGTCTCTGCCGAGTGGAAGCACGGTCAGGGAGGCCGCGCGACCACGGCACGTCTCCCATCATCGACGGGACCGCCACAACCGAAGCGACCCCTGCCCCGCGAAGCGGCACCACCACGGCCGCGAGGAGCCGCGGCGGGGGTTGCGAAGTGCTTGAGGGGATGGCCGCGTCCAAGCTTGGGCACCAGAGAGCCGGGCCCCTCGCGAGGGGCCTTCCCCTTCTCTGCGGCAGTGAACCTCCTCGACGGCGCCATTGGTGGCAGGAGAGGAGCAAGGAAGGAGGAGAAGAGGAAGAGGAAGAGGAAGGACGGGCGACGGGGGCCCCGCCCCCTCCCATTTATACCAGGGGAAGGCCAACCAACACCCCCATGATCATAGGTAATGATAGTTTTCCTTGCATGTCGCATGGACTTGTCACGTCGGGCAGTTGCCGAGGCAGCGTGCGGAAGCGGAGATGCCCACGTCAAATTAACCGCCACATGTCGACCGAGGCCGCATGCTATGGGGGCCCGCGGCGCTCCACACTTGACCCTTGGCTTCGCCTCGAAGCCAAGACCGAGCGCGCCTTGGGCCCGGGGGCTACTATCAGCGTTCTGGGAACGGGGGTCCCCAGACTTGCCTGCCTGCGGCCCATGGCGTGGCTTTGCTTGCAGGCCTTTACAGCCCATCTTCATCAACAAGGAATCAAGACCCTCGCGAGGGGCCAAGCCTCGCGAGGCGGACGACACAAGACCTCCTCAGGAGCGGCCTCACTAGGCTGGCTCGCGAGGGGTGGAGAGTTCAAGGCCGGGCAAACCTCGCGAGGTTCTCATGACGTAAGCCATGATGATCGAGACGAGGCGGGATCCAGGCGGGCGCTAGCACGCAGCGTCCTTGTTTCCTCTTTGGTGCTAAGGGGCCAAGCACAGGCGCGGAGTACCGAGGCATTAGGCAAACGTTGCCATATTGGTGCAACGAGACCAATACTAGAAGGACGGCAAGAGAATGTCACCGTGGAGCCCAAGACGGTGTCACCACCAGAGCCTTAGGCAGGCGAAGACTGCTGTTGTCAGGATAGCTTGTACTAGCTGTCCCCTTTCGAATTGGCCGTTGGTGGCTCCCTTCCTGCTCAATATTTGGGGAGAGGACCATGGCCTCTATAAATAGGATTAGCCACCATAGTAGGAGGCAACTGGTCTCGAATCCACCCAAAAACAACAACCAATTAGCTAAGCACAAGAACACCTCAACCTCAAGAGGCTGTTCTTCCCCTTGTACTGTTCATCCTCAGCCCAAGAGGCAATCCACCACCACCACACTGGAGTAGGGTATTACACCACAATGGTGGCCCGAACCGGTATAAATCTTGTGTCCTTTGCGTTGGGAGTTCGTCGACTTAGTTCGTGAGATCTTAGCTAAGTTAGAACGCAGATCGATAGGGGGCAGATCTTCGCGCGCACCCCTGTGTTCGAACCTTTAGGGTTTTGCCAAAACCCATGATCCGACATTTTCTTATATCCGAATAGAACTTATTGTGACGCCCGGATAATTAAGCTACAGTAACCTCTGCTAATGATGCCACGTCACTTCGATTATTGTCGCTAATCCCGCGTTAGTTCGAAACCGATTCAAATTCAAAGTCAAAATCAAGCAAACAATAAAAGTTTTCAAATATCAAAACTAAAATGTTCATCATGTGGCAAATAATCCCTAACTAGTTTTGGTGGTGGAACCAACCTTTTACAAAGTGTTTAAATGCCATAAACTATTTAAAAACAGTGGCTAAAATAATAATTTAATTGCTTTTGAAAAATAAAAAAATATATTAAACTAATTTATTTTGGGTCCGAACTAGGTTTGGCAGTGGTCTATTTTGATGATACTAATTTAGGTGCTAACTTGGTATTTTAAAGAAACTAAAATAATTAGGAGCTAAAAGAAAACAGAAAAGAAAAACAAGAAAAAGAAAAAGAAAACAAAACAAACAAACAAAAGAAGAAGAAAGAGGAACCCCACCACTAGGCCAGTTGGCCCAGCTTCTAGCCAAACCGGCCCAGGTTGCCCTCCCCACTCCCCATATCCCCCACCCTGGTCAAACCCTAACCCGTAACTCCCCCACTCGCCCCGACTACGCTCCCCCTCGATACGATCTGGATCGGGACTTGCCTCGTCGCCGCCCCACTGGTTCCTGCCGCTCCGACTCGCCAGGGCCACCTCGCCGCTCGCCGAACGCCTCCCGCTGCGCCCCGACGACCACGCCTCACCGCCTGGCGCTGCTCGACGCCGTCTTCGCCGCACCCGTCGCCGGATCGCCAAGCGCCGTGCCTCCTCATCACCACCTCGCCGGCGTTGCCTCGCCTCGTCGCCGGAAATGGATCTCCGGCCCCTCCCCGAGCTTACCGTTGCACATCTACAGGGCCTCGTGAGCCCTCTTCCCCTCCCCCTCTCTCCCATCACCGGATCTGGCCGCACTTCCGCGCGCGCGCCCGCACCCCTGACCACGTCGCCGCGCCATTCTGCCGCCCGCACGTTGCTCCGCTCGCGCCCATGACTCCATGGCCGCACCCCTGGCCATCGGCCCCATGCGTCCTTGCCACCGCAGCCTGCCGCTGCCACTTCCCTGCAGCTAGTCGCCGCTCCCGCGCGCGCTCCGGGCACATCCCGCCCAGCACCCACAGCCGCCAGCCTCTCCCTGCCGGACCGGCCCCCGCCGCGCCCTCTGCAGCTGCTCGCCGCGGCCTCCACCCCCGCACGCGCTGCACCGCTCCGGTCGCGCCTCCACGCGCGTGCCCGCGCCGTGCCTGGCCGCACCGTGGCCGCACCATGGCCCCCTTTCCTTCCCCGGCGGCTGCGGCCGCCCATTGTGGTGGCCGGCAACGCCTCACCGTCCCCCCTGTTGGCTCGGGTGTGCGGGCACCCGGCGCCCGCCCGGTATCCACTGCCCAGAACCCGCTATGGACTCCCCTGGTCACAGACACGGGGGCCCCACCCCACAGAACGTTTTTTTAAGAGAGAAAATAATTAAGATAAAAACAATTAATTTAATTAATTAATTAACTTAACTTAATTAATCCTGCTTAATTAACCTAATTAGCTAATTAACTTAATTAACTATCCTTAATTACCTAAAATAGTCAATGACATGCGGGACCCACGTGCCAGTTTGACCAAGTCAACTGACTGTTGACTGCTGACATCACCCTGATGTCATGCTGACATCATAATGGCATTTCCTAATTAAATTAATTCTGATAATTCAAAAAATGAATTAAAACTTTGAAAATTAATATAAAATAAACCGTAGCTCGGATGAAAAAACTTTGTACATGGGAGTTGCTCAGAACGACGAGGCGAATTCGAATACGCAGCCCGTTCATCTGCCACGCATCCCTAGCATAGCGAACATGCCACTTTCCCCCTCCGGTTCGTTTGTCCAAAAACGCGAAACACCGGGGATAATTTCCTGGATGTTTCCCCCCTTCACCGGTACCACCTCGTACCGCGTTAGGGCGCACCTAGCATCACGCCTTGTCATGTCATGCATCATCATGCTTTTGTTTGCATTATATTTATTGTTTCTTCCCCCTCTTCTCTCGCTAGACACCGAGACCGACGCCGCTGCTACCCAGTACGACTACGGTGTTGACGACCCCTCTCTCTCTTGCCAGAACAACCAGGCAAGCCCCCCCTTTGATCACCAGATATCGCCTACTCTTTTCTCTATACTGCTTGCATTAGAGTAGTGTAGCATGTTACTGCTTTCCGTTATTCCTACCCTGATGCATAGCCTGTCCTTGCTACTACTGTTGTTACCATTACCTGCTATCCTACTGCTTAGTATAGGATGCTAGTGTTCCATCAGTGGCCCTACACTCTTGTCCGTCTGCCATGCTATACTACTGGGCCGTGATCACTTCGGGAGGTGATCACGGGCATATACGATATACTTTACACAGTTACATTACCTGTGATACTGTTCGGAGATGGGGGCTGAAGGGGCAGGTGGCTCCATCCTGGTAGAGGTGGGCCTGGGTTCCCGACGGCCCCCGACGGTTACTTTGAGGCGGAGCGACAGGGCAGGTTGAGACCACCTAGGAGAGAGGTGGGCCTGGCCCTGGTCGATGTTCGCGGATACTTAACACGTTTAACGAGATCTTGGTATTTGATCTGAGTCTGGCTACTGGCCTATACGCACTAACCATCTACGCGGGCACAGTTATGGGCACTCGACGTCGTGGTATCAGCCGAAGCACTTCGTGACGCCAGCGACTAATCGGCGCGCGCCGGGTTGGACCGCGTAACGTGACTTCCTTTGTAATGGAGGTTGCTAGGTCTGCTCTCCGGCCGCGTACGCAACGTGCAGGTGTGCTATGGGTGATGGGCCCAGACCCCTGTGTGCTTAGGTTTAGACCGGCGTGCTGGCCTCTCTGTTGTGCCTGGGTGGGGCTGCGACGTGTTGATCTTCCGAGGCCGGGCATGACCCAGGAAAGTGTGTCCGGCCAAATGGGATCGAGCGTGTTGGGTTATGTGGTGCACCCCTGCAGGGAAGTTAATCTATTCGAATAGCCGTGATCTTCGGTAACAGGACGACTTGGAGTTGTACCTTGACCTTATGACAACCAGAACCGGATACTTAATAAAACACACCCTTCCAAGTGCCAGATACAACCGGTGATCGCTCTCTCACAGGGCGACGAGGGGAGGATCATCGGTTAGGATTATGCTATACGATGCTACTTGGAGGTCTTCAGTCTACTCTCTTGTACATGCTGCGAGACGAGGCTGCCAGAAGCATAGTCTTCGCAAGGATTAGTTATCCCCCTCTTATTCTGGCATTCTGCAGTTCAGTCCACATATGATACCCTTATTCCATTTGATACCCATGCATATGTAGTGTAGCTCCTTGCTTGCGAGTACTTTGGATGAGTACTCACGGTTGCTTTCTCCCTCTTTTCCCCCTATCCCTTCTACCTGGTTGTCGCAACCAGATGTTGGAGCCCAGGAGCCAGACGCCACCTTCGATGACGACTCCTACTACACCGGAGGTGCCTACTACTACGTGCTGCCCGCTGACGACGACCAGGAGTAGTTTAGGAGGATCCTAGGCAGGAGGCCTGCGCCTCTTTCGATCTGTATCCCAGTTTGTGCTAGCCATCTTATGGCAACGTGTTTAACTTATGTCTGTACTCAGATATTGTTGCTTCCGCGGACTCGTCTATGATCGAGCTCTTGGATTCGAGCTCTCGAGGCCCCTAGCTTGTAATATGATGCTTGTATGACTTATTTTATTTGTAGAGTTGTGTTGTGATATCTTCCCGTGAGTCCCTGATCTTGATCGTACACGTTTGCGTGTATGATTAGTGTACGATTAAATCGGGGGCGTCACACTTATATTGTCATGGATCCTCCGACATGTTGAGCTTCCTTCTCATCCTATGCTAGCCAAATCTTCGGCACCAAGTAGAGATACTACTTGTGCATCTAAAATCCTTAACCCAATTTTTGCCATGAGCGTCCACTATATCTACCTATGGATTGAGTAAGATCCTTCAAGTAAGTTATCATTGGTGCAAGCAATAAAAATTTCTCTGTAAATTTGTATGATCTTTTAGTGTGAGGATAATAAGCTTTATACGCACTTGTGATGAGGAAGAAATGAAACCGACTGGCTGCATAATAAAGTTCTTCATCACAAGCGGCGATATAAAGTGACATTCTTTTCCATTAAGATTCCGTGCATCCAACCATAAAAGGACATGACAACCTCTGCTTCCCTCTGCGAAGGGCCTGTCTTTTACTCTTACCTTCTACCATCTTAAATGTGTCATGGTGATCTTCACCCTTCCTTTTTACACTTTTTTTCTTTTTGGCAAGCACTATGTGTTGGGGAAAGATCCAGATATACATACCCACTCGGATGTAGGTGATCATAAAGTATTATTGTTTACATTGCCCATGAGGTAAACGGTTGGGAGGCAAAACTATAAGCCCCTATCTTCCTATGTGTCTGATTAAAGATTTCATCTCATGAGTACCGCGTGAGTGTTAGCAATTGTGAAAGATTAAATGATGGTTGAGTATGTGAACGTGCTAAGTAAAAGCTCTTGCATTGACTCTTTCTGATGTTATGATAAATTGCAATTGCTTCAATGACCAACATCATAGTTTGTTAGTTTTCAATAAAGTTCTTTGGTCTATACTTTACTTTGTGAGTGAACCAACACTTTGGCATAAGAAGTTCTATGACAATATGTTGTTGTTCTAAAGATGATCATGATGCCTCATGTCCGTATTTTATATTATCGACACCTCTATCTCTAAACATGTGGTCATGATTATCAATTTCGGCTTTCGCCTGAGGACAAGCGAGGTCTAAGCTTGGGGACTTGATACATCCATTTTGCATCATGTTTTTATGTTGATATTTATTGCATTATGGGTTGTTATTTCACTTTAAGATACAATTCTTATGCCTTTTCCCTCTTATTTTACAAGGTTTACATGAAGAGGGAGAATGTCGGCAGTTGGAATTCTAGACCGGAAAGGAGAAAATCTGAGATACCTATTCTACACAACTCCAAATGTCCTGAAACTTTACAGAGAACTGTTTTGGAATATATATAAAAAACATTGGGCAAACAAACAACAGAAGGGGACTCACGAGGTGGACACAATCCTAGGGGCACGCCCCCTGAGCTTGTGGGCTCCCTGGCCAGCCCTCGATGTCCATCTTCTCATATATGAAAGGTTTTGACCAAGAAAAAACAAAAGGAAGCTTTCGGGATGAGGTGCCGCCGCCTTGAGGTGGAGCCTGGGCAGAAGCTATCTAGGGCTCTGTTGGAGCTATTCTGCCAGGGAAACTTCTTTCCGGGAGGGGGAAATCAAAGCCATCGCCATCACCAATGATGCTCTCATCAAGGAGGGGCAATCTTCATCAACATATTCACCAGCACCATCACCTCTCAAACCCTAGTTCATCTCTTGTATTCAATCTTTTCCCCAAAACCTCATATTGGTACACGTGGTTTGCTAGTAGTGTTAATTACTCCATGTAGTTGATGTTAGTTGGTTTACTTGGTGGAAGATCATATGTTCAAATCCTTAATTATATTTATTACCCCTCTGATCTTGAAGATGAGCATGCTTTGTGAGTAGTTACGTTTGTTCCTGAGGACATGGTTGAAGTGTTGTTATAAGTAGTCATGTGAATTTGGTAGTTGTTTGATATTTCGATGAGATGTATGTTGTCTTTCCTCTAGTGGTGTTATGTGAACGTAGACTACATGGTATTTCACCATGATTTGGGCCTAGGGGAAGGCATTGAGAAGTAATAAGTAGATGATTCGTTGCTAGAGCCATAGAATCTTAAACCCTAGATTATGCGTTGCTTCGTAAGGGGCTGATTTGGATCCACATGTTTCATGCTATGGTTAGATTTATCTTGATTCTTCTTTGTAGTTGCGGATCCTTGCGAGAGGGGTTAATTATAAGTGGGAGGCTTGTCCAAGTAAGGACAATACCCAAGCACCGGTCCACCCACATATCAAATTATCAATGTAAGGAACGTGAATCATATGAGCATGATGAAAACTAACTTGACGATAATTCCCATGTGTCCTCGGGAGTGCTTTGCTTTATATAAGTGTTCATCCAGGCTTATCCTTTTCTATAAAAAGGATTGGGCCACCTTGCTGCACCTTTTTTACACTTGTTACTTGTTACTCGTTACGAATTATCTTACTACTAAACTATCTGTTGCCGATAATTTCAGTGCTTGCAAAAAATACCTTGCTCAAAACGCTTGCCATTTCCCTGTGCTCCTCGTTGGGTTCGACACTATTACTTATCAAAAGGACTATGATTGATCCCCTATACTTGTGGCTCATTAGTAGTCTGAACAAACAGTGTCTATTGCGCCCCCAATCGCAGACGGTTGCTGCATCCAACTCGTCTGCTGCTTATAAATTTGGTAAAAAAAATGCGGGAAAGGGTCAAAACATGAACACACTTGCATGTGGACAAAATATATGTATCAAAAGGGTGGTTTGATGTTCAAATACCAAATGCACAACTTTGATGCGGCACTTGTCGCATGAAGCACACAGTATTGCTAGTTCGCCACCCCCTATGAACCCCACTTCGTGTCAGCGGTAAGGGAATCCTAGCTATGAATGCATACCAACCAAATAGCTAGGTCTAAAATCTCACCCTACCGTAACACAAAACCTATAGGAGTCTGTCATGGTCAAACTCCCCTTTCGCTTGCGGACAAAGGTGGACCGTGTGCCGGCTCACAAATGTGTGCTTGTGGCGCGAGATGGGTGACACCACATATGAACCACCTGTGGTTGCCCCTACTATATGCATGAAAAGTGTGTGGTGTGATATTTAAATACCCAATTCACAATTTTGAGGTGGCACATGTGCCTCTCAAATTAACTGGACTTCCCCAATGATAACCCACAAGTATAGGGGATCGCAACAGTTTTTGAGGGTAGAGTATTCAACCCAAATTTATTGATTCGACACAAGGGGAACCAAAGAATATTCTCAAGTATTAGCAGTTGAGTTGTCAATTCAACCACACCTGGAAGACTTAATATCTAGAGCAAAGTTTTAGTACAAAGTAGTATGGAAGTAACGGTAACAGTGATAAAAGTAACAGGAGCAGTTTTGTAGCAATTGTAACAGTGGAACGGCAAAGTAATGTAGCAAAGATCAATATGTGAAAAGCTCATAGCCAATGGATCAATGATAGACAATTATGTCAGATGGCATTCATCATGCAATAGTTATAATCTAGGGTGACACAGAACTAGCTCCAATTCATCAATATAATGTAGGCATGTATTCCGTATATAGTCATACGTGCTTATGGAAAAGAACTTTGCATGAAATCTTTTGTCCTACCCTCCCTGGCAGGGGGGTCCTAATGGATACTAAGGGATATTGAGGCCTCCTTTTAATAGAGAACCGGGCCAAAGCATTAGGACTTAGTGAATATATGTACTCGTCAAACTACGGTAATCACCGGAAAGAATACCAATTATTGTCACCTTGGGGTATGCGGATCATAACTCGTAATAGGTGTCTACGACTTGCAATATAGGATCAAGAACACAAATATATTGAGGAAAACATAATAGGTTCAGATGTGAAATCATGGCACTCGGGCCCTAGTGATAAGCATTAAGCATAGCAAAGTCATAACAACATCAATCTCAGAATATAGTGGATACTAGGGATCAAACCCTAAAAAAACTAACTCGATTACATGATATATCTCAGCCAACCCATCACCATCCAGCAAGCCTACGATGGAATTAATCACGCATGGCGGTGAGCATCATGAAATTGGTGATGGAGGAAGGTTGGTGATGATGATGCGATGATTTCCCCTCTCCAGAGCCCCGAACGGACTCCCGATCTGCCCTCCCGATGAAGAACAAGAGGTGGCGGCGGCTCCGTATCGTAGAACGCGATGAATCCTTCTCTCTGATTTTTTTCTCCTCGAAGGTGAATATATAGAATTGGAGTTAGGGTCGGGGGGTCTCCAGGGGACCCACAAGGTAGGGGCGCGCCCAGGGGGTAGGGCATGGCCTCCACCCTTGTGGACAGCTGGTGTGTCCCCTCTGATTGATTCTTTTGCCAATATTTTTTATTTATTCCAAAAATATTCTCCATAAATTTCTAGGTCATTCTGAGAACTTTTATTTCTGCACAAAAATAACACCAAGGCAACTTTGCTGAAAACAACGTCAGTCCGGGTTAGTTCCATTCAAATCATGCAAATTAGAGTCCAAAACAAGGGAAAAAGAGTTTGGAAAAGTAGATACGATGGAGATGTATGACCCGACCCCACGGAGGTTGCAAGAAGTGTGAATTAGCCCCCCCTACACACATTGAGTCGGTCGGAGAGGGCATCTCACTAATATGTACTATAACACGGGCCAAGAAGAATCCAACTTGGTAATATAACCTCTCTCGCTCGTTCTTGGTCAAAGTGATGGACGTTCACACGGCCCCGAAAAATGGGCTAGCTTATCGCCGATAACCACGCGAGGGAGTGCCTGAAGACAAAACCACTCTGTGCATGTGGCCCAAGCATATATATATGGAAGTGGTGTGTGGTGTTTGAATACCCAATGCGCAACTTTGATTTGGCACCATGCTTTGGAACCGTAAAATCCCCGCACCGAGCAAGGGTTCATAACGCGTAGCATGCACTCAAACTTAATTAGGTCTGGAATCTCACCATGATCGACCTACTATACAGTAACATGAACTAAAGAAGAAGAATGCACACTGGTAACCTTTCTCGTTGTCGATCGAAATGATGGACGTCCACATGGGCCCATGAATATATAGGCTTGCCGCCGATAACCAAGCGAGTGGGAGTGTCCAAAAAGACAACCATTGCATGCATGTGTCCCAAACATATTTATGGAGGTGTGTGATGCATGCATATGTGTTGAATACCCAATGCCCAACATTGATGTGGTGCGTGTGTTGAAAATCGCATAGTCCCCACATAGAGCAAGAGGTTCATGACGGACAGTGTGCTCGCCCCCCCTTCGATGCAACGGATGGATTCATGTGTACACATGCGCTATTATGTAATATCACATCATGACCTATACCGTGATACAAACAAAATATTAATCCCCACCTAAGTCAAATTAACCTCCCTTGTTGTCGGTGAAAGTGATGGACGAGTGGGCCCACAGATGGAAACCATCGCCGATAACCCCGTGAGTGAGTGCCAGAGGACAACCACCATCACTTGCATGTGTGCCAAACATGTGTATGGAGAGGTGTGTGGTTGTGATGTTTTGGATACCTAATGCACAACTTTGATGCGGCATCTACATTGAAAGCCGTAAAGTCCTCACACTGAGTGAGCTTCATGGTGCCTAGTAAATGTTGGTCCCATACCCCCTTCGACGCATACCACATACTCCTACCATAACACAACCCTAAAAGAATTAATCCTCCTTGTTCGTCAAACTAACATCTCTCTCGTACATGTAGGCATGACGACCTCGCGGCCCCACGGGGGTGAAGCGTACATCGTACGCGAGTGAGTGTCCTATATAGGACAACGACCATCTGCATGTGGCCCAAAGAGGTGTTTGTCTCATGTTTGAATACGCAATGCACAACTTTGATGTGGCACTTATACCTCAGAAACCGAAAAGTCCCCCCCCTTCATGATGCGTGGTATGTGCCCCCCCTTCGACGCGTGGTATATACTCATACGGTAGCACAAATAAAAAAGAATCATCCTTGATGGTCAAATTAACCTCTCTCGTTGGGTCAAAGTGATGGAGGACAACCTCATGGGCCCACGGATAGAAGCGCCGCACACGAGTGAGTTCCTATAGGGCAACCGCCGCCTGCATGGTGTTGTCTGATGTTTGAAAAATAATGCAAAACTTTGATGTGGCACCTGCCTCGGGAACTAGAAAGTCCCACATGGAGCGAGGTTCATGACGCATAGTATATATGATGCACCCTCTTTGACATGTACTACATACTCCTACCGTGCATATACGTAACACAAACCAAAAAAAGAACCATCCTTGTTAGTAAAATTAACCTCTCTCTCTCGTTGTAAGTTCAACTAATCAACGACAACATTGCGGGCCCATAGAGAGCGTCACACGCGAGTGAATGTCATAGGACAACCACCGTGTGCATGTGCCCCAAAGAGGTGTTGTGTGATGTTTCAATACCCAATGCACAACTTTGATGTGGCACATGGTTCGCAAACCAGAAACACACTACACAGAGGTTCTCAACGCGTAGCCCCCTCACTTCGAGCCGGTGGGAGGGACTCATGTGTATGCACGTCCACGAACTTTGATATGGAATATCACCATGATCCACACTGTAACACATGCCAAGATGAATCCACCTTTGGTCAAATGCCTCTCATTGTCGGTGGAAACTGATAACCTTCGCGGGCTAACGAATGGGCAAATCGCTGATAACCGCATGAGGGAGTGTCCGAGGACCTCCAATGCATGCATGTGGCCCGAACATGTACGTATGAAAGGGCTGTGTAATGTTTTAAATAACCAATTCACGACTTTGATGTGGCATATATGACTCACAAAACGATCAATCCCACACGGAGGCTCACAACTCATAGTGTATTGCCGGACCATCCCCGCCCCCACACACCACCACTGCCACTTTGAGGCATGTAAAACTTTTTCTGCAGTGAACATGTGACCAAAGGAGTGTCGTGTTAAAATTTAAAAAAACAAAGATCATTTGACCGTTTTTAACATTGATTGATTTCCTAGGGATTTAATGTGCAAAAATCAAATTTGAGCTACATGTGCACCAAAATGGATTGCAAAATCATGTGTGTCCCTGGGTGCATGTTTCCCCATGCAAGAAATTTCAAAACATTCAGAATCTTGATTTTTAAAATTTAGTAAATCCAAAACTTATTTGAAATTCATGAAACTTATCGTGGTGTCATTGGACACCAGTAGACTATGATATTATATTTTTTCATACAATTTGAGACAAGTTTTGATATAATTATCTTACAAATTGGAGATTGTTAATAATTGGCAACCAATATTGCAAACGAGGCGCACGAGGTGTGTCTCCTCCTCTAGCCCGCTCCACTAGTAGCCTCGCCACCGGCCACTAGAAGCCTCACCGCCGGCCACTCCGGCCCCGGCGACCACCTCCCGCGGCGGCTATCGCTCTAGCACTGTCACCCACCCCACAACCCGAGCATGAGCTCCTCCCCCCTCGCCTCCGGCCGCGGACGTGAGCTCCGCTGGATGGATTCCAGTCCGCCCCCTTCCCCCGCTAGATCTGGCCCCTCCGGGGTGCCCCGCTCCTACTAGGCTGGACTGTGCGTCGGGCCACTCGCGTCCTCCGAGTCGGCCTCTTCACCTGTTGTGCGGCTCCAGTCCGAGGTCCATCGCCTATCCTCCGAGGTCTCCCACCCGATTGAGGCGCCTTGGGAGGTCCCCCACGGCCGCAAGCGGCAACGCCGCCGCTCCCCGCGCCGTCGCCGGGTCGAACCCTCCAACGGCCGTCTACCCCGCCGCCGCGCCATCCCCGGCGAGTGCCTGCGCTGCTACAACACGGGCCATCCACGCTCGGAGTGCCGCCGCGCCATCTGTTGCCGGCGATGCCGCTTCCCAGGCCACGTCGCACGCGACTGCACCGCGCCTCGTTCGCCTGCCTCCTCCGCCGAGCCTCCTAGCAAGCGGCCCCGTGAGTCCGCCTCGCCTCCATCCCCGGCGTCTCCCGCCAGCTCCGGCTCGAGTGTCGCTGGCCTAAGCCACCCCCGCGTCCTCCGTGCGTGGGGACCGGCCCTCGACCCGCCCTTCACTGCCGTCCGCTCCTTCCAGCAACGGCGCCTCCGCCACCTCCAGCTCCACCCCGGTGGTGCTCTCCAGCCACCCTGCCCTCCGGCCGGCTGTCGCGCTCTGCTACTTGCCACGCACCACGCGCCTCATCGCCGCTGAGCGGGAGCTTGGCGAGCGCGCCCTCCAGGCGACCGTCGCCGGTAGCCGCATGGGGATCTCCTGCGAGGAGGTGGCGGCCTTGCTGCGTGAAAAGTGCGACCTTTTCGACGACGAGTTTTCCATCCACTGCAAGGGTCATGATGAGTTCTTGCCAAAGTTCTCCTCCTTTGAGGCGCGCGCCAGGGCAGGCCTGCGCCGGCTGCGCTGCCCGCGCTTCCGCCTCATCATCCACCCTTGGAGCCACGCCGCCGGCTGTGACCCCATCCAGCTTCGGTTCCGTGTGGAGGTGGAGATCGATGGGGTCCCCGATCAAGCATGGCACCGCTCCGCCGTGGAAACCATGCTTGCGCCATGCCTCGACATCGAGCATCTCCACCCAGCCACGCGCGACTGCTCGGGCATGTCCCACTTCAGGTTCTCGGCCTGGACGACCAACCCCGACACCATCCCCCGCTCATCTGATCTGCTGCTCCCGGAGCCGGATGTCGTTGACGACGGTGTCGATCCTGACCGCGCCGAGCGGTTCGCGCGCCATATGCTTCGCAAGCCCGTTGAGATCTTCGTCACCCTCTCCGAAGACTACCGCCGCCCGGTGCCTGCGCCGGCCGCGCCTTCCCCCTGACAACGATAGCGACGGCAACGGCGGCCCCGACCGCCCTTCCCCACCCCTGCCTCCTAAGTGGCCGCAACGTCACACGTTTCCCCGGCGACCGTCACGCCGCTCCTCCGGTACCCCTCCCGCGATGGGGAACGCTGGTCCCCAGCACCGCCGTCGTGCGACGCGTCCTCCGTTCCGGGGCTGGCATGGCATTCTGGGGGGCCACCCGCCCACGGGACCCGCACCCGCTGCTGACCCCCCTGGCACAATGGCTGTCCAGCACGCGCTCTGGGGACCCACCGGCGCCTCCACCCCAGCCGTCACCCTTGACGCGGTCTCCGCCCCAGGCCAACTGGCGACCGACACCTGCCCCCCTGCCCGATCTTTCGATCCCCGTGGCCCCATCCGTCCCGCCTCTCGCGTGATCCGACAAAGCCGCGCCCGCAGCTGTCACCGCTGAGCCATGCATGACTGGCTGCGCCAATCCCAGCCCGTCTTCAAGCCTCAGGCCCACCACGCCCAGCTCGCCTACTCCTGTTCCTATGGGGTCGCCTGATGCTGCGCCCATAGCGACCAGCCTGCCTACCCTTGAGATCAACGAGCCAATCAGCGGGGAGGACACTGATCCCCCCTCATCAGGGTCCAGCCCAGCTGCGGAGGGCCAATCAGCGCCTGCACCAACCACCACGCCATCCACCAGCCTCGCCCTATAGATCGACGTGCAGCCCGATCGGACAGCTGACTCCGCCCTGGAGCGTTTCGTCTCCTCCGTCCGGCGTGCCCCAGCGCCCCTACTGCCCCTCCCACCACCACCGCGCCGGCGCCGGAATGAGGTGCCCCTCGACTTCACGCCACGGTGGAGCAACCGCACCGCCAGGGCGGACCGGGGCTACGACTCACAAATGAAGGCCAAGCATGTGCTCCTCCGCCGCCTCGAGCTGTTACAGGACGACTGCGGGCGACCATCGCAGGGGGAGACTAGCGCGTTGATGAAATGCATGCCGATGGTGGGGTGCGAGATGGACACGTGCTCCTCCTGCCAAGCGAGGAGGATGTCGCCCCTGGTATCCGTAGACGGGAGAAAGAGGAAACCAGTGATGGATTGCCCACATGTTTCGGAGACGATGGACGACGAGACGGTGGCAAGCTTAGTCTCTTGAAGGCATACAATGGAGGGGTTGGTGGAAGAAATGACGGAACGCACGGCGGTACGCTTAGCCGGGCAGTTGAGACCCCGTACGTTCCAAAAAAATGACGCTTTGGTTGTACTCCATAATAAACGGTTTGAGTCCACATGGGCAGGGAGGGGAAGCGAAGGCCATCTATGCCTCGGCGATGAGCCTGGCCGCGGGGGTCGCCACCCTGGCTGGATCCGCAGGCACCTTCCAACCATGGTAGTCGGCGAGCGCGGCGATAATGTCAGCCGCGCGCGGGCGATCGAACATGCGAGCATAGCGGTCTAGGATGGAGTCCGAGAGCGGCTCGTGGTGGATCACTGGCGTCTACGGTCCTCAAGAGGAGGCAGATAAGATCGTTTTCCTCTCAGACCTCCATGATGTGTGCTCCACATGCTTCGGCCCTTGTCTTCTAGGGGGTGACTTCAACATGATCGCCTCCGCTGAGGATAAGAACAACGCTAACCTCAACCGTGCCTCTATGCGACGCTTTCGACACTTCATTGCCAACGAGGAGCTCTGGGACATCTACTTGCATGGACGTCGATACACATGGTCTAATGAGCGTGAGGCCCCTACCCTTGTGCGCATCAACAGAGTGCTCTGCACCGCTGGCTGGGAGATTGATCACCCGTGTTGTGTTCTCCACTGACTGTCCTCCGCAGCTTCAGACCACGCGCCACTCATCCTCGACTCAACAATCCGTGCCTCTGGGCATAGGCGGTTTCACTTCGAGCATTTTTGCCCTAAGCTGCAAGGCTATCACGAAACAGTGGCCTAGGCCTAGGCGTCCTCCCCCCTCGAGCCTGACCCTTTCCACCGCATCTTCGCGCGCCTCCGCACCATGGCCAAACACCTACAACGCTAGAGCTCCAAGACCGTGGGCAACATCTCTCTGCAGCTTGTCGTAGCCAGCAAGCTCATTGCTCGCTTCGATGCGGCACAAGACACCCGCCCGCTCACGGCAGCCGAGGCTTGGTTGCGCCGTCAACTCAAGACCTCATACATCGGCCTCGCCTCCCTAGAGCGATCTATTGCACGGCAGCAGGCGCATTTCAACTTTCTCAAGGGTGGTGACACCAGCCCGGCATTCTTCCATCTCCATGTTGTGCAGCATTCCAAGAAGAACACGATCCACCAACTGCAGGTGGGCGAGGCATCGGTTTCCGACCCGGCCGCCATCGCTGAGGCCGTGTATGCCCATTTCCGATCCATTCTTGGCTCCGACCACGAGAGATCATCCGCCATTGACCTCGACAGCCTCGACCAGCGGTCCTTCGATCTGCATGAGCTCGAGACGCCCTTCTCCGAGCATGAAATCTGGGAGGCCATCAAAAGCATGCCCAAAGGTTGGGCTCTAGGACCCGATGGATTCACATCCGAGTTCCTCTGCACCTCTTGGCCCACTATCAAGGATGATTTCATCGCCGCATTCAACAAGCTCTACTCGCTCAATGACATCGGCTTCCAACGGCTCAACGAGGCGCTGCTCACCCTTCTCCCGAAGAGGCCCTTCCAACGGCTCAACGAGGCACTGCTCACCCTTCTCCCAAAGAGGCCGGATGCATCTACCCTCTCGGACTATCGCCCCATCAGCTTGATACACCTGTTCACCAAGCTCTTTGCCAAGGTCTTCTCTCTTCGACTCGCGCCCAGGCTCGGCAGGATGATCTCCACGAACCAGAGAGCGTTCATCGTGGGCCACTGCATCCACGACAATTTTCTTCTCGTGCAACAGACGACACGACAGCTCTACAACCTCAGGCAACCCCGTGTCATGCTCAAGCTCGACATTGCACGTCATTCCTACTCGACACCCTTCGTCACCTCAGCTTTGGTCGACGCTGGTGTGAATGGGTCTGCATCCTCCTCGGCATGGCCAGCACGCGCGTCCTCATCAACAGCAACCCAGGACCTCCGATCATCTGCCGGTGCGGCTTCCGGCAGGGCGACCCACTATCACCAATGCTCTTCATCATGGTCATCGACAACCTCAATTCCTTGCTTTGTCGAGCAGTGGCCGACGGTGTTCTCCAGCGCCTTACTGCCCGCCACATGGCATCCAACATCTCCCTCTACGCCGATGACGTGGTGATCTTCTGCCATCCGGACGCGCACGACCTATCCTCCATCTGCCGCATTCTTAGCGTCTTGGCGACGCTTCTGGGATGCGCACAAACTTCTCCAAGTGCGCGACATCCCCCATCCAGTGCACGGCTGACGACCATGCCGCGATCGCATCCAGCTTCACGTGCCCGGTCAAGGACTTCCCCACCACTTATCTCGGCTTGCCCCTGTCCATCCGGAAGGTCAGCGCTACAGCCCTTCAACCTCTCCTTGACAAGCTCGAGCGTCGGCTCTCGCCATGGTGGGCATCCATGATGTCGCGCGGCGACCGTCTCGCCCTTTGCCGCCATGTCTTGTCCGCAATGCCGGTGCATACTCTCATCCAGCTGGCGATCAACCCCACCATCCTCAAGCAAATCAACCGCCTGTTGCGAAGTTTCCTTTGGTACGGGCGCAATGACGCGAGCGGCGGTCACTGCCTTGTCAGATGGCGTCACGCATGCCGGCCCATCGCTCTGGGCGGCCTGGGCATCCCCGATCTCCAGCGCATGGGCACTTCTCTCCGCACCCGCTGGCTTTGGCTCACTTCTCTCCGCACCCGCTGGCTTTGGCTCCAAAGAACAGACCCCTCCCACCCTTGGCAGCATCTGCACATCCCCCATTGCCCTGACATCCAAGACTTCTTTCGAACCTCCACCTCCTGGACGATCGGCGACGGGCGCACTTGCAGGTTCTGGGAGGACCACTGGCTTGACGGCCACTCCATCGCCTCTCATCTATGCCAAGGTCCCCAAGCGACGGTGCAAGACGCTCTCGGTGCGTGATGCCCTGCACAACCGCGCCTGGATCGCGGACATCCAGGGCGCGCTTGGCATCGAGACGACCATCCAGTATGTATCCCTCTAGCGATGCCTCCAGCACTTCGGCCTTGACAACACTCCGGACAGGCTAACCTGGTGTTGGTCCACCTCCGGCTGTTACACCGCGCGCTCGAGCTACCAGTCTCTATTCCTCGGCTCCACGGAAGACGCCAAATGACACATCACTTGGCGACCGTGGGCACCGCTGCGCATCAAATTCTTCGTCTGGCTCACACTCCTCGGCAGATGCTGGACCGTCGACTGCATCGCGCGCCACGACTTACCTCACGAGCCCACTTGCATCCTGTGTGATTAGGAACCGGAGACAATGCAGCACCTCCTCTCCGGCTGCTTCTTCTCCCGCCAAGTTTGGCATGATGTCCTCTCTTGGTGCCGCTCCACGGCCGCGCCACATGGACAGGACGACTACTTCCCCACCTGGCTCCACTCCACCCTTGCCGTCACCCCGCGTTACCTTCGCCGTGGGCTCGCCTCCATTGCCATCCTCACAACCTGGTGGCTCTGGAAGCACCGGAACGGATGCATCTTCGACGGCCACCACCCCTTTGTCAGTCGCGCCGTCAGCGAGATTCGAGAGGAGGCAAGACACTGGGCTCGCGCGGGCGCCACAGGTCTCGCGATGATCATGCCAGAGCCGTAGCCTAGGGCCCTGTTTCCCACCTTCTCATTGCGCCGAGGATGCCGTGGCATGCCATCGATGTGTTATTGCCCGGCAGCCCCTTTTCTTTCTATTTCTAACTCTTGTATTATTGCCATTCTCTACCTATCAATGCAATGATACGCAAGGCTTTTGCGTATTTGCGAAAAAAAATATCGCCGAATTATTTATTCGAACCGTGGGTGTTAGACCAACAATGTATACGTGCCATGCTTTTTTAAGCAATAAAGTGGCAGAATTAATCATTAGAAAAGAAAAACAATATATGTGCCGCCACGCGCCCCATGTGCCATGCGAGAAGGCGTGAGTTGACGGAACGCATGCGAGCAGTCTGCCACACAGGCAGACCGAGAGGCGTGCATGCAGGTGTGTGAATTGATGGGAGGTGTTTTCGCTGCACAATGTCACCGGCAGTCATGTGATAGCTATGTGAAATGATGGTAGGCATGCCAGAAGTGCGTCGCAAACTCACCGGGAGGCGAGCCAACCTTTGACTCCCGCCTGCCTTGCTCCCACAGCTCCATATTAATGGCGCGCCTGAGCCGCTGGTCATAATAGGCGGCCACACCCCTTGTCCATAGTTGTCACCGCCGTCTGGAGTGTATGAGGATGCTACCGAAGCACACCATCGGAGGGAGTGGTGATGCCAGGGCTGGTGAAGCACCCGCGCAATGCGTGAAGCTGGGCACATAGGTTGCCATCGGCGCCGACGAGGTCTCGCACGGGAAGCAGCACGACCTTGACTTCGTCGACGCCGTCGTGCCTCCCCAGCCGAAGCCGAAGGTCTATAGCAACTCCGACAACGACTCTAAATCCGATCGAAAACTGGTTAGTCATCTATATCCATTTGTGCGGCAACCGTTGTAATGCCCACGATGCGGCTATATCTCCCACGTGTCGAAGCACGACTGAGAGGCATAACCGCATTGTGAGCAATGTCGCAAGTGGGGTAATCTTCACACAACCCATGTACTGAATAAAGGAAAGAGATACATAGTTGGCTTACACTCGCCACGTCACACAATAGCATAAATATCATTACATTCATCCAGGTACAATCAAGGTCTGACTACGGAACCAAAATAAAGAACAACCCCAAATGCAACAAAGTCCCCGACCGCCCCAACTGGGCACCACTACTGATCGTCTGGAAAAGAAACGTAGTATCGTCCTGAGTCCTCATTGAATTCCCACTTGAGCTCAGTAGAATCCCCTGGAGCGGTATCATCGGTCCCTGCATCTGGTTTAGGAAGTAATCTGTGAGTCACGGGGACTCAGCAATCTCACACACTCACGATCAAGACTATTTAAGCTTATAGGAAGGGAAAAGGTATGAGGTGGAGCTGCAGCAAGGACTAGCACATATGGTGGCTAAACATACGTAAAAGAGAGCGAGAAGAGAAGGCAAAGACACGATCGATAAACTATGATCAAGAAGTGATCCTAGAACAACCTGCTTTCAAGCATAACCCGAGACCGTGTTCTCTTCCCGGACTCTGCCGAAAAGAGACCATCACGGCCACACACTCTATTGATTCATTTTAATTAATTTAAGTTTAAGGTTTTCTACAACCGGACATTAACAAATTCCCATCTGCCCATAACCGCGGGCATGGCTTTCGAAAGTTCAAATCCCTGCATGGGAGTCCCAACTTAGCCCATCACAAGCTCTCACAGTCAACGAAGGATATTCCTTCTCCCAAGACAACCCGAGCAGACTCCGAGTCCCGGTTACAAGACAACTCGACAATTGTAAAAGTAAACCAGCAAAGCCACCCGAATGTGCCGGCAAATCCCGACATGAGCTGCACATAACTCGTTCTCAGGGCACACCGGATGAACAAGACGTCGGGTAGGTTAGCCCAGAGTTGCCCCTGGTGGCACCGGACATCGCCTAGTTTGGACCAACACTTAGAGAAGCACTGGCCCGGGGGGTTTAAAATAAAGATGACCCTTGAGTTCGCGAAACCCAAGGGAAAAAGGGCTAGGTTGCAAATGGTAAAACCAAGGTTGGGCCTTGCTGGAGGAGTTTTATTCAAGGCGAACTGTCAAGGGGTTCCCATTATAACCCAACCGTGTAAGGAACGCAAAATCAAGGAACAATACACCAGTATGACAGAAACTAGGGCGGCAAGAGTGGAACAAAGCACCAGGCATAAGGCCGAGCCTTCCACCCTTTACCAAGTATATAGGTGCATTAAGGTAAACAAGATATAATAATGGTATCCCAACAATAAACATGTTCCAACAAGGAACAAACTGCAATCTTCACTTGCAACTAGCAACGCTATAAGAGGGGTTGAGCAAAGCGGTAACATAGCCAAACAACGGTTTGCTAGGACAAGGTGGGTTAGAGGTTTGACATGGCAATATGGGAGGCATGATAAGCAAGTGGTAGGTATCGTAGCATAGACATAGCAAAAGAGCGAGCATCTAGCAAGCAAACATAGAAGTGATTTCGAGGGTATGGTCATCTTGCCTGCAAAGTTCTCCGAGTTGACGTTAGCTTGATCCTCGTAAGCGTACTCAACGGGTTCCTCGATCACGTACTCATCTCCCGGATCTACCCAAACAAGAACACAAGCAAAGGGAGACACAATCAACCATGTGCAATGCACAAACAACATGATGCAAAACATGGCATGATATGCGGGATGCATTATGCGATGCATATGCATGTTTCGGAAGCGAAAGATTGAACCTGGCCTCAACTTGGAAAACCAAGAGTGCCACTGGAAAGATGAGTTGATTTCCGTATAAAACGATATAAAGATCACCGGAATCGGATGCACGGTTTGCAAATGACAAGCAAAACAAATATGGCACCGATCTGCGATTAACAGCACGAGGCCATATAGATCCATCAAGAACAACATGCTACAGCACTCTAACATAGCAACAAAATACATGGAAGGGATCCACTCAAGATTCTTGAAAAAATATGAACACTGAGCTATGGCTAATTCACACAATAGCAGGTTCAAACAAGCATGGCAAAAGTGCAAAAGATATCAGGATACAGACTTAGAGAAAATAACATCAAGTCAGGAATTTAACATCAGGAAGCAATGTTTAGAGCAAGGTAACAACATGCTATAGGAACATATCATGGAAAAGCAAGGCATGGCATGAAACTACTGAAATCATACAACAAAAGTCCCTTACTAACCATAAGCCAAAAGGGATCAGAAAATACAATGGCAGCCATGTGAACATAGCAATTATCGTTAACAGATTCAGACTTAGTAGAAAACTGGAACATGGCAAAACAGATTCACGTAGGCATGTTTACGAGCTCGATGCACTCACCACGAGGCATTTCAGGAAAAACTAAGCATACACCCAGCAAGTAGACATGGCATAGGAGCTAAACATGGCAAGAACAACAACATAGCATGCATGGATCAACTACAACAACCTCGGCAAAAATGCTTAACACGTAAACATTCTGCCAGGAATATTTTAAAGCAAAAGTAGAGCTCGATTGACTCAAGCTATGGTGCTCCATAATTCCAAAAAAAGACATGGATAGATAGAGCACAACAATATCTACAAAACATCCTTACTGGTCATGCTCAAAAGAGGCATGAATCCCTCTGTAGCAACATGAATACATGGCATAAAAATATTGACAGGGCAAAGACTTGGAATATTTCTAAGTCCCTGAAAACAGCAACATCATGATGGCTACTTTGCATGCTTGTGCTAGTCACCACAGAGATCACAAAAATACATGGCATACACCCCTGTAAAGATGGCATGGCATACTTCAAAACACATGTAGGTCTCAAGATCATAGGAGGAACACATTAAAAATGGCAAAAATGACAAAAGTGCATTTGCTGACAAGAATCTCAAACTAAAATAAACTAGCACTCTTGAAACAGCATTTAGGGCATCAAGATGAGCTCAAATGAACATGATGCAATGAGATGGAATGAATTACTCGTCGAGACGAACAATTCGATATGCTACACGCCCAAAACGGAGCCACGGTTGTAGAGTTATGATGCGATGAAGAATGCTAAAAATTACAGGGATTAGGGCAAAAGTCAACCGAATCTCAGATCTGGATCGACCGGGGCACGGACTTCGAGGCGCTCACCAGAATCACTGTTCGCCGGAGTTCGTCGAGGTCGCCGGAGTCCGGCCAGAGTGAGGAAGGAGGGTGGCAAGGCGTGGGTCGGCGAGGAGGGCGTCGCCGGAGAGGAGGGGAAGTGAAGAGTGGCGGCGGGGCGAGCTCGGCACGGGGCGGCGAGCTCCTGCTCCGGCGAGCTCGGATGGTGGCCGGTGCAAGGTAGGTAGTGGGGCACGCGGCCCGGTCGGCGAGGAGGAGGGCTGGCTGCAGGCTTCAGCGGGGCGTGGCGGCGGGCGCCAGGGTGCCACATGGCAGCCCGTGACTGGCGCGGGGTATCCGGCTAGGTGGCGGACATGTCCGGTGGCGGAGATGTAGATTTTTAGGGTTGGGGTGCGAAATGACCCGGGATTTGGAAGGGGAGGACCTTTTTATAGGTAGGAGGAGCTAGGAGGCTCCAAATTGAGCACGGTTTTCGGTGAGGCAATCGTGATCGAACGACCTAGATGATGGAGGGGTTTTAGGTGGCTTTTGGGCCACTTTGGAGAGGTGTTGGGCTGCAACACCCACGAGGCCTTCTCAGCTCCTCGGTTAACCGTTGGAGTATCAAACGAAGTCCAAATGGCACGAAACTTGACAGACGGTCTACCGGTAGTAGACCAAGGCCGCATGGCAAGTCTCGGTCCAATCTGAAAAAATTAACACCCGCACATGAAAAGAGGTAGAAAGGGACACCGGAGGACATAGGAGCGCCGGAATGCAAAACGAACAATGGGGAAAATGCTTGGATGCATGAGACGAACACGTATGCAAATGTGATGCACATGATGACATGATATGAGATGCATGACAACAACAAAACAACAAGAAGACAAAAACCCGACAACGAGGAAATATCATAACTTAGTGCCGGAAATGGCAAGAGTTGGAATACAAATAAGGCAGGTTACATACGGGGTGTTACAACCATATCACGTGTTTTCCCTGGTAACTCCTCCCCCCTACCCCCTCTAATTTTTTGGAATACAAGTCCTATGGTTATGTTCTCGCAGTCCATGAAATCAGAGTATGATCCGTTAGATGTGTGTAGTGTATTGATTGTTTGAATGGTATCCGTATAAGGTTACTGATTAATTGTTTGTTCTATATAAATGATTTTTGCCAATAATCCGACTAGGGTTAGCGTGCTAATATTTGTAGTTAGATCTTGATAATTATTTTTTAATGTCCTACATATATTTTGTGCCTTTTTTTCTTCCAGATCTTGAGAATTGATTTTGAATGTCCTACATGTATGTTTCTGCCATTTTTTTGTAGATTGGTATGTACACACATGAGGCTCCGGCCAGCGGCGCAGCGGGTTGTAGTTCCTGCACCTGGCAGCACGGGAAGAAGCGGCCATGATCCCTGGATCTAAGGGACCGTAGAATATCGGTCGGACTACATCAGCGATCTACCAGACGCCATCCTTGAGGAAATCATCTCCCTTCTCCCCACCAAGGATGTCTGCCATACACAAGTCCTCGCATCTCGATGGAGCACTTAGTGGCGTGTCACGCCTCTTAATCTCGAATGTCGTCAGCTATTTGTTGATGATGATTCTAAACTCCTCGTAGCCATCATTTCCTCCCACCAGGGCTCCGTTCTACATCTGCATCCCGACATGCTACCTGCTGGACATACCCTTCACAGTGGGTGCCTGGCTAATATCCCATCAATTCAAAAGACTCCAACAGCTTGAGTTCTACCATTACTACAAAAATAGGTTACCACCAATCGTTGTATTTGTGCCCTCGCCACCGATGTCCATCTCATGGTTTTCCTCCTCTCTCCACACCCCCACCTTGACTCGGTGCCATCTAGCAGACAATCTGGTACAAATGCTTCGACTCCCACTTCTAAAAAAATGTGTGCTTATGTTGGTTGATCTGTCGAAGGCCTCACTTCACAACATCATCCACTCGAGCTTCCTTGCCCTGGAGCGCTTGGTGCTTGCCTTTGGAATAGGAATCCATATCCCTTGTCTCAAAATAATGTGGCATCACCTTGTAAGCATTGTAATTCATTTTGAAGGACAAGAGCTCATCATCGAAGATGCCCCTTCACTTCAAAGGTTGCTCCTTGATTCTTGTTATGCACCTTTGCAAATAATTGTGGTCTCTGCGCCTAAATTAGAGACCTTTGGTGCAATTCGTGATCCGATTAAATGGTTCAAGATGGTGTTTGGCTCCACACTTATTCAGCTAATGTATATTATCCATGTATACTTTTGTAATCATCATTTTTCATTTGTGTGCATAAGTTAAATATCATCTTGGAGTACACTTTCGGTGCTAATATTATGTTCTATGCTAGATGAAGAGCTTGTCCATAGATGGCCTATTAGTAGTGCTGGATTCTGTCAAGTCCTGATATATAGCATGTGGTGTCTTGATCTGAACACGATTATTGGCTTGCTGCGATGCTTTCCATGTCTAGAGAATTTGTATATAAAGGTGATGATTTCATGCACACTGAAAGCCATATATAATGTACTAGAACTAACTGTTCAATTGTCGCTCCTTCGACATACTCTATTTTAGACATTAACTATTTTCAATCTTCATCTCTATTTAGGTACTAACAATTGGAGAAAAAGGTATAACGTACCAATCGATGGCTGACGAAGCACAAGGATTTTCTCAGATCTCATGGAATTCGTTTGACGACAATAACGTTGGAAGGATATGCATCCAACCAAGAAAACACTAGCTTTGTCACATTCTTCATGTTGAATGCGAGGGCACTATTGTCCATGAGGATTGAGTTCTTTGACAACAACTTACTCACGGGTGGACATGTTGTACAACATAAAAAGAAGTTTGAGGTGGAGATAAGAGCTTCTATGTACAAAATCTTGTTGTCATCATGGACCAGTAGAATTTTTGTCCCGAGATCTTGATTTTATGGGTCAAACCGATCCATTTCATTGATTGCCCAAAACTTTGGTGTAGTTAGATGTTATTGCCCTATTCGATCTGGGTTTTTTCTAAACCTGATGAACAATTAATCATGCTTTTGTACCTTATGTAAGCTGGAGTTAGAAATTGTTGTCCTTTTCAACTCAGCTTTGACTCATATTTTCTTTCATACTGGGCCAATTGCTTGCCATTTCTTTAATTAATACATAAATATTATAAGCCATCACAACATAGGGAAAGAACATCACTCTTGCCAAATCCTTGAGATCATTGTTCATTATAGAACCCACAAGTTCTTAGCACCCGCCAGCACCCACAGGCGATTTTTTCGCGCCGGCGCCAAAAAATGGCCTAGTCGCGCCCCCAAGAGCACGATTTTCCCCGGCCAGGGCTGAAATCAGCGCTGGCGGAACCAGGCCGAACCCGGCGCGCTGGGGGGCACCCGTGGACGCCGGGGCGAGTTGTTTTGGCACAAAGCAGCAGCAGGCCCGCCGAGTTAGCAAGACCGGCGCTTCGTCGCCCTCATCACCTCGGTTCCCGTGGGAATCAATGCCAAGGTTGTCGCACTGCCGCCGCCGGTCAGCCTTGCCATTGATTTCCCACGGGCGGCGCGTCACGGGGTGGTACGGCGACGCCTCCCCTCCCGCGCACGTGTACACATGGGCGCTGCTATATAAGTCGGTGGCCTCCCTCGCCTCTGGCCACACCATCCCTAGCCGCCGAGATCTCCCTCTCCCGTGCGCCGCCGCCAAGCCTCCCTCTCCCGTGTGCCGCCTCCGAGCCCTCCGAGCACTCTGACGGCCCCGGCAATGGCCGAACGGTTCCCCAGCGATGAGGCGGCGGCTGTCGGTGTCAAAACCGGCGGATCTTAGGTAGGGGGTCCCAAACTATGTTTCTAAGGAAGATGGCAACAGGAGGCAGGGGACACGATGTTTTACCCAGGTTCGGGCCCTCTTGATGGAGGTAAAACCCTACGTCCTGCTTGATTTTTTCTTGATGATATGAGTATTACAAGAGTTGATCTACCACGAGATCGGAGAGGCTAAACCCTAGAAGCTAGCCTACGGTATGATTGTATGTTGTCCTACAGACTAAAACCCTCTAGTTTATATAGACACCGGAGGGGGCTAGGGTTTCACAAGGTCGGTTACAAAGGAGGAGATATCCATATCCGTACTGCCTAGCTTGCCTTCCACGCAAAGTAGAGTCCCATCCAGACACGAGACGAAGTCTTCAATCTTGTATCTTCATAGTCCAACAGTCCAGCCAAAGGATATAGTTCGGCTGTCCGGAGATCCCCTAATCCAGGACTCCCTCAGTAGCCCCTGAACCACGCTTCAACGATGATAAGTCCGGCGCGCAGTATTGTATTCGGCATTGCAAGGCGGCTTCCTCCTCCGAATACACCATGGAAAAATTTGAATACAAGGATAGTGTCCGACCCTGCAAAATAAGTTCCACATACCACGGTAGAGAGAATAATATTTCCACAAATCTAATCTGCTGACACGTTTTGGCAACACGACGTTATGCCATGGCCCGGTGATTATTCGATCCGTTTCCTTTAACTAGCCCGGCACATAATGCGAGGCAGTTTCTTGACACGTGTTGTCAAAGCAGAGATCGTGTCCCCCTAATTATGGGATTCTCATCAATATGGGTGTGGGTAACCCCACCGCGCCATCAATTACGGCGCTTGAGTGACAAGAGAGTTTTACCAGGCTAGTGGGGGTGCATAGTTTCGGCCGCCCTTATAAGGGGGTAAGGTTTAACCTTTCCCTACCCACGTCTCCTTCCTCCTTGCTCATCCATTCTTGCGCACTCGAGCTCTAACACCCAAGTCCACATCCTTCTCCTCAACTTTCTCCAAACATGTCTGGAGCGAGAGCCAAGTGGATGGCTTCCTCCGTCACGGAGGGTCACATCAAAAAGCTGCACAGAGCCGGATACTTAGCCGCGAATATCGCGCATCGGCTACCCGCTGCAGGGCGGATCGTTCCTACCCCGGAACCTCATGAGAGGGTAGTTTTCCTCCACCACTTCCTCCGCAGAATGGGGTTTCCCTTCCATCCATTTGTCTGCGGTCTCATGTTCTACTACGGGCTGGACTTCCATGATCTGGCCCCGAACTTCACCCTCTACATTTCGGCGTTCATCATCGTGTGTGAGGCTTTCCTCCGCATCCGGCCCCACTTCGGCCTGTGGTTAAAGACCTTCAATATCAAGTCGAAGGTGGTGGGAGGCCAACAAGCGGAATGCGGCGGGGCCATGGTGGGCAAGATGCCCAACGTTACATGGCTTGAAGGCTCCTTCATGGAGACCATAAAGGGGTGGCAATCGGCGTGGTTCTACATCACCGAGCCGTGCGACACCAACTGGGTGGTGGCCCCCGAGTTTTGGTCCGGAATCCCCATGCGGCTCACCTCCTGGAAAGAGAAGGGCCTATCCTGGGGTTCTTCGATGGAGCTGGACAGACTCCAGAAATGTATCCAGAATATGGCAAGCAAGAAGCTCAAGCTTGTCCACATAGTCCAAGTCATGCTCATCCGCCAGATCCTCCCGTGTCAACAACGGGATTTCAACATGTGGTAGTTCGACCCGACCTAGCACTAGACTCTGAGCGAGATCTTTGACACGATGCACAAGGACGTCTGGAGGGTGCTGTTCAAGGGCGCCAAGGTCCCTCCCTCTCTCACCGAGGTCCGCGGGCTAAGCGCGAAGCGCCTACGCATTCGGTGAGTTCTATACATCTGGTAGGATATTTATTTCCCCTAGCTTAATCATGTGCGAGGTCTGAGCTCCATGCCTTTGACAGGACTGGATGGAGACATCGGGGCAGATTAACTGTCTGGCCCCTCTGCCCGAAGACACTTCGGACGCTCTCCTGACGGAGATGCTGACTCCGGCTCCTTACAAGGTGCCGGAGAAGACCCAGAAGGCCAAGGGAACCCGAAAGAGTTCCCGATGCCAGGTGTTATCGGACTCATCATCCAATAACTCTGCGACGCACTCCTCACCCGAAGACGAGGAGGAAGATGAAGATGCCCCCCCTTCAGTCGGGGGAGACAAGAAAAGGATGGCCGCCCCGACCGAGGGGCCGAAGGGTCCAAGAAGGGGAGGACCCTCCTTCCGGATTACTCCACCACCACCGTCGAAGGCGAAGGCGAAGACGAGTGGCTGCTCAGGGCCAAGCCCCTGGTGAGTTCGTAAGTATTCATATACTAGAGTAACTCATAGCATACCTTTGTCGCACTGCTTCTCCTAACGCCGAATATGATTATGTAGACCGCCCAAAGCCCGTATCGACGTATCTTCGTCGGGCGGCTCCTTGGACTCGTCGGATATGGATAGCGATCCACTTCCGACCGCCACCTCCCCTTGCCCTACGGACAATGCCGAGGTATTGTTTCGAGAGGCACCGGGTCGAGGGGAGACAATCCCGGAGGTGCCTCAAGGCGACCTTCCGGACTCCAGGAGTAGAGGGAGTAAGGCTCCCGAGATCTCCGAGTTCGGCCCTCAGCCGAACACCGTGCCGGAACCTCTAGTGGTTCCGGACTCGGGCAGGCGGCCTCCTTCAAAAAGGGGCAAGACGCCTATGCCGGTGACCTCTGCCCATCCAGGAGCACCGGACAATCTGCTGGGAGCGCTTCGTAGCGCTTCTATCGACGAAGAGCACCACACTATTATCAGTGCGCTGATCCAGATGGTTCAGTCCGCCAAGAACGGACTGACTGAAGCCTGTGACAGCCTTCTAACAGGCTTTGAGGTAAGTATTTGAAATATAGGAAAAATATTACCGCATATACAGTAGCCCCTGATGCTCTGTTCGGTGTTCACAAAGAAAAGCCGAATAGAGGATCAAACAATACCACAGGAGTCTAATATAAGTCTGTCTATATGCGTATGAAGGCTTCGCTGCTGGCCTCTGCCGCACTGACTGCGGAGGTCACCGCACTGAAGGAGGACCTCGAAGGGTCCAATAAAGATCTCGGCCTTGCCAAGAGGCAGCTCGAGGAGAACAAAGGTAAGTAATACCTAGTACGTAGATATGTATATATATAAAAGGGATGCGATTGCAAAATGACAGGATTATCTATGATTTGCCAGGGGCCACGACCGAAGTGGCAACCCTGAAGCAAGCACTATCCGAGGCCGAAAACAAAGCGGCCAAGGAGCGCACCGAGCGGGAAAAACAAGAGGCACGGGTGGGTGAGGTGCGGCAAGAGCTCCACGCTCTCGTGACGAAGCACGAGGCGTTGGAGCTTGACTTGAAGACACGAGAGTCCGAGCTTGCCGCGACCCTTGAGAGTGCAAAGAGTGCCAAGGCCGAAGCCCAAAAGGCCCTCTAGGAGATTGATGCGATGAAGAAGATAGCGGCGGGTAAGGCATTCTATATGCAAAGCAAGCATGTGAAGGTAAATTACTTGTTACTTACCCGAATCCGGAGCTCTCCACGAGCATTCCCTGATTTTCCCCACAGCGTGTCGGATGCCGCACAGTTTTACCAGGCCGAGGAGGGAAGCTCAACAGAGAAGCTGTTCTGGTCTCAGTATACTGGGACCGAACACCCGGTGCCTCTGAGTGACCAGCTAAAGGAACTGGTCGAGCTGCACAAGGCGGCCGAACAGGCCATGAAGGTCTTTATAGTTCGGATGTGGCCTGGAGACGCCCTTCCCAACAGCTACTTCAGCCTGGTGAGGCGGCTTGTGGATGCCTGCCCACGGCTGGAAGTCATCAAGCGGCCCGTCTACATCGAAGGTGCACGCCGGGCTTTCGCCCGTGCAAAGGTGCACTGGGCTAAGATGGATGCCGTGAAGCTGGTGAAGGAGGGGCCGCCGCAGGGCAAGGAGCATCGCCACCCCGAGGTGTACTATGAGGGTGTCCTGAAGGGTGCCCGTCTCGTAGTGGACGAGTGTACGAATCATGTAATATTTCAGTAAACTTCCTCGTGTAATCCTGTAGTATGAAAACTTGTTCATATACGCTATGCAACGCTTGTTTGAATTTCGAATATTACCTTATGTTCGACTGTTTATCAAATCTGGGAGATGGCTAGTCGTCGGCTTCTGCCCCCTAGCCACGAGTGCTGGGGTGTTCGGGATAAACCTGAGCATTCTTGTTCCCATTTTTGGGTTCTTCGAGGGAGGTGCTCAGCACAACGAACGAGGCAATCGGACTATAATGCGTTATCACTCTCACTTAGCCATAGAATTCTATAATTTTAAATTTCGGCGAAGCCCCTAGTATTCGGAAGGCCGAATTCGGGCCACTATACACGCGTTAAGCCGGACAGGGCCGACTCCTCGCTCTAAGCGGCATAAGTCTTTAGGGACTCGAAACCTCTTGAACAATGACCAATCTCTCGCCTTATCATGACAGTCAGTTTTAGCTTTCTCTACTGAGGTGCTTAGCCCAGCAGAACAGGGGCACAATCACAGTAGTTCTCCCAGTGCTACCTTAGCCGATATAGCGGAACGTAAGGTACCAAAACATGGGAGCCGGGCAAACCCAACTATTGACCCAAGACATGATTCAGAGCTAATGCATATAATGCTATAAGTTCGGGGTGCCGCACTGTCGAAAGTGTTCGGACTTCTCACGCCGCATTATGGGGTATGCTTAAGCCCTTGGCGTATTGGCCGTACCAGAGTGTACGGGTGCTAGATGTCATGAATGAACATATATATATATATATAGAAAGGAAGAATGCAATAATAGTCTTAATGCTATGCATTGTTTATTCAAGAAGGTGCGTTAAAGCAGAATAATACAAGTAGTGCGATAAGCAAAAAGTAGGACTGTTTAACATGTCCCTTCTAGGTGCAAGCTGAGGAATAGTATTAAAGAAAATATTTCACTCGTTATTATAATCCACCTATGAGTTCCGTGGTGTGAAGTAGCTTTCTGCCTCCTTGGTTGCTGCATCATGTGTTCGGCAATCATGCTGCCGGACAGGGTTTCCAGAGATTAAAGTCCTGAAAGAGAAAAATAACAAAGAGGGAAGCCCCTAGTGCGGTTTAAGCGGCGTCTTGGGGCGTGCCACAGTTGTGCCCCCGCCCCACGCATGGTACGGATTTCGCTGTTTGGCTGGGATCGGGTTGGGGGCCGTCTTGCTATGCGAGCTCGGAACGTGCCAGGCGGTCTAGTTGCCGATTACTCCGGGCGCGCTTGAAGGTGTCCGGGTCCTTAATCGCCGAACTAGTGGATTGCCTTGAGAGGCTGCTTTGCGCTTCTGCTGCGAGGGACGCAGTGTGCTGTGTGTTTCCATGGACTGTTATGACCCCCCGAGGTCCTGGCATCTTGAGCTTGAGATATGCATAATGCGGTACCGCATTGAATCTCGCAAATGCAGTTCGCCCGAGCAGTGCATGGTAGCCACTGCGGAACGGGACTATGTCGAAGATTAACTCTTCGCTTCAGAAGTTATCCGGAGATCCGAAGACCACTTACAATGTTACTGAGCCTGTGCAATGGGCCTCTACACCTGGTATGATACCTTTAAAGGTCGTTTTAGTGGGTTTGATCCTTGAGGGGTATATACCCATTTTGCGCATTGTGTCCTGATAAAGCAGGTTCAGGTTACTGCCGCCATCCATAAGGACTCGAGTGAGGTGAAATCCGTCAATGATTGGGTCTAGGACCAATGCGGCGAATCCGCCATGACGGATACTAGTGGGGTGGTCCCTGCGGTCGAAGGTGATCGGGCAGGAAGACCATGGGTTGAACTTTGGGGCGACTGGCTCCAACGCATATACGTCCCTGAGCGCACGCTTCCGCTCCCTCTTGGGGATGTGGGTTGCGTATATCATGTTCATCGTCCGCACTTGTGGGGGGAATCTCTTCTGTCCTCCGGTGTTCGGCTGCCGGGGCTCCTGCTCGTCATCGCTATGTGACCCCTTATCTTTGTTTTTGGCATTTATCTTGCCGGCCTACTTGAACACCCAACAATCCCTGTTGGTGTGGTTGGCCGGCTTGTCGGGGGTGTCATGTATTTGGCACGAGCGATCGAGTATACGGTCCAAACTGGACGGGCCCGGAGTGCTTCTTTTGAATGGCTTTTTCCGCTGACCGGGTTTAGAGCCTTTGAATCCGGCATTGACTGTCGTATCCTCGGTATTGTCGCTGTTAATGCGGCGCTTATGTTTGTTGCGACGTGACCTGCCATTGCCATCCTTGGTATCCGAAGTACCATGGTTCTTTGATATGTTATTGTTGCGAGCCAGCCAGTTGTCTTCTCCTGCACAAAAGCGGGTCATGAGTGTCATGAGGGCTGCCATAGATTTCGGCTTTTCCTGACCAAGGTGCCGGGCGAGCCACTCGTCGCGGATGTTGTGCTTAAAAGCTGCTAGGGCCTCTGCATCCGGACAGTCGACGATTTGATTTTTCTTTGTTAGGAACCGAGTCCAGAATTTCCTGGCCGATTCCTCTGGCAGATGAATTATGTGCCTCAAGTCATCGGCATCTGGTGGTCGCACGTAAGTGCCCTGGAAGTTGTCGAGGAATGCGGCTTCTATATCCTCCCAACAGCCAATGGACTCTGCTGGCAAGCTATTGAGCCAATGGCGAGCTGGTCCTTTGAGCTTGAGTGGGAGGTATTTATTGGCGTGTAGATCATCACCGCGGGCCATGTGGATATGCAGGAGGAAATCCTCGATCCATACCGCAGGATCTATTGCGCCGTCGTATGATTTTATATTTACGGGTTTGAATCCCTCTGGGATTTGATGATCCTTACTTCGTCTGTGAAACATAGGGGGTGTGCGGTGCCTCTATACTGGGCTATGTCGCGACGCAACTCGAATGAGTCATGCCCGCTATGTTCGGCCCGGCCGGACTTACTTTTACTGTATCCGGCGTGACGATTATCGTCTCGCATAGTGACGCGCCCTTGTGATCCGTAGATCGATCTTGCATGTTTTGCTTTGTCCTCCAATACGTCTTGCAGGTCTGGCGTATTTCCCCATGCCTTTTTATTTGAATGACGTCGGGGTGCGGGCTGAGTTTCTGGCTGGAATGCCTCTCTGTCGTAGCCACGAGGTGGCCGATCAGCCGCGTCATACGCCGGGGATGTAGGTTTCGGTGCTTCCTCCTCCAGTCGGGGTAGCAACCTGCACTTTGGGTAACTCTTGGAGGGGCGTTCGAGTTTACATTATCCTCGGCCACCAGGACTTCAGTCCATCTATCAGCTAGCAAATCTTGATCAGCTTGAAGCTGATGCTGCTTTTTCTTAAGGCCATTTGCCATGGCTATAAGCCGGTGCTAGAAGCGCTCTTGTTCGACGGAATCCTTAGGCATGACGAATTCGTCATCGTCGAGGCTTGCCTCTTCTTCGGAGGGAGGCATGTAATTATCATCCTCCGCCTCTCCATCTACCGCTCTCTCTGGAGGGCTGGCTTCTCCATCCTCCTACCCTAAATCTTGCTGGAGGGGATTTTTGCCGTCTTCGGCACTGTCCGGAGTGCTATTATCTCATGCCGGTATCACCGCTTCTGCCTTGGCGGGACTTAGAGCGGCGCCGCTGACGCCGGCGCTTGGGTTGCTTCTTGGAGGGGTCATCCTCCATTGTCTCGTCGCCATTGCCTTATTTGGGTGTGTCCACCATGTATATATCGTATGATGAGGTGGCTGTCTAGTGCCCTATGGGCAGTGGTTCCTCTTCGTCTCCCGCATCATCGTCCATACCGTCGATGTCTTTGGAGTCGAAGTCGAAGTCGTTGACAGTGGCTACTAAGTGGGTGGTGGCTGGGCGGCGAATTTCTTCGTCATCCGCATCCCAATCCTTCCGGACATAGTTCTGCCAGGATCCTCCTGACAAGGAGAGAGACCTTAATGAGTTCAGTATGTCGCCAAAGGGCGACTGCTGAAAAATATCCGCGGAGGTAAACTCCATGATTCGATAGGAACGGGCGCAGGGGGTTCGGAGTCCGTGGCCGGAGAAGGATCCGACAGTTTGGAAACACGGCTCTCATGAAGGGTAAGGTCGATATTCGGCTCGATCGCCGCTGAGGATACGGCCTCCGTGGCGGGGTCTATCCGCCCGTCCATGGATGGCACAACTGGCTCCGAATTGAGGGTCGGGGCGGCTGTCGGTGCGATTTCTCGAACACTGTCCGATGGTAGAGCTAAATCGTACTCATCGTGACCGCGTGGCGCACAAGGCAGGGGCTCTAATCCGTCGAAGATCAAGTCTCTGCGGATATCGAACATGTGGTTTAAGCTTCAAACCTAACCTGGTGGCCAGGGGTGTAACTTTCGATCTGCTCCAGATGGCCAAGCGAGTTGGCCCGCAGTGCAAAGCCGCCGAACACAAAGATCTGTCCGGGGAGAAAAGTCTCACCCTGGACTGTATCGGTATCGATGATAGTAGGAGCCATCAAGCTTAACGGCGACGACACAGAGGAACTCTCAATGAAAGCACCAATGTCGGTGTCAAAACCGGCGGATCTCGGGTAGGGGGTCCCGAACTGTGCGTGTAAGGCGGATGGCAATAGGAGGCAGGTGACACGATGTTTTACCAAGGTTCGGACCCTCTTGGTGGAGGTAAAACCCTACGTCATGCTTGATTTATTCTTGATGATATGAGTATTACAAGAGTTGATCTACCATGAGATCGGAGAGGCTAAACCGTAGAAGCTAGCCTATGGTATGATTGTATGTTGTCCTACGGACTAAAACCCTCCGGTTTATATAGACATTGGAGGGGGCTAGGGTAACACAAGGTCGGTTACAAAGGAGGATATATCCATATCCGTACTGCCTAGCTTGCCTTCCATGCCAAGTAGAGTCCCATCCGGACATGAGACAAAGTCTTCAATCTTGTATCTTCATAGTCTAACAGTCCGGCCAAAGGATATAGTTCACCTGTCCGGAGATCCCCTAATCCAGGACTCCCTCAGCGGCCAACGGCTTCGGCCGCCACTCGCTCTGCGAACAGGAGTCGTGGCTCCTATTCGAGGACAACATCCCGGCATCACCGGACATGCGCGCTGGGCCGACGGGGTGGAGGCTCAGCAACGGCGGAGTGCCCATTCCCCCGCTGCCCGACGCCGTGGCACGTGTCCCCTACTTCGCCGCAGAGGTCGATCTCATGCGCGTCTCCCTCACCGACGAATAGGTCGCCCTCCCCCAGTACGCCACCGACAACCAAGCGGCGTGGGCGGCTTACTTCGAGCGCCATCAGGAGCAGAAGCGGGCGTCCACCAACGGGGCGCGGGTGGAGGGCGGCACGAAGAACAGCGAGGGGCGCCGCGTGTGGTGGGGCGTCCCCGGCCGCATGCTCGAGGGCGTGCTGATGCACCTTGAGGGCGGCAACAACCCGCCACTGGCATACCCTCCCCCGGCGGCTGCCCCCGCCCACCACCGACGTGCCGGGCAATGGATGGCCAGGAGGTTCGGCTCTTGCTCGACGTCCTTCTCACACTGCTCCTCACTCACTCTATGCATTTAAAAACCGAACCAAAAAACCATACCGAAAATAAACCGAACCGAACCAATTTTATGGTTTTTATGGTTTCTGGTTTCGGTATGGTATGAACTTTTCATACCGATTTGACCTTGGTTTTTATGGTATATACCGGAAAACCAAATGGTTAACCGAATAAACCGAAGTAAAAATTAAATTTATATTTCTTGAGATGAACAACCATACAAGTTGTCATTTTTCTTGTACATGAATCAAATGCACTACTAAGCACGTAATTTTTTCTTGTAACATAGTCATTTTTCTATTTTTAAATGCACTGCTAAGCACGTCCATAACCATCAACAGATGAATCAATGCATGCATATATACTTATATATATAGTCATATACTATTTGTGTAGAATAGTATGTGTTTTGAGTGATAAATTTGCTAATTATTATTACGTCATTTCCAAATTCACGTCAACTTTGGTTTTTATGGTATATACCGAAACCATACCGAAATAATTTGGTATATACCAAAACCGAACCGTATTTTAATTTCATACCATATTTACCGAAGTATTAATACCGTACAAACTGAAAAACCGTATAAATCGAACCATGTAAACCGAATAAACCGAACGCACAGGGTGACTCCTCACGCTCTTCTTCGAACTCCTCCGGCTCTCCAGCGCTGCTCGGCGTCAAGGCCGAGCCTATGGCGGAGACGCTGCTCGGCCGGCGCACTCGCAGCGCCGGCATCGTCATCAACGAGGGTGGTCGGCGCGCCTCCTCGTCAGCTCTTCCACGCTTCATCAAGCCAAAGACGGAGCTGGTGCTTGCACCGGTGAAAACGGAGCCAAGCCTCCCGCCATGAAGACGGAGCACAGCGACGTGGAGCTCGACGACAAGGCGGCCCTGAAATGGGTGCGCGAGGACTTCCTGAAGATGGAGAGGTTGCGCCAGTGCGCCGCCCTGCGGCGCTTCGAGCAGCGCCGCCGGGGCCGCGACGAAGGAGGAGTCGTCGTCCTCGACGACAGCGACGACGACGACGCGCCACCGCTGCACCACCAGTCCGCCTCCGGTCAAGGAGAAGGCCAACAACGGCGGCGAGGATGGCGGCGACAACGGCGACTACTCGGCGTTCAGCGATTTATTTTCTTAGTTTATATTTGCTATGTACCGAGCTAACATGTCTAATATATGCCAAAGTTTGCCAAAATTTAGCCGTGTTTAACCGAACTTCGTCAACCGTTTTTTTTTGAAAAAATAGACACGTCTGGGTGTAGCCTTGGGGCCGGCGCCTGGAGACCACCTCGTCCCCAGGCCCTTTTTTTGCGCCGGCTAGCCCCCAGGCGGCGATTTTAGGCGCCCCTGGGGTGCCAACGGTTGGAGATGCTCTTAGATGCCATTCCCCAGCACGCAGAAATCCTTAGAACTGGCCATAGGATATTGTCCAAAGATGGCTGGCGCTCCTAGCTCTTCCTCATGCCCCCTCGTCCCTCAAAAAGGTGATTGGGAAAGCTTCTCGGTATCCTGCACCCATCTAAATAAACTTCAGATGCAGGGATCTAGTCTCCGTTTGGGCTGGATTAACTTCCATCAATGGCGAAGCCCTGGCGAAGAATTTCCCCAATCCTTCTAAAGACGAGCGGTGTGCTTCGTTTCCTTCCTTTTGAGAGGTGTAGGATTTCCTATCCATCCTTTCCTCAGAGGTCTCCTGGAGTATTACGGCCTCCAACTGCACAATCTAACGCCAAGCTCCATCCTGCACATCGCAGGCATCATTGCTCTTTGCGAGTTGTTCCTACGCTATGAAGCTCATTTTGAGCTATGGCGGAAATTTTTCTGCCTTGTCCCCCGCTCCCAAAAGGTATCTATATTCAAGGTGGACGGTGCCGAAGTATGGCGCATAGCTGGGACAGGATACCTATTCGGTACTCCGAAGAAGGCATTCAAAGAGTGGCCCTCGGAATGGTTTTATATTGAAGACATCATTCTTCCGGACCCAATCGGGCGCGGTCTTCCCAAATTCTCCAGTGCTCCTTTAAAGAAGCGCGCCAACTGGCGTCCCTGAAGCCTCGAGGAAGGAGACAGTGCAGAGGTCGAGAGGCTGGCAAGCAAGATTAGAGTACTTGCCAAGTCTGGGCTGTTTATAATCGAGGTCATGGCGATTTCAATAACACGATGCGTTCAGCCGCTCCAATCCAGAGGTTTTACTATGTGGAATTAGACGGGGAGGACGATGCGTGTCGTTGTCTATGCAAGGGTCCAGACAATTTTGCCGCCCTGGCCACCATCCTAGCTAACCTTTACAAAGGGGAGAAGGAAGACTTCACTCGCTTGAAATGTCGGGAAGGTTTTTCCATGTATAACCCCATCGACTGGGTGAGTTTTTTAATTATTGGCCTTACTCAACCTTTTTCCAGAGTTATGCTAGTCGAATTTAATCCAGCTACTTTTAATGGGAATGGAGAAAGGTCGTCGAGGGGATCTACGGCCCCGCTCCACAGCCAGGGGACCATGTTCGAGACCTGGATCCCAGATATGAAGAAGATCCGGATATATTCATAGAACTTAAGGAGGGGGTCTTCTATCAGGCGAGCTACGACGACACGGAAGTGGCCATTATAGCCGATTACCCCGGCCTTCTCCCCTCCTCTCATGTAAGTACTCAGGAGACGTCTCCTCCAAAAGAGTTTTCTCGTTGCGCCTCACCCACCGCACTGTCTCATGCTTCGAAGGAGTGGCGCTCGTCTCGCCGAGCTGTATCAAAGGTGTCCTCTAAGAAGGCGGCGCCCGCGCAGGGCGAGTCTTTGAAAAGAAGGGCAAACGGTGATACTACCGAGCCCCCAACTTCACCAAAGAGGTATATCATAACCCACAAGTATAGGGGATCGCAACAATTTTCGATAAGTAAGAGTGTCGAACCCAACAAGGAGATAAAGGCAGAACAAATATTCCCTCAAGTTCTATCGACCACCGATACAACTCTACGCACGCTTGATGTTCGCTTTACCTAGAACAAGTATGAAACTAGAAGTACTTTTTACATGTTGTTGGATAGGTTTGCAAGATAATAAAGAGCAAGTAAATAAAAAGTAGGGGCTGTTTAGATAAAGAGACAACTAAGTTAGTTTAAGTAAAGAGCTTTTTGTTACGAGAAAGTTATTTGTCCCTAGGCAATCGATAACTAGACCGGTAATCATTATTGCAATTTTATATGAGGGACAGGCATAACCTAACATACTTTCTCTACTTGGATCATATGCTCTTATGATTGGAACTCTAGCAAGCATCCGCAACTACTAAAGATCATTAAGGTAAAACCCAACCATAGCATTAAAGTATCAAGTCCTCTTTATCCCATACGCAAACAACCTACTTACTCGGGTTTGTGCTTCTGTCACTCACGCCACCCACCGTAAGCAAATCATGAACATATTGCAAAACCCTACAGCAGGGATCCCTCATGCTTGCGTGACACGAAGAGCACCATAGGACAGCACCAATAATAAAACATGCAACTCAAACCAATCTTGATCATCAAATAGCCCATAGGACAAAACGGATCTACTCAAACATCATAGGATAGCCATACATCATTGGGAAATAATATATAGCGTTGAGCACCATGTTTATGTAGAGATTACAGCGGGTAAGAGAGAGGTTACACCGCTGCATAGAGGGGGGAAGAGTTGATGATGATGACAGTGAAGTTGTTGGTGAAGATTGCGGTGATGATGACGGCCACGGCAGCGTCCCGGCACCACCGAAAGAGAAGGGGAGAGGGGGCCCCATCGTCTTCTTCTTCCTTGACCTCCTCCATAGATGGGAGAAGGGTTTCCCCTCTCGTCCTCTGCCTCCATGGCGTGGGAGGGGCGAGAGGCCCTCCAAGATTGGATCTGTCTCTCTGTCTCTCTCTGTTTCTACGTTCTCAGATTCTACCCTTTCACCGTTTCTTATATTCCCGGAGATCCGTAACTCCGATTGGGCTGAAATTTTAACACGGTCTTATCCGGATATTAGCTTTCTTGTAGCGAAAGATGGGCATCAACTGCCTTACGGGGTGGGCACGAGGGTCAGGGGCGCGCCCCCTGCCTTGTGCCTCCCTCGGGCACTGTCTCGTGTGGATTTTTCTTCCCAAAAATCATATATATTCCAAAAAAATCTCTGTCAGTTTTTATCCCGTTTGGACTCCGTTTGATATGGATATTCTGCAAAACAAAAAACATGCACCAAACAGGAACTAGCACTGGGCACTGGATCAATATGTTAGTCCCAAAAATAGTATAAAAAGTTGCCAAAAGTATATGAAAGTTGAATAATATTGGCATGGAACAATCAAAAATTATCGATACGACGGAGATGTATCAGTATAGTTTTTAACATGCACTCGGTGGATAGACTGTATTGTGTTCTGCTGGGCCATTTTTTAGGAAGAGCATATGCTGGACTATATCCAGGGACCTCGGCTTCCATGCATCGACCAATCCGGCCCCGGACCTGCCATAAGGACTAGGGTTGATACGGGTAAAATGTCGGATTGTCATCTCCAGGAGGATTCAGATAATGTGCCCACCATCAATTCCGAAGTGGAGAGCGCGATGAATCATCGACGGCGGAAAGAGGCCATGCGCAACCCAAGTTTTACCGAAGAGGCATTTAATACACTCAGCTCTGTGGATGCATATATCCAGCTGCTCGGGATGGACTTGCCGGAGCCACTCAACAGCTTTCAAAGGATATGCGGGTAAGAACTTTGTGTGGATTCAATAATCATGTGCCGGTAGCCCTGAGACTTGAAATAGTTGGCCCAACTAATTTAAGGGTTGTTTACGTTATCAGGTACTCACGGCGAAAAATAACACATTGTCCAAGGAGCTTGAAGAATGTCGGACCAAGCTAAATGTTGTCACCGCTGAACTTGAAAATTTGAAGAAATCCAAGAAGGCACCGGATGGTAAGCACAATAGTGTCCAGAAAAATATGATTATGTGCTAACAATGATTGTTGAATATACATTGTTTTGTTTACAGCACCAGGATCGGCGGATCAATTGGAGGAGAAGCTAAAGGCTGCTCAGGCGGACAAACAACATGCTGAAGGGCAAGAAGCAGCTGGTCAATGTGTATTGACACAAACCATTAATGAGAAGAACAAATTACAGGATGCCAACATCAAGCAAGCCAAAGATCTAAAGGATGTAAGAGCCCAACTGTCGGATGCCTTGAAGGAGAACAGAAGGCTGAAAGGCGGCATATTTAGTAAGATCCCCTGATGGAAAGTTTTATGAGATTTGTTCCTATAGGTTTGTTAACTGGGCAGCCCGAGGGAGAAGTGTCCGGATTTCAAGGCGACTTGTTGTAAGAGCTATCCAAAGTGCACGAGCGAGCTCAGAAAGCAATGAGGAACATGGCTAAGGCTTTATGGACATCCGATTCTCCTCCAAGAATGATGGGGGAGATCGTGGATTTATTCAAGGGAGCTCCTCTTCGTTTTGAGCTGTGGAAGGCATCAGCATGTCAAGAAGGTGCACGTGAAGCCTGGGCCATGGTGAAAACGCGGCATACCGGACTTGATCCGAATCATATGGCCCAGGTCGGACCTCGGGGACCAGACAGACAAGAAATTCCGGTTAGCTTGTTGTACGACCAAGTAAAGATAGCCACCAAATTTTCATAGCAGGACTGTAAACTAGACAGCCTGATAGATGGCATAGATAAAGAGTAGGCGTGTGATTTCGTGTAACAATACACTTTATCATCAAACTTATCTCCGGCCAAATTGTAAAAGATTTTCATGACAGACCTTCCGCTTGAACCTCTGTTGGTGGAAACGACACCTATGGAATCACTGGAATCCCTTCAATGGTTGGCGGGCGCGGGGCTGTGGAAAGAGTGGGTTTAGAAGATCAACACGTGGGAATTTATCCAGGTTCGGGCCGCAAGCGATGTGTAATACCCTACTCCTGCTGGTTTGTGTTTATCTGGTGTTCTTGGACTAGCTACAAAGTGTGCAAGGTCCAAAAAGTCTGAATCCCTCTCCAGTATGCCTCGGGCCTCCTTTTATAGCCAAAGGGGTCACCACAGTGGCACACAGGAGATGGAAAGTTTGTACTGTATACAAGTCTATCACCTGGTACCGTAGGACAAATGCATTTAATGCGCTGCCGACGTGCCCCCTCACATTACCGTGGAGGGCAAGGAATCTTGTCTCGTCCGTCGCCGCCTTGTCTTGCATTGATGCGCGTCCAAGCTAACTAGCCGTGTAGCGCCAAACTGGCTGGCTGGCTGGTGAGATAGTGCGGTGTTGTAGTCTTCACGAAGATCTACATGCCACCCCGCAGGTGCTCGCTGAGTTGGCCTAGAAGCTCCACGTAGCCACACAGGTGCCTGCCTTGTTGGCGGGTTGACTGTTGTGTTGCGAAACGGACAACGGGGAAAATGCTCGGATGCATGAGACGAACACGTATGCCAATGCGATGCACATAATGACATGATATGAAATGCATGACAAGAACAAATGCAAAACAAAGACAAAAACCCAACCACAAAGGAAAATCTCATAACTTAAAGCTGAAATGGCAAAGTCAGAGTACAAATATGGCAATTTACTTCCGTGGTGTTACAACCAACTTCATGTCTTCCTCACCCCTCAACAATGGAGAAGGAGACATAAGGTTGGTTCAGGAAGACCTAAGGAGAGATGAAGCTAGAGAGGCTCCTATGGAGGAAGAGGAGGGAAATCCTTTTGGGGTTCACTCTCTGGCCTCTGAGAGAGGCACACAAGCCGGCATCTCTACTCACCCCAATCCTGATCCAGCCTTGGGATCTTCACACAATCAAGCAAGCCAATAAGTGCAAGAAGAACTCCCTCCGAGGAGGCCTTTACATAGGTTACATAGTAACAATTTTCGCAATTTGATTCACAATTATGGGTTCAAGAATACTCCTCGTAGGCACATACCGTCCAATTGGGACATATCTCTGCCAAGAGAAAACGGTGCAGGAACAAAACCATGGGGCCTAGAGAACAAACACATAATGGCCGAGGTGAAGAAAAACAGTGAATTAATTCATCAAGCCCTTCAGGAGATTCAAGGTTTGAAGGATCTACTCATGGTTATATTGGAGAATACTACTTCACCATCACCATCATCTTCTTTACCACCAAAAAAGAACTGAGTATCGGGTATGGGCACTCCCCTTGGCTTCCACCAAGCTTGGGGGAGGTGCGCCGATATCGTATCATCCCACTATCTTTTTTCCATTACTTATTTTAGTTTGATATTTTGCTTTAGATGAATAAAAGTTTAGTTCGATCCTTTCTTATTTGAGAGTTTGCTTAGTGATCTATCCTTGTAATCCTGTGCAAGTTATATAATAAAGTTTAGTTTTAGTTTTTACTTTCTTTACTTTTATGTTGCAAATAAAAGAAAAGAAATAAAGAAAGAAAAAGAAAAAGAAAAAGAGAAAGGAAATAAATAAAAGAAAGGAAATAAATAAAGGAAAGATCATATACTAATCTTATTGTAGGTGATGACGCCACATAAGGAAAAGTATAAGTAGAAAATTTTATTAGAGATTGACAAACATAGCATTGGTCAATGATGCAACTCATGAAATAATTAATAAGGGAAGAGAAGATTCACATATAAATACACTATCCTAGAAATCTTTTGTGATTGTGAGCCCTCATCAAAATATTATATGCCAAAATTGTTGACGTTGAACAAGGACGACAACTTAATGGTTTATGTTTGTTTATACTCACATAGAATTCATATTGTCATAAATCCTTCAACATGTGGTGCTTGCCCCCTATCTTTGCTAGCCAAAAAATTCCACACTAAGTTGAGATACTACTTGTGCATCCAAAAACCCTTAAACCCAAATCTTATTTTCAAGTGTCCACCATACCTACCCAGGGATTGAGAAAGATCCCTCAAGTATGTTGTCATCGGTGCAAAAAGGCAATCAAAATTGCTTCTAAATGTGTGAGATCATTTAGTGTAAGTGACAATTGAGCGTTACACAAACTTGTGGTGGTGAAAACTAAAAGCGGCAGACTGCATAATAAAGGTCGCTATCTCAAGGGGCAATGCAACGTGACGTTCTCTTGCACTAAGGGGTTGAGCATACCAAAAAAATAAGCGCATGGCAACCTCTGCTCCCCTCTGCGAAGGGCATATATTTTATTTTTATGTACATACTTTTATGCAAAGAGTCAAAGTTTTGCTTCTTTCCCTTTTTATATTTCCCCTTTGGGAAGCATCATGTGGTGAGGTAAGATCTAGGCACATATGTCCAGTTGAATATAGATAGCATAAATTATTATTGTTGACATCACCCTTGAGGTGAATACGTTGGGAGGCGAAACTATAAGCCCCTATCTTTCTATGTGTCCGGTTGAAACGTTTTGTTCATTTGTATGCGGTGAGTGTTAGCAATCATAGAAGATTATATGATGGTTGAGTATGTGGTCTTTCCTAAAGGCTCCCACACATGACCCTTCCTGAAAAGATGATGAATTGTAGTTGCAAAGTTGACTAAGAACATAGTTTCTTGGTTTCTAATAGAGTTTTTGCTTCATACTTCGATTGTGTGATGAACTGTTACTTATTCATGAGAAGTATATGATATAAGTTCTATGACAAAAGTCTTATTTATAATTTTGTTGCTGTTATAATAATCAACATGATGCTTCGATGTCCGTATTTTGTTTTTATCGACACCTCTCTATCAAAGCATGTGGACATGTTTTTCGATTTCGATTTTTGCTTGAGGACAAGCGAGGTCTAAGCGTGGGGGAGTTGATACGTCCATTTTGCATCATGTTTTCTTACTATTATTTATAATTTTGTTATCCATAATAATACTTTTTGGAGTAATTCTAATTCCTTTTCTCTCATAATATGCAAGGTATACACAAAAAGGGAGAATTCCGGTAGTTGGAAATCTGGACCTGGAAAAGCTACGTCAGGCTACCTATACTGCACAACTCCAAACAAGCTAAAACTTCACAGAGATTTTTATGGAATATTTGAGCAAATAACTACTAGAGGGGGCCCACCATGTGGGCATAACCCACCTGGGTGCGCCAGGGAGCCTAGGCGCGCCTTGGTGGGTTGTGCTCACCCAGGCCCACCTCTGGTTCCCAGCTTCTGGTATATAGGTCATTTTGACCTAGAAAAAATAAGGAGAGGACTTTCAGGATGGAGCGCCGCCATCTCGAGGCGGAACTTGGGTAGGAGAACTTTTGCCCTCCGGCGGAGCGATTCTGCCGGGGGAACTTCCCTCTCGGAGGTGGAAATCATCGTCATCATCACCAACAGATCTCGCATCTTGGGGAGGGCAATCTCCATCAACGTCTTCAACAACACCATCTCCTCTCAAACCCTAGTTCATCTCTTGTGTTCAATCTTGTTACCAGAACTATAGATTGGTACTTGTGGGTGACTAGTAGTGTTGATTACATCTTGTAGTTGATTACTATATGGTTTATTTGGTGGAAGATTATATGTTCAGATCCAATATGCAATTTAACACCCCTCTGACCATGAGCATGTTTATAATTTGTGAGTAGTTACTTTTGTTCTTGAGGTCACAGGAGAAATCATGTTGCAAGTAATCATGTGAACCTGATATGTGTTCGATATTTTGATAGTATGTATGTTGTGATTCCCTTAGTGGTGTCATGTGAATGTCGACTACATGACACTTCACCATATTTGGGCCTAAGGGAATGCATTGTGGAGTAGCAATTAGATGATGTCTTGTGAGAGTGACAGAAGCTTAAACCCCAGTTTATGCGCTATTCCGTAAGGGACCGATTGAATCCAAAAGTTTAATGCTATGGTTAGAATTTATTCTTAATACTTTTCTCGTAGTTGCGGATGCTTGCGGGAGGGTTAATCATAAGTAGGAGGTTTGTTCAAGTAAGAACATCACCTAAGCATCGGTCCACCCACATATCCAATTATCAAAGCACCAAACATGAATTAAGCCAACATGATGAAAGCGACTAGATGAAAATCTCTTGTACCCTCAAGAATGCTTTGCTTATCATAAGAGACCGTTTTGGCCTGTCCATTGCCTCAAAAGGATTGGGCTACCTTGCTACACTTTTGTTACTACTATCGTTACTTGGTCGTTACAAATTATCTTGCTATCAAACTACTCTGCTACTTACAATTTCAGCACTTGGAGACATTACCTTACTAAAAACAACTTGTCATTTCCTTCTGCTCCTCGTTGGGTTTGACACTCTTACTTATCGAAAAGAGATACAATCGATCCCCTATACTTGTGGGTCATCAGCGCGACACGCGAAGATCCACGAAGATAAGGTACTTACTCATCCCGGCTATCCACTTCCTCTATTTCAGGGGTCGAGGGGCGCCACCGCTACAGCTCCAGAGTGCTTTCGTCTTGCGAAGTGCCCCAAGGTCCAGGCGATGTGTGCCGAGGGTTGGTACATTGCCCTTTGTGGCTGGGCTATAGACCGCAACCTCAAGAGCACTAGACGGAGCCTCAGTAGCAGTCACCTCAGGAGCACTGGACAACGCCTGCTCCCAAGTAGTCACCTCCAGAGCACCTGGCGCACCTGCTCTCCAGCGGTCGACTCAGGAGTACTCAACGGCGCTCTCCCCCCTGCAACCACATCAGGGGCACGCGCCGTAGGATCAGCAAGCACAGGAGCCACCAAGATGGGATTCTCACGAGGCCCCTTAAGGACCGTTGGGCGCAGCCCCCACATGTCAAAGTAGGGCATCTGCTTTGCGAAGGCCTCCCGTTCAAGAAGTTGTACAAGAGGCACATGTCTGCTGTGTCGGAGTAAATAGCCATGGGTAGCCTAGCCGGCTTCCCCTGGCCCTTCTGAAAAAATTTTGAGCCCGTCTGGCTCTCAAGAATCCAAGACATGGGGCCGCCTTCCCCTCGCTGGCTGTCGCCCAGGCCGGATTTCGGAAGGCGGCCCGACTTTAGCCCTCATGAAGAAAGCCATGGGAGGGCCGACTTCGAGAATCCGGCCACGAGGAGGCCGACTCCAAGAAGCCGGCTCCCATAAAGCGGTCGAGACCGTACCCTCAAAGTTTGCATCCACCTAGCGGCGATGAGACGGGGCGTGGCTACAGTAAAGCCTGCCACCCCCGAATCCCGGAGCACGCCTGGCACAGTGCGCCGTACGGAGTGGCCATGACCCGTCCGGCGCAGCACTGTTGCCATGTTGACCTTGATGTCACCCACGACGGGCCGCCAGCGTGGCCCACGGGCGGTGGGCCCCTTCGGGCAGAGAGACACCCGAAGGCGGCCAGGCCTCCCCCAGTCGGCCCGAGACGGGGCCGGCTCCCCGCAGCCGGCTCGCTTCCCCCCTCGAAGAAGACGCCCCATTAAGGAGACAAGACGCGGTAAGGCTACAGTGATTGCCCTCCGGACGGTGGCATTGTAGCCACGCTTACCTCGACGAAGCCCTCGTCATCAGGTTGAGGCGACAGTAACCAGCCACCGACAAGACCCTTGGCAGTGGGGCCTGCCTGTTGCCAAGGAGTTGGCAGTCGGCAGGGCCCACCAGCCGGCGGGCCCCAGCAGTCGGCGCAGAAGCCGGCGAGCATAGTCACAGATGGCTGGGCCCCGCGCCCAGTTAGATTACCATTGTACCCCCGGGGGTAGGCCTATATAACCCCCCCGGGGCGCCCATGCAAAGGGTTCGACCCCCAGCTAGTTTTAGACACCACACAAGGAGAAGAAGCAAGCTAGACGTGCCCTTCTTCCTCCTCCCACCGAACAGCTCAAGGAGCATTGTGTAGCTACTTGTCCATCTAGTGATCATGCGGACACCCCGCAGAGCAGCAGTAGGGGTGTTATCTCCACGGAGAGCCCCGAAGCTGGGTAAGATTCGCCGGCGTGCATGTCTTCACCTCATCCCGTTTCCAGGCACCGGCGACGTCTTACTGGCTCCCACAATGATAAGCCACCCGTTGGCATATGTCGCACCTACCACCCGACATTTGGCGCTCACTGTGGGGCCAGGTGCACCGTCGTCCGGAGACCTGTTCTGGACGGGAACTCTCTTCCTCCCCAGCGAGCATAGCCAGCCCGGCACGCCCGATGGCGCTTGCCACGACGCGCTACAAGGCGTCACCAGCATTTGCGCGGCGAGCAGCCTCACCAATCTCCTCGACGAAACCCTCATCTCCGACGAGCTCGCCTCCGATACGGGCACCGACCACCTCGCCAACTTCCTCGGTCAGCTCCATGTCTCCAGCGAGCCCGCTGTGGATCTGGAGTCGGTTGGCTCCACCGACCCGATGCCTGTCGACTCCGACACGGCCTCCTTCGACACCTTCCCCACCAACGTCGCGATCTACAATGACCCGCTTCCTCGGACCGACGGCCGCGATACTGTCACCACCGAAGTGATGGTCGTCGGCCACGGCGTCCCGGCCGACGAGAGCGCCCACGACGCCCCGCACGCGGCGGCCCACGACTTGTCCACCCCCCTCCCGGCTGATGCCGACGACGAAGCACTGGAGGCGCGCTGCCTCGCCCTCCTCGCAGAGGGACGGAGGCTAGCCTCCGTGAGACGCCTCACTGAGGCCTACCAGCGCGAAGCTGACCGCGCCGCCTTCGGCATGCCGGCCCCGGGCGGGCCAAGCCGGGCCGGCATTGTCAAGCAACGCGGCGCCGTCATCGCCGACATGCTGGGAGTCGACCGCCTGGTCTATGCCACTCCGCTCGAGAACTTGCGTGCCGCCCAGGCGGCCGTGGACGAGTTGGACGGCTTGGAGGCCGAAGAACTCCCCCACATGACCCGGCGCATCCAGCAACTGATTGACGCGGCCGCACGGTGGCACGAAGCCGACGACCGCGCGGGAAGCCCTCCCCCGCGCCGAGATCACAACGCGACGTCCCGAACACCGACTACGAGCAACGCCCGCGCGCGGCGCGAGAAAGAGCCGGCGGCCAGCCGAAGCCGGACCCGAATCTCCATCGAGCGAGACGCGGACGGCCATCCCTGAGCCATGGAATCGCGGGGCAACCCGCCTCCGCCTCGACCCCGTGGAGAGAAATATCCCACCCTGCCGCCAGTGGCGCACCCGACTCTCAGCGGCCGACTAGGTCGCCGCGAAGGAGTCGGCGAGAACGACGCCCGCCATCGGATCGACCGCCTGGCGCGATCCCTGGCGCTGGAAGAAGAAGACGATGTCGGCCCGCCTTGTTTCGGCCCCCGCATCCGCGATGAGCCTTTCCCCAAAGGGTTCTCGCTCCCAAGAGACACGCCCAAGTACAACGGGTCCGTGAAGCCGGAAGATTGGTTGATCGACTACTCCACGGCGGTCAGCATAGCCAACGGCAACCGGCGCGTTGCCATGAAGTACGTGCCCCTCATGCTGCAAGGCACGGCGCGAACCTGGCTCAACATCCTCAAGCCTCTCAACATCAACAGCTGGCTAGATTTCACCGAAGCTTTCATCCGCAACTTCACCAGCACCTACAAGCGGGCCCCCATGCCCAGGCAGCTCTCCCTGTGCGTACAGGGCCCAGCCGAGTCCACTCGCGATTACCTCACGCGTTGGGCCGAGCTCCGCAATTCCTGCGAGTGGGTGCACGACGTGCAAGCCATCGAATACTTCACTGCCGGGTGCCGAGAAGGTACCCTCCTCAAGCACAAGCTCCTCTACGACGAGCCGACTACCCTCGACGAGCTTCTGGACATAGCAGACAAATACGCCACCGCCGACTCTTCGATGAAGACCGAGCTCCGGGTAGACGCGTCCGGGAAAGTACTCAACCCGGCACCCAAGATGCCGGCAGGGGATTCCGGCCGCCGCCCACACCCGAACGACCACAATCGCAAGGGCCCTGCGCCGCCTCCCGCTAGTCGGCAGGTGGCCACGGTCGAAGACGCGCTGCCTGAAGGGCGACCCGCGCCCAAGAAGCCCAAGGGCGGCCGGCCGGCTTGGCAGCCGGCTTTCTCCTACGAGCAAACTCTCGACGCCCTGTGCAAATTCCATAGCGGCGCGAAGCCGTCCAACCACACAACCCAGAAGTGCCATTGGCTCACCGAATCTCCAAAGGCGAGGGGCTCGCGCCGCCTCCGCCTCCGCCGCCTCCAGCCGCTCGGCCCGCAGTCGGAGCCGTGCATGACGAATTCCCCGACGAGCAAGCGACCTAGATCGTCTTTACAAGCCAGCTCGAAGACCGGCGCGGCAAACGCCGAGAGCACCAAGAAGTCAGCATGGTCGCTGCCAACCCCGCCGGACACATGCATTGGTCAGAAAAACCCATCAGCTGGAGCCGGGCCGACCATCCAGAGGTGATGCCGTCTCCCGGCTCTTATGCGTTGGTCCTAGAAGCCACCCTCGCGACGGACAGACGCGCTGCCCGCTTCTCCCGCGTGCTGATAGACGGCGGGAGCAGCATCAACATCCTGTACCGTGACACCCTGGAGAAGCTAAATGTCAAGACGAAGCAGCTCACGCCTACTCGGACATTGTTTCATGGCATCGTACCCGGCTTGTCCTGCGCCCCCATTCGTAAGATCAAGATTGATGTACTCTTTGGGGACAAGGAGCATTTCCGCCGAGAAGCAATCTGGTTTGAAGTGGTGGACCTGGAGAGCCCCTACCACGCGTTTCTTGGCCAACCCGCCTTGGCCAGGTTCATGGCAGTTCCCTACTATGCATACCTCAAGATGAAGATACCAAGTTCCAAGGTCGTCATCACCGTAGCCGGCGATTACAAGAAGTCTTACGAGTGCGCTGCCGCCAGCAGCCGGCTGGCCGAGTCCCTTGTGATTGCCGAAGAGAAGAAGATGTTGGACCGGGTCATGGCCATGGCCAGCAAGCAGCCGAACCAGTCCCCCGACCCCAAGGAGTATGATGCCCAAGGATCTTTCCAGCCGTCCAAAGAAACTAAGAAGATACCCCTTGACCCCGAGCACCCCGAGAGGTTCGCCGTCATCCGGGCAAGCCTGAATAGCAAATAGGAAGGCAAGCTCGCTGATTTCCCCCGTGAGAATCGGGACATCTTTGCATGGTCCCCCAAGGACATGCCGGGTGTTCCAAAGGAATTCGCCGAGCACAAACTACACGTCTGAAAAGACACGAAACCAGTCAAGCAGCCCCTCCACTGACTATCAGAGGAAAAGAGAAGGATTATAGGGGAGGAGATAGCCCGGCTTCTGGCAGCCGGCTTCATTATGGAAGTCCTCTTTCCAGAGTGGCTTGCCAACCCGGTCCTCGTGTTAAAGAAGAACAACAAGTCGCGCATGTGTATAGACTACACAAGCCTCAACATGGACTACCCTAAAGATCCCTTTGCCCTGCCGAGGATTGACCAAGTGATAGACTCCATGGCCGGATGCGAGCTGTTGAGTTTCTTGGATGCTTACTCAGGATATCACCAGATAAAGCTAGATCCGGACGACCACCTGAAGACCGCCTTCATCACGCCATTTGGAGCCTTCTGCTACCTGACTATGACATTCGGCTTAAGAAATGCCGGTGCCACTTTTTAGCGTTGCATGCAGAAGTGCCTCCTCAAGGAACTCGGCAGAAACGCTCACGTCTACGTGGACAACATTGTGGTGAAGACGGAGAAGCGCGGCACCTTGCTGGAAGACCTCAAAGAAACGTTTGAGAACCTACGCCGGTTCCAAATCAAGCTCAACCCCGAGAAATGCGTGTTCGGAGTGCCAGCCGGCCAGCTCCTAGGCTTCCTGGTCTCCGAACGCGGCATCGAATGCAACCCGGTGAAGATCAAGGCCATCGAGAGAATGGCGATCCCCACCAAGCTTCGAGACATCCAAAAGTTCACCGGATGCTTGGCCTCCTTGAACCGCTTCATCAGCCGGCTCGGAGAGAAAGCTCTACCCCTCTACCGCCTCATGAAGAAGAGCACTCACTTCGAGTGGAACGACCAGGCTGCCCAAGCTTTTCACGAGCTGAAGAAGATGTTGGCCACGCCGCCCATCCTAGCAGCGCCGACTGAGAAAGAGCCCATGCTCCTTTACATCACCGCAACCAGGCGGGTGGTCAGCACCGTCATCATAGTCCAACGCCCAGAAGAAGGCCGAGCCCAGCCGGTCCATAGGCCGGTGTATTATTTGAGCGAGGTGCTGTCCGCTTCAAAGCAGAACTACCCGCACTACCAGAAGATGTGTTACGGCGTGTACTTCACCGCCAAGAAGCTGAAGCCCTACTTTCAAGAGAATCCCGTCACGGTCGTATGGACCGCCCCGCTGGTCGAGATCATAGGCAGCCGGGACGCATCCGGCCGGGTGGCGAAATGGGCCATCGAGCTGGCCCCTTACATAATTTTCTACCAGCCCCGCACCGCCATCAAGTCCCAAGCACTGGCCGACTTCCTCGTCGACTGGGTCGAGACCCAGTACCTGCCGCCGGCTCCCGACTCCACCCATTGGCGCATGCACTTTGACGGGTCCAAGATGCGCACCGGCTTGGGAGCCGGCGTTGCCCTTACCTCTCCCAAAGGCGACAAGCTCAGATACACGCTGCAGATTCACTTTGCCGCCTCCAACAATGTAGCCGAGTACGAGGCACTCATACACGGGCTCCGGCTTGCCTAGGAACTCGGCATCCGCCGGATCCTATGTTATGGTGCCAACTATTCAGCTCCAAGAAACACATGCCGGCTTCGGCACTCAAGACCATTCCCCTCACCTGGCCCTTCGCCGTTTGGGGACTGGACATGGTGGGCCCATTCAAGACGGCGCGCGGCGGCATGACGCATTTTCTCGTCGCCGTGGACAAATTCACCAAGTGGATTGAGGCAAAGCCGATCAAGAAGCTGAATGGGCCGACTGCTGTGACATTCATCGCAGACATAACAACTCGGTACGGCATGCCACACAGCATCATCACCGACAATGGCACGAATTTTGCCAAAGGAGCCTTGGCACGTTTCTGCGCAGCCCAAGGTATCCGGCTGGACTCAGCATCCGTCGCCCACCCGCAGTCAAACGGCCAGGTCGAGCGAGCCAACGGCCTCCTCCTCTCCGGCATCAAGCCCCGGCTGGTCGTACCACTAGAGCGTTGAGCCGGCTGTTGGCTCGATGAGCTGCCGGCTGTCCTCTGGAGTCTGCGCACTACCCCAAACAAGTCAACCGGCTTCACTCCTTTCTTCCTCGTGTACGGTGCCGAGGCGATCATCCCAACCGACATCGAGTTCGACTCGCCCCGGGTAACCATGTACATGGAGGCGGAGGCCAATGAAGCACGAGAAGACGGCGTCGACCTGCTGGAAGAAGGCCGGCTGTTAGCCCTCAGCCGGTCTGCCATCTACCAGCAGGGTTTGCGCCGCTACCAAAGTCGGAAGGTCAGGCCAAGATCTTTCCAAGAGGGCGATCTTGTGCTCTGGCTGATCCAGCGAATAGCTGGCCAGCACAAGCTCTCGGCCCCTTGGGAGGGCCCCTTCGTCATCAGCAGAGCTCTAGGAAACGACTCCTACTACCTAATCAACGCGCAGAAGCCGAAGGCACGAAAGAGAGGCGATTCCGGCAAGGAGTGGGAACGACCATGGAACGACAACCTCCTTCAAAGATTTTATAGTTGAAATGCAGTATGTATCACGCTAACTTTTGTACTAAATACGAGACAATAGGCCCCCCGAGGAGGGCTCGGGGACTGCCATCTTTTATCTATGAATGAAAAGTATCATGCTTATGACCTTGTCATTTCATTTATTTGTTCCGTCCAGCACCGGGTTCGACTAGTCGGCCCGGGGACTGGCCGACTGGAGTTATATTAGAAGTCCTACCCGCGGTCAGACAAGTAGTGTGCCGACACCCAGGCTTAGCTCTTGCCAAAGTCGCAGTTCGAAGAACCGGCTGTCCGGCTGGCAAGAGTCAAAAGCAGGAAAGGATGCCCACACGAAAAATGGCCAGGGACCAATGGACTAATATAACGAAAGCCGGTTTGCCGCCTACCACCGACCGACTAACAGAGTAGCCGGCCGGCCGGTTTCCATTCACTTCACTTCAATCCAAGAAAGCTCGAGTACTTGCCTCCCCAAAGAGGGAAGGCGGCAAAGGAAAAAGCTTAAGGATAAAAAGCATACGCGAATGGAAACCAAACATGCACATAATAATATTTACATAAAAGACCTCCAAGAGGCCAGCATTCAACATAGTTTGGATACACCCCCAGTGGATGGAACTCCGAAATCTTAATAAAGATTGTTCAAAAGGCAACAAGCAGGAAAAATAAGGACGGCAGGTCAAGCTGGCGGAGCGACCGACGAGCCGGGCTGGTCGACGGAGACGGTTGGGCCGGCTGAAGGAGTGGTCAACTGGCGAACCTCGGCTTGATCACCGCCTCCCGCAGAGGGCGCGCTTCCACGCGCCTCGTTGCTGGAGGCATGGTCAGCCTGAGGCCGGCCGGTTGTTCCATTAGCCGGCTCGACGTCTTCACCGTCCTCTTCTTCGTCATCCTCGCCCTCGTCACTGGAGGCGATCTCCTCTGCCGAGTCCTCGCCCACCGCCGGGTTCAGCCCGAACCACTCCTCCGGCTGGGCAACACCGTCATCATTGATTTCAGGCGCAAAAACGCTGATCTCGGTCCACTCGGCGATCGTCGAAGCACGCTGGGCGATACCCGGTCGCACCTCCTCCAGCTCCGCGTCAGCCTCCAGCCGCCAAGTGCGCAGCTGGTCCAGGTTCAGCCCTGGGTACCAAGCTCGAACGAACTCCAACGCCCGCCCGGCTCCAAGGCGGGCCGCCGACGCCTTCCAAGCTTCAAAGCGACCGACTGCGACCTCCAGCCAGTCGGCAGTCCGGCTTGAGGTGCGGGGGATCGTCTCGCCGGGCCAGAGGGCGGCCAACACCTGCGCCCCGGCACGTTGGAGCCGGCGAAGCATCCGGTGAGCCGGCTGCAGCCGCGCTTGGACAGCCAAGAGCTGCTCCTCAAGCGTCCGATTCGCGTCCGTCGTGATGTTGACCCCCGCCTGACGGCGCGCCTCGCGATGGGCCTCGATGGTTTGGGTGGCGAAGCCGGAGTAGCCGGGAAAGTAGTCTGCACAAGAAAATAAGCAGCAGCACAAGTCAGGCCAAAAACCAAGCGGCAAGGGGCAGGAGAGGAGCAAGGAAGGCGGCTTACCATCGATCAAGTCCTCGATGCGGCTGAAGCCTTCATCCAGCGCTCGCCGGGTCTCAGCCCAGCTCGCCGCCTCGGTCTCGAATTTTACCTTCAGGGCGGCCTCGCTATCCTACGCTTTCTGCAGGGCCGCCTTGTGGCTCTCCTCTTGGTCAGCCAGCTTCTTGGCCAGGCGGTCACGCTCCTAGACCAAGGCAGCGTACTCAGCATCCTTGGTACGAAGGGCGGCCTGCGCTTTGCCGAGCTCCCTCCTCAAGTCGGCGTTGGCCCCTGAAAGCACGAAAGAGAAAAAACCAATAAGGAAAAAGTCGTCAAGGAAGATCCGACCCGACTGCTCAGCAGTCGGCCTGAATCTCGGGGACTACACCCAGTGGGTGCGCTGACGCGCCCCCACAGGAGATAGACAAGATCAAGCACTTACTTTGGCTGTCGGCCAGGTCGTCGGTCTTCCGACCCAACTCCTGAGCCTGGGAGTTGAAGGCGGCAGCACGGGAGTTATGATATTCCTGGAAGTTCAGACAGGAAGCAAAAATAAGGTAGTCGTCAAGAAAGATCCGACCCGACTGCTCAGCAGTCGGCCCGAATCTCGGGGACTACACCAAGTGGGTGTGCTGACGCGCCCCCACGGAAGAAATCAAGAGACCAAAGCGGCCAAGAATGAAAGACTCACCCGGATGGCGGCCCGCGTCGACAGGAACTCCTGGGTGTACTGCTGCAGCAGGGCGGCTTGAGCTTGAAGCCGGCTCCGGACCTCTTGAGCCGCCACATTCAGCTCGCCAGTCCCCCTACTGGGAGTCCACTCGGATGTGGCGGTGCTGGCCGCCTCCAGAGCCTCCGCCGACTGGCCGGTGCCCGCAGCTCGGCGCGACTCCGGCGGAGCGGCGCCTCCCCCTGTGCGCCGATGCGTCACCGGCCGCACTTCGAAGCCGGCTCCGTCCTCCGCCTCATCCCCGATCGGCTCCTCTGGCGCCGCTGACGATTGGCCGCCTTGGCCCGCTCCGGTTGGCGCTGCCGGCGGCGCTCTCCCCGCGAAGACCACGAGGTCCTCCCTCCTCTCCATCAGCGGCGGGTCTTGGATGATTTCCTCCACCAGAGGCAATGGGGTGTCAGGGGCCACGGCTCGGAGGGGAATGGCAAGCAGCGGAGGCTGGTTACGCGAACCCTCCGCCTCCGTTTCCGTGGTCGCCGCCTCCTCCTGGGCCTTGGGTGCCGCGTCGTCCTGCTCCCTCGCCGCCTGGGCGGCCGCTTTTTCCGCTGCCTCACGCTCCTCCCGCGCCTCACGAGCGTTCCGCTCCGTGGCCTCCCTGAGGTCGGCACGGGGGTCCACGCGGCGGGAGCCCGAAGACCCTCCAGTTGGCCCAACTAAGGAGCCGCCCGGACCCCGCTCAAGGGAAAGCGGCGCCCTGTCCAGCGAGCGGGAAAAGGTTAGGAAGAATGTTCGAGCAGGGGAGAATGATGAAAAGCATGCGACCCGGCAATCGACGACTTACGTTGAGACCGCCTGAGGCTGCTTCACCACCTTGCGGAAGCGGGCCGCTTTCGCGGCCGCCTCATCTCGTTTTTTCGCCGCGGTGGAGGCTTTGGACTTCTTCGGCCGACTGCCGAAGAGGGTTGACGTGGCCCGGCGCTTCTGTGCGCCACCGCTGGCAGCCGGCGCGGTGGACGAGCCTGCGCCCTGATGGTCGGCCGCCGGCTGGCGACGCGGGGCGACTTCGGCTTCAACATCATTCGGAGAGTCCTCGAAGCTGGCGGTAAGCCTTGTGCCTCCAGGCTCGGCGTAATCCCCCACGACGGCGTCTTCCATGGCGGCCGCCCCCAAATCCGGGTCGTCGACATCATCCACCGTGCGGTCGGGGACGTACTGGCGTTCTATCCCTACTGCCCCGGTCATCGGCGGAAGAAGGGGGTTCTACTAAGAAGAACCGACCAATCAGAAGCCGGCCATCATAAAGTCGGCTACCAACAAAAAGAAGAAAGAGAGGAAAGCTTACCACGGGCGGAGGGTTGGCGCGAGAATACGGCACCTTGCCGTATCGCTAGTCCTCGGCGAGCTTGCAGTTGGAGATATGATTTACCATGTACGACACCTCCGCATGAGGCATCTCCCTGGTGCTCAGCCGGCTTGGCTCGAAGCGGCCGCTCATCTGACACATCATGTGGGGCCGGCTTTGGAGAGGAAGTATCCGGCGCTCCACGAAGGCGGCCACCAAGTCGGCCCCGTTCAGGCCTTCCTACTGGATCATCACCCGAAGCCGGGAGACGGCAGCGTTCCCGGCCTGAGACAATGACCTAGACCGGAAACTCCATGAGGGATGCCTCCCAGCCGGCGGGCCGGCTACATAAGCCGGCAGGTTGACGTCGTCTCCTTGCTGGGCGACGTTCTTCACGTAGAAGTACGACTTCTGCCAGATCTTCACCGACTAGATCAGGGGGATGGACGGGAACGGGTTGTTCTCGCCCGACCTCCTCATGGCGATGAAGGCCCCGCAGGGGGCGGGCACGCCTGCGATGACGGTGCCGAGTTTTCTCAAGAAGAATTCCCCCCAGAGCTCCAGCATGGGGAGCAGCCCCAAGAAACCTTCGCAGAGAGAGACGAAGGCCGACAGCAGCATCACCGTGTTGGGCGTGAGGTGATGCGGCTGGAGATTGTAGAACTCGAGGAAGGAGCGCAGGAATCCGCTCACCGGAAGGCCGAAGCCGCGCAGGAAGTGCGAGCGGAAGACGACCCGCTCACCCTCCTCCGATGCCGGCGAGATCTCCGTCTCTGGCGCCAGGCGGATCTGCACGAGGTTGGCGTCGGGCAGGCGCCGGGTTTGGCAGAGGAACTCAACATGGTCCTCATGGACGTTGGAGCCATCCCACGAGCTCGACAGCGCCATGGGAGCAAGTTGATGTGGCGGCGCGGCGGCGCTGAGACGGGAGGTTGCGGCGGCAACGAGAGGAAGAAAGGAGGGCGAGAAGGGGCGGAGCGAGAGAGAGCGTGCGAACCTCTGTCTCTCCCCCTCCTCCCCCTACTTATAGGCTCGCGTGGCGGAGCCGAGGAGGCGCGGCGTGGGGAAACGTGGGGATCGATCGTGCCCACTCCTCCACCTCCCGCGTTTATTGCGCCCTAACGGCGAAATAAAATCGCCATGGGAAGGCGAGCGGTCCACCTGGGCCGCAGAAGATCAGCGTTCGGGCCAAGGCCTAGGAGTGGCGGGCCCGGGCCTGCGGTGGCGTCCCGTCGTGCGCGTGCGCTGGCAGGATCTCGCTGCCACGTGGCCCGCCTGCAAGACGCAGGGCTCCCCGAAATCAGCATAGATCAGCAAAGCCGTCTCTTCAGGGTAGGAAGCTGACCAAGCTTCTCGTCCCTTTGTCCGCCTCGATGCTCGACCAGCTTCGGGGACTACTGTCGGAGTAAATAGCCATGGGTAGCCTAGCCGGCTTCCCCTGGCCCTTCTGAAAAAATTACGAGCCCGTCCGGCTCTCAAGAATCCAAGACATGGGGCCGCCTTCCCTTCGCTGGCTGTCGCCCAGGCCGGCTTTCGGAAGGCGGCCCAACTTTAGCCCTCATGAAGAAAGCCATGGGAGGGCCGACTTCGAGAAGCCGGCCGCGAGGAGGCCGACTCCAAGAAGCCGGCTCCCATAAAGCGGTCGAGACCGTACCCTCAAAGTTTGCATCCACCTAGCGGCGATGAGACGGGGCGTGGCTATAGTAAAGCCTGCCACCCCCGAATCCCGAAGCACGCCTGGCACAGTGCGCCGTACGGAGTGGCCATGACCCGTCTGGCGCAGCACTGTTGCCATGTTGATCCTGATGTCACCCACGACGGGCCGCCAGCACGGCCCACGGGTGGTGGGCCCCTTCGGGCAGAGAGACGCCCGAAGGCGGCCAGGCCTCCCTGAGTCGGCCCAAGACGGGGCCAGCTCCCCGCAGCCGGCTCGCTTCCCCCCTTGAAGAAGACGCCCCATTAAGGAGACAAGACGCGGTAAGGCTACAGTGATCGCCTGCCGGACGGCGGCACTGTAGCCACGCTTACCTCGACGAAGCCGTCGTCATCAGGTTGAGGCAACGGTAACCAGCCACCGACAAGACCCTTGGAAGTGGGGCCTGCCTGTTGCCAAGGAGTTGGCAGTAGGCGGGGCCCACCAGCCGGCGGGCCCCAGCAGTCGGCGCAGAAGCCGGCGAGCGTAGTCACAGACGGTTGGGCCCCGCGCCCAGTCATATTACCATTGTACCCCAGGGGGGTAGGCCTATATAAACCCCCCGGGGCGCCCATACAAAGGGTTCGACCCCCAGCTAGTTTTAGACACCACACAAGGAGAAGAAGCAAGCTAGCCGTGCCCTTCTTCCTCCTCCCACCGAACAGCTCAAGGAGCATTGTGTAGCTACCTGTCCATCTAGTGATCATGCGGAGACCCCGCAGAGCAGCAGTAGGGGTGTTATCTCCACGGAGAGCCCCGAAGCTGGGTAAGATTCGCCGGCGTTCATGTCTTCGCCTCATCCCGTTTCCAGGCACCGGCGACGTCTTACTGGCTCCCACAATGATAAGCCACCCGTTGGTATATGTCGCACCTACCACCCGACATGCTGGGAGCGCGGCAGGCGTCGGGTTGCCCGTCAGGAGCTGGAGCACCGCGTGCAGCGTCTTAGAGGGAAGCGAGGGCACCTGAAGCCTTATGGGGTCTTTGGGGCTGGTGAAGGCCCGCATTGGGCGAGAGTGGCGCTGGAGCGGGGCGATGCGCCGCCCGAAGAACTCCCTCACCACCATCGGCGCTGTCAGCCCTGCCTCCTTCAGCTCAACCAACCTAGACCAGACATGGGCAATCCGCCGGTCGACAAGCTTCGCATGCCACTAGCCGGAGCTCGGCTCCGCCCGTGCCCACGGGAGCAGGAGTAGGGGGCTGCACATGGTGGCGTCCACATACACCCACTACTCCTGGAACCTTGTTACATCAGGGTGGAGCATGAAGTCGATGCCGGAGTCAGCCGTCGCCGCCACCGCTTGGAAACACCCGCATCCCGAGCATTGTCTGCCGTCGACCAGATGAAGCGAGAAGAAATGGCAGAACAAGGCCACAGATGGGGTGACACCCATGATGGGCTCGCACAGAAAGGCAAACACAGCGAGGAGCACTATGGACCTGGGGTCCAAATGCAGCGCATGGATCTGGTAATGCGAAAGCACATCGTTGAAGAAATCAGAGAAAGGGGGACCAAGCCGGCCAGGAGAGTGTGAAGGTGGAAGGGGATCTCGGTGGCCTCCATGTCTATCCGGGCCCGCGAGGCAGGCCAGACTGTTGACGCCCTCCACTCATTGGAATCGGCGGCGAGCGCCGGCCAGACCTTGTCTAGTCCCTCCCGATTGATCACCGTCAACCGACCAAGCGCTGGATCCAACCCAGGCAGAGATTCTGTGGGCGCATGATCCTTCACCTTCTTCTTGGACCTTGGAGCCTTGGCGGCGGAAGTGGATGGGCGCTGGCGTAGAATCTGGAGGAGAAGGTGCGAGCTCACAGGAAAGGGGGAAAGCGGAGGACAGGCGCAACGGGCAATGGTGGCTCAGTCGCATTTTTGATAGGCAGCCGTTAAGTCTGGCGGTTACCGAGGCTGCGGGGGGAAGTGGAGACGCCCACATCCCATCAAGTGCCACATGTCGACAGAGTCCACATGCGATGGGGGCCCGCGGTTCTTCACCCTTGCCCTTTGGCTTCGCCTCGAAGCCATGTCCGAGCGCGCCTTGGGCCTGGGGGCTACTGTCGGCGTTCTAGGAGCCAGGGTACCCAGACTTGCCTGCCTGCACCCCACAGCGTGGCTCCATTAGCGGCTTGGTACGGCCCACCTTCAGCATCGACAACACAAGAACCTCACAAGGAGGCCAAGCCTCGCGAGGCGGATGACACCAAGACCTCCAGAGGGAGGGGCCTCCCTAGGCTGGCTCCTGAGGAGCGGAGATTCCTATTCAGGAGCCCACCCATGTGAGGTTAAGGTGACGTAATCCATGACGACCTAGGCCAGGTGGGCGCCAGCGGGCACAGTACAACAGGTTTCCTCTTTGATGCTAAAGAGGCAAGCGTAGGCGCGGAGTCCCGAGGAATCAGTGAAAGGTTTCCATTTCCGTGCTACACTACCAAGACTGCCAGGACAGCAGGACGAAGGTCATCATCGAGCCCACCATGATGTGATGACCAAAAGCTTTGTAGGCGAAGACCACCTTTCATCATGATAAGATGTACTATTGTCCCCCTTCAAACTTGGCCATTGTGGGATCCCTTCCAGCCTTCGTTTTGCGGGAAGAGACCAATGCCACTATAAATATAGGTTAGCGACCACCATAGAAGGGGACAGATCAATCGAGCCATCCAAACGCCGACCATCTCACACCAACACAAGAACAGACCTCCTGAGGCTATTCTTCCTCTATACTAGTTCATCCTCAGCCCACCTCGAGGCTAATCCACCACTAAGCAGGAGTAGGGTCTTACACCGCAAGGTGGCCCATACCTTGGTAAACTGCTGTGTCTCCCTCCTTTCCTGTTCATCGAGCTAGGCTGTGAGATCGACGAGTTGGTAGGCTGGGGAGATTGAGTTCTTCGCACACACCCTAGAGTTTGAATATTTCATGGGTCTACGGAGCACTGAATCCGACAACGACACCCCTCTCTCTATTCATCCGGGAAGTACTAAGATGTATGTAGACATCCGTCAGAAGTACTGGTGATCTAAGATGAAGCAAGATATTGCTTGATATATTGAAGAATGTGATGTTTGCCGTCACGTCAAAGTAGAACATCAGAAATGGAAGTTGGATAAGATCCATAAGGACTTCGTCACAGGCCTTCCCAAGTCTCATAAAGGTAATGATGCCATCTTTGTCATCATCGACCAATTTTTGAAAGTTGCTCACTTTCTGCTAGTCAAGGAGACTATCACTGCTAGTCAATTAGCAAACTTGTATATCTCCAGAATTGTGTCACTCCATGGCATTCCGAAGGAGATCAGTTCAGACCATGGCAGCATATTCACTTCAAAGTTCTTGGATAGTTTCCAAGAGGGAATAGGAACTCATATAACCTGCAGAATCGCTAATCATCCCCAATCCCAAGGCCAAGTTGAGCAAGTCAGTCAAATTCTTGAAGACATGCTTAGGGGTTGTGTTATCTCTTTCGAAAAGAAGTGGGAAGAATCTCTCCCTTATGCAGAGTTCTCTTATAACAATAGTTATCAAGCCAGCTTCAAGACGGCACCCTTCAAAGTGCTTTATGGACATAAGTGCCGAACCCCTCTGAATTGGTCAGAAACTTGGGAACGGACTGATGTCTACTACTCAACTTTATTCTTGTTGACACGTGTTGGGCCTCCAAGTGCAGAGTTCTGTAGGACAATAGCCATTTTCCCTCGAGTGAATCACCTAAGGTTTGCAATCCATGGGAGGCATAGGATGAAGATGGTCTCTATCAAACAACCCTACAACCAAATAATAAGAAGTCTCTTGTGTCCTGAACACACCAAATACAATTGTAATTTGTAGAGGTGCACTAGTTCGGCGAAGAGATGGTGATACACGTGTAATATGGATAGTAGATATTGATTTTTGTAAAAAGAACAATAAAAACAGCAAGGTAGCAATTGATAAAACAGAGCACAAAAGGTATTGCAATGCTTGAAAGTGAGGCCTAGGGTCCGTACTTTCGCTAGTGCAATCTCGCAATAATGCTAATATAATTGGATCATCTAACCATCCCTTAAAGTGTGATGAGAATCACTCCAAAGTTCCTATCTAGCGGAGAACATAAGAAGAAATTGTTCGTAGGGTACGAAACCACCTCGAAGCTATTCTTTCGGTCGAGCTATCCAAGAGTTCGTACTGAAATAACACCAAATAATTTCAGATCCATAATACTCAATCCAACACAAAGAACCTCAAAAAGTGCCCCAAGATTTCTATCGGATAAACGAAGACAAGAACGTGCATCAACCCCTATGCGTAGATTAACCCAATGTCACCTCGGGAATCCATGAGTTGAGTGCCAAAACATATATCAAGTGAATCAAAATAATACCCCATTGTCACCATGGGTATTCATATGCAAGACATATATCAAGTGCTCTCAAATCCATAAAAGTATTCAATCCAATAAAACGAAATCTCAAAGGGAAAACTCAATTCATCACAACTAGATAGAAAGGGGAAAACACCATATGATCCAACTATATTAACAAAGCCCCCAATACATCAAGATCGTGCCATCAAGAACACGAGAGAGAGAGAGAGATTAAACACATAGCTACTGGTACAAACCCTTAGCGCCAAAGTGGAGTACTCCCTCCTCATCATGGTGGCCGCCGGGATGATCAAGACGGCCACCGATGATGATTCCCCCCTCCGGCAGGGTGCCGGAACGGTGTCTAGATTGGTTTCTCGTGGCTACAGAGGCTTGCGGCGGCGGATCTTCTGATCTAGGGTTACCCCTGAGGGTTTTGGAATATTTGGCAATTTATAGGGCGAAGAGGGGTGCAGGAGGCTACCGAGGTGGGCACAACCCACGAGGGCGTGCCTGGGACCTGGGAGCCCAGGAGCGCCCTGGTGGGTTGTGCCCCCCTAGGGGCACCCTCCAAGTGTTGTTCATGGTTGTGATCGCAGGAAAGATCACCGTTTGAGACCAAGTGTTGGTCATGGTTGTGATCGCCGGAAAGATCACCGTTTGGTTACAAGGTAACCCGTTGAACCGAGTGTGGTTCCGTTCGTGATCCGTGAGTGATCACCATTCGGTTGCGAGACAACCCGTTGGTAAGAGAGTCTGAGGGACTCAGTGCACAAGCTTGGTTGCATTGCATGAGTAATATGTGGTTGTTGCATTTAAATAACCATGACAGATAGTAGTTGCATAAAGTTAACATGCTATGTCTGCAGTGGATATGACCGGTAAGCATAGTTCATGATGCCATGCCATGTTTTGATTGATATGCTAAAGTTATGCCATGATGAAGATGATATGCTATGTTTTGCTATTACCATGTTAGAAGCATGTTTTGATCTGCCCTATTATTACCATGTTAGTAGATGCTATGATGTTGTTCATGCTTAGTGGATCTATATCAGGCCATGTTTAGTAATTGATATGAGATAGCTTGTTGCATACGCTTGTTTCTTGCTTTGTCTTCTGCTTGCTTGGATGCTATGTATTTGGTTGTCTTGCAAGTACATTCAATGTACTGACCTGGCGTGTCATGCCAGCATGTAGGTCGTACCTGGATTATTTGAGTGGTCGTGCTAGGCCGTAACCTTGCCAGTCCTGTGAGTTATGGAGCCCAGACAGATTTGATGAGCCGCCAAACCAAGACTTTCGCTGCCATTTAAATAGCCTTCGGGATATGCCAGATAATTGTATTCATCAATGATGTAATCTTCTATACATGTATTTGATGAATATTCTTGTACCTGGAATGCTATATTAGCTTTGGGCTCAATCTTGCGGTGCTCGATCCTAGTGATAGAAGGGGAACCGACACAATTTGTATTGTTGCCATTGAGGATAACAAGATGGGGTTTTCATCATATTTCTTGAGTTTATCCCGCTACATCATGTATCTTACTTAATGCGTCACTCCGCTCTTATGAACTTAATACTCTAGATGTAGTCAGGAGTCGCTCGATGTGTGGAGTAATAGTAGTAGATGCAGAATCATTTCGGTCTACTTGATACAGACGTGATGCCTATATTCATGATCATTGCCTTAGATATCGTCATTACTTTTCCCTTTTCTATCAATTGCTCAGCAATAATTTGTTCACCCATCATAATAATTTCTATCTTGAGAGAAGCCTCTAGAGAAACCTATGGCCCCTGGGTCTATTTTCTGTCATATAATCTTCTATTTTCCAACATATAAGTTTCTGATCTATAATTCTAGTTTCCTATTTACTTTCTTTGGAATTTTTACTTTCCGATCTATAAACCAAAAATACCAAAAATATTACTTTACCGTTTATCCATCTATATCAGATCTAACTTTGGAAATAACTGTGAAGGGATTTACAGCCCCTTTGTCGTGTTGGGTGCAAGTTGATATAGGTACATCCCTAACGTGGTTGAACACTTCTTTTGACTTCGATTGCTGGATTGACCACTTCTTTGTCATGCACGAACACTTGATATAGGTACATCCCTAACGTGGTCCGCAGTGGCCTTGGTGGCGAGGGATAGTACAACCCCGGTTCCTGCACCGGTATCTCAACACCAATCACCTTCGGTATGGTGGACGACTTCTTCATCCATGCCATAACCATTAGAGCCCAGCTGTCTGGAGGAACAAACATACTTATGAGCTCACCTCCAAGGTTGTTGATAAGCTCATTCATGGACTCACTGTTCCAAGCACGTCGAGGCATGCCATGGAAGGTAAGCTTTGTTAAAAACTCAAGCTCAGAGGGCACTGAGTCCCATCCTGGGTGCCACCAACCAAATCTCACCAGCGCGCTATCGCAGAACAAACACCGGGAAGATTCGAACAAACGACTGCAGTCGAAAGTTGCCCGGAACCTGACGAAGAAATCAGTCGGTGGTGGACACACTTCGACGAGCAAGTCACTTATTTCGATGCCGTGCGCAATGCCAAGAGCTTTGACAAGATCGTCTGGCGAGATGGGAGGCCGATCACCATTTATGGTTACCATCAGCACTTTGCCGGCAAGCTAGTCGTCAAGCACTGCCATGCAATTGTTGAGCGATGGCACGCAACGCCCGAAGGGAGGACGGACCTCAGGATCTCTGGCTCAGAGATCCGCGTTAACCAGCGACATGATAGTGCGCTTGAGTATAGGGAGTACAGTAGGGGGATTTGGGGCAAATGGAGTAGGAATGGAGATTCCAGAGGTGGGGGAGGGGCGGGGGATTGGGGATGAAAAGGCAGCATGAATTTTGAACACGCGCCAATATGCTCTCGGCGTCCTTATTCTCTCTTTTTTTGAAAGCCCAACCATTTTTGTGGATCTTTTGAGAGCCCGGCCTAAGAGTCATAATTGACCTATTTGTCATTGTGTTACTACTCTGCCCATATTCAACGACACCTCACTAGACCAAACAAGTGTACATCATCGAAAAGACACTAAGCTCAAATTATAACTTGAAAAAGGAGATATACTCCGAACACTGGAGAATGGTGGTGTCCTCATTTAGGCCACCAGCAGTTCGAGACAATAAACAGTTCGAAAAAACGATATATACAACATTGAAACACTGACTAGTGACTACTACTGACATAAACATCAAGACATGATAGTTCATATGAAGTCTTGCTACACCACCAAAACGCACCCATCTGCAGCGCTCAGACTCTCGTATTCTAGACGAGAATGACATTCTAAATAGAGGCAACTATTACATAGTAAGAGTGACATATACGAGGATGACCAAATGAAAAGGAATTTGCATAACAAAAGAGAGAACTATCCATCCAGAACAAGCAGCAAAGACAACAAGTCATTCGAAGAGGGATGATCCAACACCATCATAATTTGCAGCCCCGCTTCAGTGACCAGTGACCCGGAGACACCAGTACCCCACCCTTTCGACGCAACAGCCCAATTACCTATCAACCTGAAGGCTTGAACCACATCACCTCCTGTCGGACTTGAGACATCCAAGGATCAAAGTTAATCCAGATGCCTTTGTCATTCTCACCTTCTTTTGGCTGCAGGCTTATCGTTGACACTCAGGGGAGTTTACTCCCGTTGTCGGTATCAAAACCGGCGGATCTCGGGTAGGGGGACCGAACTGTGCGCCTAAGGTCGATGGTAACAGGAGACAGGGGACACGCTGTTTAACCAGGTTCGGGCCCTCTCTATGGAGGTAATACCCTACTTCCTGCTTGATTGTTCTTGATGATATGAGTATTACAAGAGTAGATCTACCACAAGATCAGAGAGGCTAAACCCTAGAAGCTAGCCTATGGTATGATTGTATGTTGTCCTACGGACTAAAACCCTCCGGTTTATATAGACACCGGAGGAGGCTAGGCTTACACAAGGTCGGTTACAAAGGAGGAGATATGTATATCCGTATTGCCTAGCTTGCCTTCCATGCCAAGTAGAGTCCCATCCGGACACGGGACAAAGTCTTCAATCTCGTATCTTCACAGTCCAACAGTTCGGCCAAAGGATATAGTCCGGCTGTCCGGAGACCCCCTAATCCAGGACCCCCTCAGTAGCCCCTGAACCAGGCTACAATGACAATGAGTCCGGCGTGCAGTGTTGTCTTCGGCATTGCAAGGCGGGTTCCTCCTCCGAATACACCATGGAAGAGTTTGAATACAAGGATAGTGTCCGACCCTACAAAATAAGTTTCACACACCACTGTAGAGAGAATAATATTTCCACAAATCTAATCTGCTCACACGTTTTGATAGCATGACATCACGCCACGGCCTGGTCATTATTTGAACTGTTTTTCTTTAAACAGTCCCGCACATAACGCGAGGCGGTTTCTTGACACGTCTTTTCTAAGCAGAGATCGTGTTCCCCTTATCACGGGATTCTCATCAATACAAATGTGGGTAACCCAACCGTGCCTATTGGTATGAATCCTAGATCTTAGGTTAGCCTCAAATGGCCACGAGAGGGACGCCTGATATTCACCCTCTTTATAAAGGGACATGGCTTTTTCTTTTTTCCCTCCCGCGCTCAATCGGATCCTTCCCCTGCCTCAAGTTCTAACACCCAAAGCTCAGGTCAGGCGCTTCAGACCTTCAATCATGTCCGGATTCAGGCTTCAAGGCCGGTGGATGCCTTCCTCCATCACAGAGGAGGACATCAAGAAGTTGAGGGAGGCCAGATATATGACCGCCAAAATTTCACATAGGCTGCCCGCCCGAGGGCAGGTCGTCCCTACTCCAGAACCCAACGGGAGCATCATGTTCGTCTCCCACTTCCTCCGAGGACTAGGCCTCGCTCTGGATCCCTTTGTTAGGGGTCTTATGTTCTATTACGGGCTGGATTTTCATGATCTGGCCCCGGATTCCCTTCTTCACATCTTGTCACTTATTGTTGTATGTGAGGCCTTCCTCCGCATTACCCCTCACTTCGGCCTGTGGCTCAAGACCTTCGATGTGAAGCCAAAGACGGTCGAGGGGTAGTACACATCGTGTGGAGGTGCTTTAATAAGAAAAATTGCTGATGCTCCATGGCCAAAGGGTTCCTTTCCAGAGATGTTCGAATTGTGGCAGTGGGAGTGGTTTTACATCACAGCTCCCCGAAGTGCCAAATGGGTAGCTGCCCCTGCCTTTCGCTCGGGCCGCCCACCACAACTGATGTCGTGGATCAGCAGGGGGCTGAGCTGGGGTCCAGCCAAGGACGTGCCAATACTGCAGAGCCATATCCGAGATCTCTTCGAGGGAGATTTCAGTCTGGTTGTGGTAATGCAAGTTATGCTGGTTCATCGAGTCCATCCTTGCAAACGCCGACCCCTCCGTATGTGGGAATTCAACCCGGAAGGACCATGCGCTATTTAGTATTTCGTCGGAATGACGCACGAGGAGATGTACAAATCGTTCTTGGACTCGAAATAGGGTGTCCGGACAGCACCGAGGACGTGGGCCTAAGCTGCAACCGCCCCGCTGCCCAAGTAGGTAATCCCATGGCCAAACACACTGTCCTTTTATTTATCATGACATCATTCTAAAGAATCGCTCTTTGACCAGGACTAGATAGCAAAGGTGAATCTGATCTGGTGTTCGGCTCCCCTTCCTGAGGGTTTGGGCAATCCGGTGCTAGAAAAGATGCTCGAGCCAGCACCTTGTCTAGTGCCCTCAAAGGAAGATGAAGGGGGGAATAAAGAGGGCGAAAGCGGTCCTCCATCGCTATCTATTCCAATCGAGGGAATGAGTGCCTCCGCGAGGGAGGATACCAAGGGGGAAGAATCTGACATTCTCTCTCCCCAGGGAAGGAAGAGGACTACCTCTGAAGATCCGGAAACTAAGGTTTCCAAGCGGGAGAAGAAATATCTGCCAGAGGGTCCTGCCTCGGAGGGTATTCTGGCCGCACAATGTCCGCGCGGGGATCAGCCCTCTACCGAGCTGTAAGTAATCAAAAAGTCCTTAATAGTGAAGATATCCTATCTTACTTCTGAAGACAATAATCGATGCTTATAAATTCTAGTCCGGATCGCAGCCCTTCTCGACAGAGTTCATCTTCGGGGGATCTTCTTCCGGAGATGATGGAGAGTGAAACGCCTCCCCCGGACTCCCCAACTTAAGAAGCGGGCGACCATGAAGTGTCGTCGCGAAGGGTATCTCCGGATCCACTAGGGCCAGAGGATAACCCTTTGGCTGCCCGGCATCCCCAGTATCCGGCTCCTGAGGGGAGCGACTACAAGGGTCTGTACACTGTGCGGTCGGATGCGCTGAAGGATCTTCTGGGGCAAGCTGTCGTCTCGGAAGCGCATTGTACGCTAATGGGTACGGTAATTGAAAGGATTTCATCCGCTGAAAGCGGTTTGCATGAAGCTTTTATGAGTCTGCTGAAAGGCTTCGAGGTACGTGAAACAATATATGCCTTTAATAGTACCGCATACATTAGGTATGCCCATGTAGATCGTAGCCCCTGAGACTCTAGTTGTCGTCGAGAATGGCGGCAAGCAAAGGATCATAGTCCCAGGTAATAACCTGATCGCCTTTATGTGTAGGTGGTTGAAGCTCCGGTGGTGAGTCGGATGGATGGTTTTGCCGAACTAAAGTGGTAACTGGATGCGGCAGATGCCGACATCGTGCTTGTCAACAAGCAGCATGACGAGGCACAGGGTGAGTGATTTTTCTGGTGATCGTCACATAATAAGTGCAGCATGATGCCAGTATCATTAACATGTTGTGACCGCAGATGGAGCTGCCACCGTGGAGACCCTTCAGGCAGAGCTTGCCCGAGCCAAGGAGCAAACAAGGAGTAGCAATGCGGCCGCTTTAAAGGCAGCCGAAGAGTTAAGGGCCGAACAGGCCACGCATTGCGAAAGCAAGGAAAAAATAGCCAATATGGACGTAGATTTAAAAGATGCTGCTGACCGTTACCGGCTTATTGAAGAAGAAAACCGGGCAAAGACGAGAGACCTGGAGAAGGCCCGGGTGGCTGCCAAGGAAGCCCGCTGCAAAATTAGAGCGACGAAGGAGGAGCTGAATCAAGCAGTAGATATCGTGTCTGGGAAGCCCTTCTTGTTGCGGACTAAGTTCGGAGATCTGAAATATGCTCCTCTGGACCGGCTATGGAGTTATGCGGACGCGTACATGGATTTGGCTGCAAGTGCTGCTAACGCAGCCGAGTACTTCAAGGATCAGAAAGGTCCCGAAGTGGAAAAGCTATTTTGGTCATAGTTTCACGCTCCAGTCCATCCGCTGCTACTGAATGAGCGATTGACCGGTTGGGCCGAGCTCCGTAGGTTGTCCGGACTTGCCATGAGGTCCATTGTGGATCACCTGTGGATGGGAGGGCCAAGGCCGAGTAGCTATTTTAGCTTAGTGCAACAATTCCTTGAAGCTGTGCCACGCGTTAATGCTGTAAAAAGATCAGCGTGCATAGAAGGTGCGCGGATGGCCCTTGCCCGTGTCAAAACATACTGGGCAGAGATGGAGGCCACCACCGTTGCGGCACAGGGTTCGATCCATAGGCCAAGTTGCTGCCGAGCACTACTTTGAAGAAGTCCATGAAGGCGCTCGTTCGATAGAGGCTTAGTGCTCAAAGAATATTATTTTCCAGTGACATGTAGTCCCATTGTACAGACAATGTTTTTCTGAATTAATCAAGGATGTATTTATACTTCTGCCCGAAAGTACTATGATGCCTCCTATGCGGCCGTTTATGTATATATGTATATAACCTGAAAGTTTGCAGTCGTCGGCTTCCGCCCCCACGCAAAGAATGCGGGGGTATTCGCAAAAGATGCATATCCACACTTGATCCAACGTCTTGGTCCGTTAAGGAGGTGATAGCGTAGCGAATGAGGTAATCGGACTATATTGCTTTAACACGTTTACTTAGCCATAGGAGTTTGACAGTGGGGCTACTATATAGCCCCTGGTACTTCTGTGCTCGTCCGAATACGGTGCGCGTACATACATGACCGGGAAACGACCCTTCGTTAATGCGGAGGAATCCCGAAGATTCTGATTAGTCATCGAGTGGTTGACCAGTCTCTCGCTATATCATGACAGTTAGTTTTTGGCTTTCTCTACTGAGGTGCTCATCGGGATGAACCAGGGCACAATCGCAGTAGTTCTCCCAGTGCTACCTTAGCCGATATAACGGAATGTAAGTTACCAAAACGTGAGAGCCGGGCAAACCCAACATTTGACCAAAGACATGATTCAGAGCTGATGCATATAGGGCTGAACTCGCGACGCCAAACACTCCCTAAGGTGTTTGGTCTTTATAACATATAATGGGCTAAACAATGCCCTTTATAAGAAACCCCATGTGTCCGGGTACATGCAAAATCCTGGCGTGGCCACATTCCAATAACGCCGGCATCCTTCTCGGTTGTGTGGAGTATCCGGAGGATGTGAGCAACAAGAGACAGTAAAAAAGCTTTACACACGGCCTTAATCTAAAAAGAAACCTTTGGGCGGGTCCCTGCTGCACGTCTACGCCTGTGTCCCCGTTGTGCCGTGTCCTGGATGGGTGTAGCATGATTGTAACCTGCAAAAAGAAAGAACTTAGGTGAAAGTTGCCATGCCGAAAAGAAGAATGAGTTATCAGAATTCCAGAGAAGCCTAGTTGAGCTGGTCTGGCCCTGATTACACGCGGGAAGCCCCTGTTATCGTGTTATGAGGGTTAGAAAACCAGTCTCATTCATGTATGATGGAACGTCGGACTCGTCTAACCGTGTCCGTGGTCTTGACGACCTGCCATTTTTTCTAGTTGGTGAGGCCGTCTATTGTGCGGCTGTTAGAGCTGCTGCGTCCTCTTTCGTACGTGAAGAACGGTTAGTATTTCAGCTAACTGTAATGACGCCTCATGGACCGGGCATCTTGAGCTTGATAAAAGCATAATGCGGTATGGCGCTAAAACGAGCGAAAGCCGCCCTTCCGAGTAGTGCTTGAAAATTACTTCAGAATGGAGCGATGTGAAAAGTTAGTGTTTCACTTCGGAAGTTATCGGGAGAACCGAATACCACCTCTAGTAGTTGAGAGCCCGTGCAGTGGGCCTATTGGCCTGGTATTACTCCCTTGAAGGTAGTATTACTGTGGCTTATTTGTGTCGGGTCTATCCCCATTTTGCGGACTGTGTCCTGATATATCAGATTGAGATCACTGCCGCCGTCCATGAGGACCCTTGTGAAATGGCACCCATTCATTATTGGGTCTAACACCCAGGCCGTCAGTCCTTCGCGCTGGATATGTGTATCGTGATCCCTACGATCAAAAGTGATCGGGCAGGCCAACCAGGGGTTGGACATAGGGGTGACGGGCTCTATGTCACGTGTGCATCGGCGTGCATGATTGCTTCGTCTCCTTGTCACATGGATCATATTTACTGTTTTAACCTCTGGTGTGAACTTTTTCTGTCCTCCAGCGTTTTGCTGGCGAGGTTGATCCTCGTCTTCGCTTGGTGTTTCTTCCCCTTTGTGTTCGGCGTTTAGCTTACCGACCTACTTGAAGACGCAACATTCTCTGTGGGTATGATTTGCAGGTTTGTCTGGGGTGCCATGAATCTGACAGAGTTTGTCAAGAATTTTGTTTAGGCCAGATTAACCTTCTCTGCTACCTTTGAAATGCTTTTTCCGCTGACCTGGTCGGGAGCCCCTGAATCCGGCGTTTACTGCCGTGTTATCTGGGCTACCTTCTTTACTTTGATGCTTGTTTTTGTTGCGTCGTGGTTTACCATTGCCATCCCTTACTTCGGATGTGCTTGGTCCGCTAGTGCTGCTACGGGACAACCAGCTGTTCTCGCCCGCACAAAAGAGGGTCATGAGGCTTGTTAGAGCTGCAATTGTTCTTGGTTTTTCTTGACCGAGGTGTTTGGCGAGCCATTCGTCTCGGACGCTGTGTTTGAAAGCTGCTAAGGCTTCGGCGTCCGGACAGTCGACTATTTGGTTCTTCTTGGTGAGGAACCTATTCCAAAGCTTTTGGGTGGACTCTCCGGACTGTTGGATTATGTGAGTTAAATCGTCTGCATCTGGAGGTCGGACATAAGTCCCTTGAAAATTGGCCCGGAAAGCGTCCTCGAGCTCCTCCCAACTTCCAATTGAGTTTTCGGGGAGGCTTTTCAGCCAATGCCTAGCTGCCCCTTTAAGCTTGAGGGGAAAGTATTTAATGGCATGGAGATCATCTCCGCAAGCCATATGAATATGGAGGATGAAGTCCTCTATCCAGACTCCCGGGTCTATGGTTCCGTTGTACACCTCTATGTTCACTGGTTTGAATCCCTCTAGGAATTCGTGATCCAGCACCTCATCGGTGAAACATAATGGGTGTGCGGCACCCCTGTATTGGGATGCGCCATAGTGTTCGGACAGTTGTAGTATTCATTGTTGGTTTTCTACCATAGCGCACTTCCTAGATCCATTGATAGATCTAGTCACGCCGGATTTTTGACGCAAGTTCTTACGTAGAACGTGTGTTGACTTATGCGTGACTTTGTTAGCCTCTCTATCGCATTCACAGGGTGGTGGATATGGCCAGTTGGCCATATCACTTATCGGCTGTATGGGCTCTAAGGCCTCATCGTCGAATTCCGGTAATAGCTTGCGCTTTGGATAGCTATTTGGGTGGTAGCTTCTACCATACTTTGTTACTTTGTTCCACTTGTTGTTGAGCGTACCTTGTGCGACCTTTAGCCTTTGCTTCTGTTTCTTCAGGCTTCTCGCTGTGGCAGTAAGCCTTCTACGGAGATTCTATTGCTCCAAGTGTGTTTCTGGGATGATGGGTGCATCTTCATCTGGACTGTTTTCTTCCCTAGATGGAGATTGCCGTCATCGTGTTCGGAAGTCAGATGCGTACTATGTTTGCAGTTTGCATCTTGATCGTTTTCTGCCAACGGGGTGGTGTAGTTGTCGTCTCTTCCAGATTCGCATGGACTATTATTATCGATGTTCTTGCTATGGCGGGACTTAGAGCGGCGCCGCTGACGTCAGCGGTTGGGTTGCTTCTTGGAGGTATCATCCTTTGCTGTCTCATCGCCATTGGCTTCTTTGGGGTGTCCACCATGTATACGTCATGTGATGAAGTAGCGGTCCAGCGCCCTGTGGGCGGTGGTTCCGGTTCGTCTCCTGCTTCATCGTCCATACCGTCGATGTCTTCGGAGTCGAAGTCGAGCATGTCGGTTAAGTCGTCGACACCGGCTACTAAGTGGGTGGTGGGTGGGCAGCGAATTTCTTCGTCGCCCGCATCCCAGTCTAGACGGACATAGTTCGGCCAAGGTTCTCCTAACAGGGAGAGAGACCTTAATGAATTTAGCACATACCGGAAGGGTGAGTGCTGAAAGATGTCCGCGGAGGTGAACTCAATGATCGGCGCCCAGTCGGACTCGACGGGCACGGATATGAGCGGCTCGGAGTTCATGGCCATAGATGAATCCAGTGGTTTGGCGACACGGCTCTCGTAAGGGGTAAAGTCAGTATCCGGCTCTATCGCCACTGAGAGTGTGACCTCCATGGAGGGGTCCATTGCTCCGCTCTCGGAAGATGCGATCTCCCGAATACTGTCCGACGGCAGAGTTACGTCATGCTCGCCGAGACTGTATGGCGCGTCCGACATGGGCTCGAATCCGTCGAAGATCAAGTCTCCGCGGATGTCGGCCGTGTAGTGCAAGTTTCCAAATCTGACCTAATGGCCAGGGGCGTAGTGAAAAGCCGCCGAATATGAAGATCTGTCCGGGGAGGAAAGCCTCACCCTGGACCGCATCGCTTAGCGATGATCGAAGGAGCCATCAGGCCTTATGGTGACGACACAGTGGAACACTCAATGAAAGCACCAATGTCGGTGTCAAAACCGGCGGATCTCGGGTAGGGGGTCCCGAACTGTGCGTCTAAGGTCGATGGTAACAGGAGACAGGGGACACGATGTTTACCTAGGTTCGGGCCCTCTCTATGGAGGTAATAACCTACTTCCTGCTTGATTGTTCTTGATGATATGAGTATTACAAGAGTAGATCTACCACGAGATCACAGAGGCTAAACCCTACGGACTAAAACCCTCCGGTTTATATAGACATCGGAGGAGGCTAGGATTACACAAGGTCGGTTACAAAGGAGGAGATATGTATATCCGTATTGCCCAGCTTGCCTTCCACGCCAAGTAGAGTCCCATCCAGACACGGGATGAAGCCTTCAATCTCGTATCTTCACAGTCCAACAGTCCGGCCAAAGGATATAGTCCGGCTGTCCGGAGACCCCCTAATCTAGGACTCCCTCACCCGTAGTCCTAGGGCTCGCCGTGTAGACACAATTTTCCATAGCAAAGAGAGCCTCTCTGCCATCAAGGTCCTTGCCAACGGTGATCTCGTGGATAATCGGATAATTGAGTTCGAGAAACATAGAGTGTGAACCAAGGCTATTTACCTGCCTCCAACTCAAAAATCTTGAAGGCCCCAACAAGCTGGTATCCTGCTCATAGACGTAACAACCAGTGTCCGGATACTCACGTATTTCACGGTGCTTGTACATAGTGTGTTTTTTGCAATATACCTTTTTCGGCTCATGTGTCCGAATGATCATCACACTACAAAAAAAAAGACACATCCGTGACATTTTGGGCCGAACGAAATTTTTTTCTGTCATACATATGACACTTCTATGACGATAATTGTGACAAAACCCGGTATCATCATAGATGTGGTGGGCTCCTACTTCTATGACAAATAATCATGACAGAAAATGGGCTTTTCGTCCTGGCGGGCCGGAGACGCAGCTGGATGACATTCTTTGGGCCGTCCATGACGGAAAAAACCGTGGTAGAAGCGAGGGCGAGGAAAATTTCGGGGAGTTCCCGGTTACGGTGGGAGGTTGGGGGCTGAGCGATGCACGTTTCTCTTGTACACGTATGCGCGTGTGTGCGAGGCATTGGCTCTAATTGAACACGAGCGAGGCGTTGGGCTCTAACTAAACCCGAGCGATTGCACTGCAGGCTACGCGTTACTGAACCCGAGTGATCGATCAATGGCTATTAACTGAACCCGATCGAGTGATTCCTTTGCTACTTCTACTAACTGAAACCGATCAATGGGATGAACAGTGAGCGTTGCGGAGGGGGGGGGTGGATGAACAGTGAGTGGTTGCGTTGCCTCTGGATGAACAGGACCCTGTGGTGTGGTGGAGGGCTGGATAAACAGTAGACGGTGGAGGGGTGCCCGTGGAGGGGTGGATGAACAGGACCCCGTGGTGTGGAGGGCTGGATGAATAGTAGACGGTGGAGGGGTGGTCGAACAGGACCCCGTGGTGTGGAGGGCTGGATGAACAGTAGACGGTGGAGCGGTGCCCGTGGAGGGGTGGTTGAATAGGACCCCATGGTGTGGAGGGCTGGATGAATAGTAGACGGTGGAGGGGTGGTTGAATAGTAGCTGGTGGAGTAGCGCGCGGTGGAGGCTGGATGAACAGGAGCCCGTGGAGGCTGAGGAGGTCGACAGAGGAGATGAACAATATCCCGTGGAGTCCCGTTTTGTGGTACGCCACACCCCTCCGAATGAACAGGACCCCCGTTTCGACCGTAGCGCTCCAACACAAGTCCGTTTCCTCCGTTTTGCGGTACGCCACACCCCTCCCGATCAACAGGACCCCCGTTTCGGCCGTAGGAGGTCCGTTTCCTTCGTTTTGCGGTATGCCACACCACTCCCGATCAACAGGACCCCCGTTTCGACCGTAGGAGGTCTGTTTCCTCCGTTTTGCGGTACGCCACACCCCTCCCGATGAACAGGATCCCGTTTCGAACGTGGCCGGTCGAACACAAGGCCGTTTCCTCCGTTCTGCTGTACGCCAGGCCTCGTTTCCATCGCATGTTCCGTCCAAGCCCTCCCGATGAACATGAAGCATTCCGTTGCCTCCCCATGAACACGACACATTCCATTGCCTCCCCGTGAACACGACGACGATGCTCTTTCTCCGTTCCGACCCAGCCATGTACATGAAACCTGGCCGTACGTATGTGCGAGTAGGCGTTCGAGACCCCTCCCGTATGTACACATACGTGGCCGTATTTTCTTTCTTGCACCCTGGCCGCTGTACGTACGTGTACATGCTACATGCGCGCCTCTACTACGACACGTGCGCACCTCTACTACGACACGTGCACGCCTCTACATCGACCAGCATGTACGTACACGTTCGCGACCAGAATGACAACGCTACGTACGCTTTGACTAGGTGGGTCCCGACTGTCAGGCACTTCCTTGCAGTCAGGGAGTGAATCGTTTTGTTTTTTGTTTTTTGCCCGGATGCACTTCCTTGCGTGCGAAAGTGTAGCTGGTGGGTCCCAGCTTTCGGGGGCCTGGTGGGTCCCGGCATTCAGGGGGCAAATCATTTTTTTCAGACGCACTTCCTTGCGTGCGAAGATGTAGCTCGTGGGTCCCAGCAGTCAGGGGGTGAATCATTTTTTTCACGAAATACGGTGGCCCGTCCGGTGGGTCCCCGCTGTCAGGTGGAGGAATAATTATTTTGCGCGTAATAAGGAGGCACTTCCTTGCGGCTGCCGTGGACACAGCTGCCAGCCTCTCCACATACAGTACTCTTCCGATGGAAGTCAGTCGTTGACCACGTTGACCACGCCGCGCCGAGAGCACCAGGGCGGTGGTCTGGATGACGGCGAGGCCTAGGAAGGGGACGACATGGATCCGGGGAAGACGCAGCAGTGGAAGCCCGCGCGGAGAGGCGTACGAGGGTTCACTGGTTCGGCTGTGGTGTGAGGATGCCGTCGCCGCAGAATAACAAGGAGTGTGGGTGAGTAGAGGGTTGGCCTGGCCAGCTGGAGTAGTACCGGGCGGTGAGGCCTCCGCAGCATCACAGCCGGCCACGGGAGGCACGAGCACGCAACACGACCAGTGCTGCTTTGGGCGGCTGGAGCAAGAAGACTAGAGGTTGAAGAAGCACTACAGCCATTGGATGGACATCATACGATCACTGCAGCTAGAATCGTTTATATTGACTAAGTTGACAAAGCCCTTGGTACGCGTCAACTTAGTAGGCCCACGGCTCAGATTTGGCAGAGAAGATATAGCCCATTTGCGACTTGTAAGAATGTACAACCCATTTTTTAATTCTAATGGAATTTACTACAGCCCATTTACAGTTTGTTAAAAGTACAACCCAACTTCTAGCTACGACAACGATTAATAATTTCAAACAACCGCTCAAAACAAAATTCAAAAAAAATTCACACATTTTGATGGGATCCGAAATATTTTTATCCGAAATTTCTAGTCAGAAATATAATTTCAAAATAAAGTTGTATTACGTTAAAATCCAACGAAATATTGCGCGCGCAACAAGTAATGAAATTAAAATTTTCAAATTCCAAAAATAATATATTTTTCAAACTAATTACGTGTTTGTTGCATAGTATTTGTCCAGTTATTATAATTACATCCCATTTATTATTTCTTAAAGTCCATTTTCTTGTTAAGCCTAATGCATACCTCCTAGGAAAGTTTGCAGCCCAGCAGGGCGGAGAATAACAAGTTGACACGGATATTGTGTACAACTGTCGGCCCAGTTGCACTGCTGATGTTGAAAAAATAGCTATTTTTTATACACACATTTAAATTTTTTTGTATAGATAAGGAACATTTTTATACACACATTTAACAATTTTTAAATACATGATTAATACTTTTTAAAACATATTTTTTAGTCAACAGTGGGCCCAGAGCGAGCGGAGGAGGTCACAATACACATATTTTTTAAATACATGATTAACACTTTTGCAAAAACAATTAGCCCACAGTGAGCCAATTAGCTCCAGTCGGCCCACAGTGGGCCGACAGGGGCCAGTCGGCCAGCTGTAGGCTGACTGGAATCCAATCGGCCTGCTATGGGCCGACTAGGCCTAGTCGGCCTACAGCGGGCGGACGGTGTATTATTTTTGAAAACAATTTACCCAGCATAATATTTATGAAAATTAATAAAAATGTATTATTTAAAAAATAGCGAAAAAGGCCTGTGTAGTACAGTACAACCTAACATGGTTACTCAGCCCACATTCAGCGACGCCGGAAAGGCCCAAACAAGGCTTCTGTACAACTTTTTGAAGTCACTGAGCTCAATTAATAACTTAAGAAAAAAGTTAGATTACAGTGGAACCTAATTAAAAGCTGTCACCAGCAAATAAATAATTCAACGGGTCCCACTAGTGCGTGCGCGCGCGCGTGTGTGTGTGTGAGAGAGAGAGAGAGAAAGAGAGAGAGAGACCCATCGGCCGATGCTCGTATATACATCTTTCAGCCATATGCATTGCGGATGCTCAGTAAAAACTTATATAGTTGACACAATCATATAGAACATCATAGCACACTGAACTTGCATACAAAAATTTCACGCAAGCGGCACAATCAGGATGGAAGCAGTGGATCGCTATGGGAAGGGATATGTTGAAACCAATGAAGTCGTACATAACGGTTCATCGTCTTTATCAATGACGGGGAAATATCTTGAGTGTTGTGCAAAGAAAACAAACAGACAACACAATAAGTTCTCCTAGCACATTAAGTTGACGTACAGCCCTTCCTAAAAAAAGTTCGCGTACAAAATTAGAACAGGTCACAATCAAATGTACTAGCATATCAGTGCTTCACACCCATAGCTCGGATTTAACTAGTATCTGACAAGATTCAGTTGTTTCCTCAAATTAGAGCACATCCAGGCAGCCAGCCCTACCTCTTCTCCCAAAGAAGTAGTTGCCTCCGCCGCGCGATGGAGTAGGCCCTATGCCATCCATCGTTCCGAGCAACACGGGGAAAGTCTGACATTGACTCCTGTAATGGACGTCGTCAACGGACCCTGGCACCAGCGCCGGCGGCAGGGCTTCGATTGATGGATTGACCACTTCTTCGACATGCACGAACACTCGATACAGGTACATCCCTAACATGGTCCACGGCGGCCTTGGTGGCGACGAATAGTACAACCCCGGTTCCTGCACCGGTATCTCAACACCAATCACCTTCGGTATGGTGGATGGCTTCTTCATCCATGCCATAACCATCAGAGCCCAGCTGTCTGCAGGAACAAACATACTTACGAGCTCACCACCAAGGTCGTTGATAAGCTCGTTCATGGACTCGCTGTTCCAAGCACGTCGAGGCATGCCGTGGAAGGTAAGCTTTGTTAAAAACTCAAGCTCAGAGGGCACCGAGCCCCATCCTGGGTGCCACCGATCAAAGCTCACCAGCGCGCCATCGCAGAACAAACGCCGGGAAGATTCGAACACACGAGTGCAGTCAAAATTTGTTCGGAACCTGACAAAGAAATCAGCCGGTGGCGGACAGACTTCGACGAGCAAGTCACTTATTTGGATGCCGTGCGCAATGCCAAGAACTTTGACAATGTCATCCGGCGAGATGGGAGGCCGATCGCCCTTGATGGTTACCATCAACACTTTGCCGACAAACTGGTCATCAAGTGCCGCCATGCCACTGTTGAGCGACAGCACGCAGCGACCGAAGGCAGGACAGACCTCAGGATCTCCGACTCGGAGATCCGCGTTGACCGGCGACATGATAGTGCGCTTGAGTACAGGGAGTACGGGAGGGGGATTTGGGGGAACTGGAGTAGGAATCGAGATCCCAGAGGTGGGGGAGGGGCGGGAGACTGCGAATGAAAAGGTAGCATGAATTTCGAGCACGCGCCAATATGCTCTCGGTGCACAAGCGCACGAAAACACCGGTGGCGCCCACATGTCGGCCTAAGAGTCCTTATTCATTCTTTTTTGGAGAGCCCGACCTTTTTTTTCAGGATCTTTTGAGAGCCCGGCCTGAGAGTCATAATTGACCTGTTTGGCATTGCGTTACTAGTCGGCCCATATTCAACGACACCTCACTGGCCCAAACAAGTGTACATCATCGAAAAGACACTGAGCTCAAATTATATAACTTGAAAAAAGGAGATATACTCTGAACACTGGAGAATGGTGATGCTCTCATTTAGCCCACTAGTAGTTCGAGACAATAAACAGTTCGAAACAACGATATATACAACATTCAAACACTGACTAGTGACTACTACTGACATAAACAACAAGACATGATAGTTCATAAGAAGTCTTGCTAGACCACCAAAACACACCCATCTGCAGCGCTCAGACTCTCGTCATCCAGATGAGAATGACATTCTAAATAGAAGCAACTATTAAATAGTAAGAGTGACATAGACGAGGATGACCAAATGACAAGGAATATGCATAACAAAAGAAAGAACTACCCATCCAGAACCAGCAGCAAAGTCAACAAAGTCATTCGAAGAGATGATCCAACACCATCATAATTTGCAGCCCTGCTTCAGCGACCAGTGATCCGGAGACACCAGTACTCCACCCTTTCGATGCAACAGCCCACTTACCTATCAACCTGAAGGCTCGAACCACTTCACTGCCTATCGTAATTGAGACATCCAAGGATCAAAGTTAATCCGGATGCCTTTGTCATTCTCACCTTCTTTTGGCTGCAGGCTATATCATTGACAATCAGGGGAGTTTGCTCCCGAACTCCTAGGGCTCGCTGTGTAGACACTGTTTTCATAGCAAAGAGAGCCTCTCTGCCATCAAGGTCCTTGCCAACGGTGATCTCCTAGTTAATCGGATAATTGAGTCTGAGAAACAGAGAGTGTGAACCAAGGCTGTTTACCCGCCTCCAACTAAAAAATCCTAAAGGCCCCAACAAGCTAGTATCCTACTCATAGACGTAACAACCATGTCCGGATACTCACGTATTATACGGTGCTTGTATAAAGTGGGGTTTTTGCAATATAACTTTTCCGGCTCATGTGTCCGAATGATCGTCAGTCTTTTGTCGTCGTCTGATTGAGCGAGGAACCAGTTGTGCCTCCCTGTTTTTGGCAAAGGTGGTGTGATTACAACGGGCAGTAACTGTAGAGACACTGCATCATATCAAAAAGGACATGCATTGTTTATGTAAGATCAGCATTGTTCAAAGTATGAGTAGGATAATGCAATAAACAGCATTGATATGTCCCTGTTGGAACTGGGAGGAAAATACAGGGAAATGTATATTGGGTTCGAAAATATAGAAGTGCCATGCATGGTTATACTCATGTTATCTCGCAATCGATTCTTCACATGAAACTACCATGTCATGCATGTTATGTAATCATGTTATGTCCTCACAAACAAATTCTTCAAGGTAACTAACAGACCATGCATTGTTATATACTCGTGTTCTGTGGGAAATTTTTTTGTGAGGATATTATTCTAGCCATTGATTGCTGAAGGGCGAATATAGTTATGTACACATGGTAAGCATTGCAGGATTTCACTACTTCCAAATATAGAGTTCTCCATGTGCACATTTACTTCCCTAATGTATGGTTAGGTGAAACCAATAGTGTGGTGCATGTTTCTACATCATGAAAATGAGGAAACTAACATGGCCATTGATACACACTCATATTTAGTAGTAGTATATAGATTAATGTAAAATAAGGATAATATCCATATATTCCTAACCGTTTGATTATTCAGGGTACAAATTGGCTGTAATGACATGGTCACAATCGCATGAATTAACTCATTCCAAATATAGCTGATTTACGGCATCTCTAATACATTGCCATAGTTCTACTCAAATTCTGCTCAAATAGAGATATGCCAATCATCACAAAAAGTTCAAACAGTGTCATTGCGTCATCATTAACATGAGAGGAAACAATTTACATGCGTCGTCCCAGCAATAGGTGGTGCCATCTGCTTTGTCGATCGCGCAGATGATGCCATTGTGTTCAATAGCATCACAGAAGTGTGTATCAGCTTTGACGATGATCCACTGCGAGCCGAGTTGTCTCCAGCTAAAGAAGGCACCGGCGTAAAGATAGGCGAGTCCGCGGTCGAACAAGGCAATTAGCTTGAAGTCTGCGTAATTCGCATGTTGTGTGGGCACTTGGCAGATTACAATCTTCTGCAAAACACGGTCCATCCAACTGACGTAGTAATCTAGATGACTTGGACCGCGATGGTAATACTCTATATAATCCAACGGAGGAAGGATAATCTCATGGGAGGTCTGGAAGTTCACGAGCAACAACTTTTTACCGTCTTCTCTGAAGGCAGCCATCCAGTGGGAGTTCATGCCGACCCAGTACATACCTACCAAGAAGTTTCGGGCGATGGTGATCGGATCGATGTCGAGGGAAATGATGTACAGCGACCCACTACATACCTGCAAAGAAGTTTCGGCTAATGGATATCGGATTGAAGTCGAGGGGCATCATGCACGCCTCCGTATCATGGTGAGCCAATCTCGCAAGACCAGATAGCAGCAAGCAGGGTGTCTTGGAAAGCTTAGGCCTCGCTTCGATGATGGCCGTGTGCATGTCCCTCGAGCATGCAGATAGCCGCAGGGCGCTCAACATATCCATACACGAACAACAGAGGTCGAGGATGTCACTGGGGAGATTGCTCCAATCGCGACTCATATGGATGCTGCGCGGTTCGTGTTTGGCCATGGTGGAGTTTGGAAGCGGGCTTGATTTATGGGGGAGAAGGATGTCGGTGCTGGAGCGGCTAGCAAGGGAATAGTGGTACTGGGGGAGGCTAGTGAGGCGACTGTACACGGGGGCACAGTGAGATGGAGATGGATAAGGAGATGGAGATGGAGTGGTTCTATGGGAGCGGAGAGGGAGACGAGGCGAGGCGCCAATGTGTTGTACAGCGGCGGTGACAGACTGCACTGTGCACAGTGTGAGGCTGACTTTGGTAACCCAAACACGCCGCCTGGACTAGTGTCAGGCGCAGGGTGTTGTCACTTCACTGTGAGGACCGGATGAATAGTATTTTGACCATCAAGTGTACCACAGTTGTACTACTACTACTACTACTACTACTACTACTACTACTACTACTACTAGTAGTAGTAGGTACATGAGTACTCCAGTATTATATAGCGTAAATAGGTCTCACGTGCTATCATGCCTGTTCACTTCATCGTTCAGGTATCATCCATATTGCGAGCAGAACCAAATTCTCGTGCATGCCCAATCAACGCTCTGCCGTGATGCATGCAGTGGTCGTTCTGGTGCATCAAGGATGGCATGCAGATCGTTCCACACTTGAGAAGAGGAAAAATGGAAAGGTATAATGCGGCAGCAGAGGAAGATAACGCTGGCTAACGAGGCTGGGAGGGGATCGAGCAGGAAGTTAATGCTCCACGCCTAAAGGTTTTGGGAAAACCTGATTTTCATAAGGTGACTTATACTCACCTAAACGGAGGGACTATTCCTTAACTAGAGAATGTTGTGTCTCCCACTCACGCGCTCAAAAAAAACTACGACACATTTTTTTATCTGTTTGCATAGGTCCCACCTATCAGGAAGGATGGGCATGTACACGAACAGGTACGACTCATCAGTCTACCCGCATAGCCTTTTCGTTTAGTCTACCTAGCCGTCTAATCAACTGCCTGCATGCCACTTCTCCCATTTAGTTCTCCATCAGGAACCTATTCTCCTCGGCTTCTTCACCTCCCCTTCGTCTTCATTTGCATCCAAACCCCACTGCGTTCACATTGTTTTAACCTGTTTAAATAATCATCTACTACTTCAGTTAGACAAGCCATCTAATCCTAATTCTCCAAACCATAGCCCTCCATTCTAGCGGTTCCAAATGGCGATAGAGATCGGGATGCGGGTTTTTAGCGTCCAACATGTCCTCGTCGAAGGCTCGATGCACATAGTTGCCACCGTCACCGTTCACCCAAGGGTTGTTCAGTAGTGGATCAACAATGTATCCATCTCCCTCGAAAAGGTAGAGACGAGGGTCATCGATCTCGATGCAGAGTACACGGAGCGTGCCCCTGGGAAGATCCAGCGCGCCACCGTCCTTCAGCTGTGCCTTTAAGATGAAGTTTTGGTGTACCACATCATACACTCGCCCTCCATACCAGGTGAGCTTCACGATTTCTTGTCTCGGGAGGACGTATACTTCTGTGGGGCAGCCATTGAAGGGGACAAACGGAAGCTGGAGCCGTACAACCTTAATTTGAATAGCATCACTGACCTACAAACCAGGATCAAAATTCCTGTAGAAGTTTGTGATAAACAGACACCATCCCTATTCGACGTAGCAAACTTTGTGCTCGGTACAAATCTTCAGAAGCATGACGAGACAGTGTCATTAAGGTCGTCTGGATGGGAGAATTATCGCTTGACGTACGAGCAGATAAAATATGCTGCCCTCGATGCCCGTGTGAGTTTCGAGATAGCTGCAAGGTCCAAAGGGTTTGTTGCGAAGCCGTCTCCCATAGAGAATGAGAACAACAACAAGAAGAAGAAGAATAAGAAGAAGAAGAAAAGGTTGCACTAGCAGGAGGGCATTATGGATGGATGAACTATTTCCTCTCTTGTAAAAAAATTATTCCCCCTCGGTGTATATTGATATAGATGGACCATTTCGATGGTGTGGATGTCATTGGAACAGAGTAGTAGCGTGGGTCCGCTTGACTATAAGGAACTATTTATCCGCATATATAGCTTTCTCTGCTACTCCTTCCAGTGATCGGTATGCAGTGCATGTGTCCGTAGACATGACAGCTTATCCATGGAAGTTCAACTACGGCGACCATCATGTTTCATCTCACGATTCACATGACGCCTCTCCAACCCATGGCACCACGCCCCCCTGTAAGTGCATCTAGTGCCCCTTAGTGATTTTGGTGTATTGAAGACTTATAGGTTAAGGGACTAATGCGTTTGTGAGTGTACATAGGTCTATAAGTCTATGAGGAGTTTGATATTTACAGAAAAAGTCGACCCCTAAAAATAAAGTTCTTCGACTGAAGACTTTAAATCTCTGAAGACTTTCTGAAGACTTTGAGAGTGAAGAAATTGGTGTGACCTTGAAGACTTGGTATTCATTCGAGGAACATGAAGCATGAAGACTTTTGTTTTCGCAGTTTCATTTTCCCTTTCTTGAGTCATAGGAAACATTGTACTGTTAAAGGGGGTCGAGGAAATACTATGGAAAAATTTCCATGTGATGCCCAACTCAAAATCCTACACCTACCAATCCCTTCGAGTGAAGCCATTGGAAATCTCATACAGTTCAGTCATATTCTTTAGTGACAGAGACGAAGTTCTTCTGGTCACTGAGGAATTTGTTCTGACTGAGGAGTTAGGAATTCGCCAGTGCAGATTGCCTACACAGTGAGGAACATGATAGCCCTGAGGATTTTGCTACTCAAAATTCCGACCATTGCTGTGCTATGCGCCAGCTGTCCCAAAATATCTATCCACCTAACGGTCATATCATTTAAGGGCATTTATGTCTTATCATGTCGGGCTGCTCCCTAGGCTATAAATAGCCACCCCCTATAACCACTAGCTGGTTGGCCGCTCCGAGAGAAACTGACCCTTGTCATTTGAGAGCAACCCATCCTCCGTGGACTTTGAGCAAAAATCATCAAGTGAGGAAAAACCAAAAACCCAAACACCTACAAACCCCAAGTGATTGAGCATCACTGAAGAGATTGATCCTGCGTGGATCCGACGCTTGTTACCTTTGAAGACTGTGCTTCTTCCAGACGGTTAGGCGTCATGGTCTAGAGCATCCAAGAGGAATTGTGGATCGCCGAGTGACCAAGTTTGTGAAGGTTCGGAAGTCACCTGAAGACTTACCACGAGTGATTGGACGAGGTCTATGTGACCTTAGTTCAAGGAGAATACGGTGAGGACTGGGTGTCCTGAGCTGCGTGTTCAGGACTGGGTGTCCGGGACTGTGTGTCCTCGAGTTTAAATACTCAGCCGCTCCAATCAGACGTACAACTGAGATAGCAGTTGGAACTGGTCTACCAAATCATTGTCTTCACCAAGCTTACTGGTTCTATTTCCTCAACTCTTTCATTTCCTCATAACCGTGTTGTGTGCTTGTTCATATCTGTGCTTGAAGACTTTGATTGAAGACTTTCTCAATTTCCTCAGTTCAATTTCTTCGGTCTGTTTGTCTTCATCCTGTGTTATCCTGTGCTTACGCTTCCTGTACTCTGTGCTTGTCTTCATTGCATCATGATGACTATGCTTGTATTCTGTTATGTTTACTTTTGAGTACTTATTCCGCTGCTAGTAGTTCTTCGCTAAGGAATTTCCTCGTCGGCAAATTCCTCAGTGAAGAATTTCATAAAAATCGCCTATTCACCCCCCTCTAGTCGATATAACACACTTTCAATTGGTATCAGAGCATGGTACTCCCTTGTTCTGTGTGATTTTGGTTTAACCGCCTGGAATTTAGTTATATCGACCACATGTATGAAGAAAGTGACATGCCCCATCTTTGACGGTCACGAGTATCCCAAGTGGAAGGCCATGATGAAGAAGCGCCTCATGGTGATGAACAGCGAGCTATGGACCGTCACTGAGATTGGTCTGACCGATCTGTGCAAGATGGCGGAAGCTGATGACATTCGCAAGTACACTCTTCTCAACCTCACGGCGAAGGATGTCATCTGCTCCTGTCTGTCTCAAAATCAGTTCAGGAATATCATGCATCTCGATCATGCGAAGCTCATATGGGACCGTCTCTCTGAGGTCTATGAAGGTCATCGAACATGTCATGATCCTTGGTTTGAGGACTTCAAGGAATCTCTCAAACCGATGTCATTCGAACCAGAATCATCATCTTCTACATCATGCCTTATGGCAAAAGATGCTGAGGTAACTGAATGCTACCTATCCGAGTCTAGTGATGATGAATCTGGTGATGAATTTGGACCCAGCTATGTCAAACTTGCTTCCCTTGCCACTAAACAACAAAGATCTTTGGAAAAAGTTTACTACAGGCTAAATAAGAGCGATGATATGTTGGGTGAAGAAATGGATCAGTCAAAAGCTTTGGCTGACAGTCTTTAGAGACTCCATACTAAGTATGACACCCTTCAAGATCAACATAACACTCTTTTATCTGATCATGAGAAGCTTTCTTATGAATTTCTTCAAAGAAAGCAAGACCTTGAGAAGCTAAGAGTGAGTTATGAAGATCTTCAGGAGCGTGATTCATTACTTGCTCAACAAATCAACGCTTCTTAGGAAGAATTTGTTCCTCCATGTTTGAAATGCACTGAACGTGAATCTGCTAATTCTTCATTTGAATGTTCAAAAGCTGCTAATGTTTCAAATTCTTCACATGCCTCTACTATCACTAATTCCTCATCTGAGGACATTGCTAGTATCACTGACGATGCAGGGCTGAAGGAATTGTAGATGACAGGCATGTACAAAAGCCTCAAAGGGCATCACACTCTTTGTGATGTGCTTAAAAAGCAAATCCTCAATAGGAACCCTAGGAAAGAGGATATTGCCTTTGAGAGGAAACTCAATGCTGATGGTACATATTGGAAGCCTGAGGAGTACCTCGAAACTACATGGGTTGCTGCAAAGGGACCTCCAGTTGATCCATCTAACTTATCTGGATTTGCATGTGAATCTCCTCGTTCTGATGATGAGTCATTTGACTCCAACTATAAACTATTCAAAAATCAGAATGGTGAAGTATTTGCTAGATATGTTGGCACTAACTGCAGGAAACGGCTCCCCTATGATGAAAATCTAGGTTCCCAAAAGATGCCTTGAAAATCTTCAGGTAAATGTCATCATGACACCACCTGTGAAGAATAGGAACCCCAGATCAAATCCCTCATATGGACAAAATTCTTCATATGGATCCAAGTCCTCATACGGACCAAACTCCTCACATGGATCATATTCCTCAAAAGTATCAAAGTCCTCATATGAACATCTAAGGATTATGGATATGTGCATTATTCTTCAAATCATTATGTCCATATGTCCTCGAAGAATTTCTCTGCATAATCTTATGCTTACTCTAACCCCTCTTATGTGAAACGAAGTGTACTGGCTTCTATGCCATCCTTCTCGTATGGAGCTCGCAGAATGATGAACTCTTTGCCACCCCTTCAGATGTTGGTGGTGAAGAAAAAGAACTAATTTCTTCTGCAGGGTCAGGTCTCCAGACGTACGTAATCGTCTGAAGAATTTGCTGGAGACCTGAGCATGCCTGAAAGGATGCAGGCTAATCATGAAGAAATGAACTTTCATTTCTCATGCCCTCATACTGCTTTATCTGTTCTTTTGCTTGGTGAAATTTATCTGATGAATTGATGTCATATTCTTCACTGATGAAGTATATGAGTTTGTAAGCTGCACTAATTCTTCTGCAGGATGATCAACCCAAAGCCACTGAGTGGGTCCTCGATAGTGGATTTACAAATCACATGACTGGTGACAAGAATCTATTGATGGATGCTCCATTATCTCCATCGCATCTGAAGTTTATCATCTTTGCTAACAAAGAAAAAAGTCAGGTATTGGGTCTAGGTAAGCTTGCGATCACAAAGGATCAACACATGGACACAGTCATGCTTGTTGAGTCCTTAGGATACAACCTTATGTTTGTCTCAATGCTTTGTGATCTTGATATGGTTGTTGTCTTTGGCAAGTACCGTTGTGTTGTGGTTATGGAAGCTGACAATTCCAAAGTCTTCGAAGGCTTTAGGGGAGGAGACCTGTATATTGTTGATTTCTCTACAGGACCACAACCAACCGTGTGCTTACTTGCAAAAGCTTCAGAAGGCTGGCTCTGGCATCGACGACTTGGTCATGCAGGCATGAGGAATTTGTACACGCTTGCGAAGAAGAAGCTTGTCATTGGCATTGAGAATGTCAAATTCCTCAAGGATCACTTATGCGGAGCCTGTGAAGCTGGAAAGATGACCAAGGCCAAGCATCCAGCGAAGACTATCATGACCACTACTCGTCCATTTGAATTGCTTCACATGGATCTCTTCGGTCCTAATCATTATTCTGCTGTTTCAAATGAAGCGTCTCAATATGGCTTTGTTATTGTTGATGATTACCCTCGATACACATGGGTACACATTGTTACTTACAAACATGAAGTGCAGGAAGTCTTCAAACGATTTTCCTCGAGGGCTTCAACCAACTTTGGTGTGAAGATCAAGCACATTAGAAGTGACAATGGCCCTGAGTTCAAGAATTCTGGTCTCGATGACTATCTTGGTGAACTTGGTATTACTCATGAGTTATCTGCTCCTTACACTCCTCAACAGAACGGCGTCGTGGAGCGCAAGAACATGACTCTTGTTGAGATGGCTCGCACTATGCTTGATGAATACAAAACGCCTCGTCGATTCTGGATTAAGGCAATTGACACTGCGTGCCACATCATCAACAGAGTATATCTTCACAAATTCTTCAAGAAAACTGCCTATGAACTCCTCACTGATAAGAAACACAATGTAAGTTATTTCAAAGTCTTCGGTGCTAAATGTTGGATTAGAGATCCTCATTACAACTCAAAATTAGCACGGAAAGCACATGAAGGTTTTATGCTTGGTTACGGAATGGACTCACACACCTACAGAGTCTTCAACAACATTCTTCACAAGGTTGTTGAAACTGTTGACGTGCGGTTCGATGAAACTAATGGCTCGCAAAGAGAGCACCTACCTACTATGATAGATGAACCAGCACCTGAGGAAACTATCAAGTTCAATGCTACTGAGGATGTCATTCCCACTAAAGAATTTGCTGAAGAATTCATTCCAGAACATGAAGAACGTCGAGCTAATGCACCTGAAGAAAATACTGAAGAAAATGGTGCTGAAGAGAATGCTGATCAAATTCTTCAACGGCAACCAGCTCATCCTCGCATTGCAAAAGAAGTACAAGTTGAAAAGATCATCAATGACATCAAAGCGCCAGGTCCCCTCACACGCTCAAAAGCTTCACATTTATCTAACTTTTGTGGGCAGGCTTTTGTCTCTATTACAGAGCCCACTAAGGTAGATGAAGCATTTCTAGAGCCTGAGTGGATTCAGGCCATGCAAGAAGAATTACATTAGTTCGATCTCTACAATGTCTAGGAACTGGTCAGACGTCCAGATCCTCGCAATCACAATATCATCGGCACAAAGTGGATCTATCGCAACAAGCAATATGAAAATGGCCTTGTGGTGAGGAATAAGGCATGGCTCGTAGCTCAAGGCTACACACAGGTTGAAGGAATTGATTTCGATGAAACTTTTGCACCTGTTGCTAGACTTGAGGCTATTCGCATATTACTTGCTTATGCTAACCATCATGATATCACTTTATATCAAATGGATGTGAAAAGTGCATTCCTCAATGGTAAGCTTGAGGAAGAAGTATATGTTGCTCAACCCCCAGGTTTTGAAGATCCAAAGAATCCTGACAAAGTCTTCAGACTCAACAAGGCCCTCTATGGCCTCAAGCAGGCCCCGCGGGCGTGGTATGATACCTTGAAGGAATTCTTCATGAAGAAAGGCTTCAAACCCGGTTCACTCGACCCTACTCTTTTCACTAAATCTTATTATGGTGAATTGTTTGTGTGCCAAATATATGTTGATGATATTATCTTTGGCTGTACTGACTAACGTTATAGTGATGAATTTGCCTATATGATGAGTGAAGAATATCAAATGTCTATGATGGGAGAGTTGAAATTCTTCTTAGGTCTTCAAATTTGTCAACAACGCAATGGCATGTTCATATCTCAAGAGAAATACCTCAAGGATGCATTGAGGAAATTCGGCATGCAAGATTGCAAAGGCATCAAAATTCCTATGCCCACAAATGGCCATCTATGCACTGATGAAAATGGTATCGACTTCGATCATAAGGTATACCGCTCCATGATTGGCTCCTTATTGTACTTATTTGCATCTAGGCCAGATATACTGCTTAGTGTTTGCATGTGTGCCCGATTTCAAGCTACACCGAAGGAATCACACCATAAGGCTGTGAAGCATATTCCTCGATATCTAGCTCACACACCAACACTTGGATTATGGTACCTGTCAGTGTCAAAACCGGCGGATCTCGGGTAGGGGGTCCCGAACTGTGCGTCTAGGCGGATGATAACAGGAGGCAGGGGACACGATGTTTTACCCAGGTTCGGGCCCTCTTGATGGAGGTAAAACCCTACGTCCTGCTTGATTAATATTGATGATATGGGTAGTACAAGAGTAGATCTACCACGAGATCAAAGAGGCTAAACCCTAGAAGCTAGCCTATGGTATGATTGTTTTTCCGTCCTACGGACTAAAACCTCCAGTTTATATAGACACCGGAGAGGGCTAGGGTTACACAGAGTCGGTTACAATGGTAGGAGATCTACATATCCGTATCGCCAAGCTTGCCTTCCACGCCAAGGAAAGTCCCTTCCGGACACGGGACGAAGTCTTCAATCTTGTATCTTCATAGTCCAGGATTCCAGCCGAAGGTATAGTCCGGTTATCCAGACACCCCCTAATCCAGGACTCCCTCAGTAGCCCCTGAACCAGGCTTCAATGACGATGAGTCCGGCGCGCAGATTGTCTTCGGCATTGCAAGGCGGGTTCCTCCTCCAAGTACTTCATTGAAGATTTTGAACACAAAAGTAGTGTCCAGCTCTGCAAAATAAGTTTCCACATATTGCCATAGATATAATAATATTTACACAAATCTAATCTGCTGACGTATTCCATAGCGTGACATCACACCATGGCCAAGTATTTATTCAAATAATTTTACTGTCCCACCTCAGCGCATTTAGCGAGGCGGTTTCCTTGGCACGTCTTGTCAAAGCAGAGCTCGTGTCCCCTTATTCCGGGATTCTCATCAATACGGGTGTGGGTAACCCAACCGCCCCATTGATTACGGTGCTTGGGAGATAAGCGAGTTTCACCAGGCTGGTGGGGACGCATAGTCGCGTCCACCCATATAAGGGGATAAGGATCCACCTTTTCATCCACGCTTTCTTCCTCCTTTGCCTATCCATTTCCGCGCACTCGAGCTCCAGTGCCCAAGTCGGCACACCCCACCTCAACCTTCTCCAGCCTTGTCCGGAGTGGGAGCCAAGTGGGTGGTCTCCTCCGTCACGGAGGGACACATCAAAAAATTGAGGAAGGTCGGATACTTGTCTAACGACATTGCGCAACAGCTTCCCGAAGAGGGGCAGCTCATCCCCACCCCTAGGCCCCATGAGAGGGTGGTGTTCATCCCCAATTTCCTCCGCGGACTGGGCTTCCCTCTCCACCCATTTGTCCGGGGGCTCATGTTCTACTATGGCCTGGATTTCCACGATCTAGCCCCGAACTTTGTCCTCAATATCTCGGCGTTTATCGTCGTGTGCAAGGCTTTCTTCCGCATCCGCCCCCATTTCGGCCTATGGCTCAAGACTTTCAATGTCAAGCGAAGGTGGTTCGCGGAACCCAGGTGGAGTGTGGAGGCGCCATGGTGGGCAAGATGCCCAACGTCCTATGGCTCGAGGGCTCCTTCGTGGAGTCCCTAAAGGGGTGGCAATCGGGGTGGTTTTACATCACCGAGCCGCGCGACCCTGAATGGGTCGCAGCCCCCGAGTTCCGATCCGGACGCCCTATGCGGCTCACCTCCTGGAAAGAGACGGGCCTGTTGTGGGGTAAAGAAGGAGAGCTGACCGGACTCCAAACATGCGTCCAAACCCTGGTAGACAAGAAGCTCAAACTTGTCAACGTAGTCCAGGTTATGTTCATCCGACGGATCCTCCCGTGTCAACAACGGGCTTTCAACATGTGGGAGTTCGACCCGGCGAAGCACCAAACTCTAAGCAGGTTCTTCGACACGACGTACGAATATGCCTGGAAGGTGCTTTTCAAGGGCGCCGAGGCCCCCGCATCCGCTACCGAGGATCGCAGATTCAGCACGCAGCGTCATGCTCGTGCGGTGAGCTGTTTTTACCTTTTACATGGTATTAGTTTTTCATAGTTTGACTCCATGTGGGATCTAAGCTCCCTTAACTTTGACAGGATTGGCAGGAGACGTCCGGACAGATCAACTGTCCATCTCCTTTGCCCGAAGGCCCAGCGGACGCTCGCTTGGCGAAGCTGCTGGTTTCGGCCCCCTATGTGGTGCCAGAGAAGAAGGCCAAGAAGAAGGCCACAGGTACTCGAAAGAGTGCCCGACGCCTGGAGGTGTCGGTTTCATCATCCGACGACTCCAAGACGCACTCCCCCCGTGAAGACGAGGAGGAGGAAGAAGAGACCTCTCCCCCTCCAGCGGGGGAAGGGAAGAAAAGGAAGGCTGCCCCAACTGGGGAGGCCGAAGTATCCAAGAAGGGGAAAACCCTTCCTCCGGACTACTCCACCAACACCGACGACGGCGAAGAGGAGTGGCCACTCAGGGCCAAGCCCCTAGCGAAATTGTAAGTATCCAGATACCAGAGTGATTCATAGTATTCCTCCATTGCACAGCTTTTCCTTATGTCGAACGTGTTTATGCAGTCCACCCAAAGACCGGCTCGACGTGTCGTCAAGCGGTTCCCTGGATTCGTCGGATGTGAATTCGCTTTGGATGGCTACCTCCCCCCACCCTACAGACGACACCGAGGTAGCGTCCCAACAGGTTCCAAGCCAGGAGGAGGTGGTCCTGGGGGTGCCGCAAGGCGACCTCCCGGACTCCAGGTGTAAAGGGGATAGAACCCCCAAGGGCTCCAAGTCCGGCCTTGAGCCGGACACCGCGCCGGAACCTTCAACAGTTCCGGACTCCGGTAGGCAGCCTCCTTCCAAGAGGAGCAAGCCTACCCAGCCGGCGACCTCCATCCAATCGGAGGCACCGGACAATTTGCTGGAGGTGCTTAACGGCGCCTCCATCGCCGAGGACCACCGCACTATTATGAGTGCCGTGATCGAGAAGGTTCAGTCCGCCAAGAGCGGACTGACTGAAGCCTATGCCAGCCTTCTAACAGGCATTGAGGTAAGTGAAGAATATGTAAAAATATTACCGCATAGACAGTAGCCCCTGATGCTCTGTTCGGTGTTCGGTGTTCGGTATTCGGAGCCGATGCATATAATGCTATAAGTTTGGGGTGCCGCACTTGTGAAAGTGTTCGGACTTCTCACACCGTATTGTGGGGTACTTAAGCCCCTGGCGTATTGGCCGTACCAAAGTGTACGGGTGCAACATGTCATTAATGAACATATATTCGTAAAAAAGAGTAATGCAATAATAGACGGAAGCTATGCATTGTTTATTTAAAAAAGCTACGATCAAAGTAGAACGATACAAATAGTGCAATAAGAAAAAGATGAGACTATTTAACATGTCATTTACAGGGGCGAGCTGCGGAATGGTATTTGAAACAGGTATACTGCTCGTTATAGAGACCATCTTAGAGTTCCATAGTGTGGCGTAGCTTTCTGCTTCCCTGGTTGTATCGTTTGTGTAGCAATTGTACTGCTGGACAAGCCTTCCGAAGAATGGAGTCCTGAAAATAAGAGAAAATTAAGAAATCGGCAGCCCCTAGTGCGGTTTAAGCCGCGTTTCGGGCGTGCCGTGATGGTGCCCCTCCCCCTATGCCCATGGTATTTCCAGAGCGTAGTTATGTACGCGCAACACTGGTTTCGCAAGTTTGCGAGGGATGGGGTTGGGGCCGCATTGCTACGCTTGCTCGGAACGTGCCAGGCGGTCTTGTTGTAGGTTACTCCGGGCGCGCTTGACGGTGTCTAGACGTTTAATCGCCAGACTAGAGAATTGCCTTGAGAGGCTGCTTTGTACTTCCGCTGCGATAGCTGCCGTATGCTCGTTCGTTCGTAGAGAGCGTTCGGTGTTTCCATTGACCGTGATGACTCCTCGAGGGCCTGGCATCTTGAGCTTGAGGTATGCGTAGTGCGGCACCGCATTGAATTTAGCAAATGCGGTTCGCCCGAGCAGTGCGTGATAGCCACTGTGGAACAGGACTATGTCGAAGATTAACTCCTCGCTTCGGAAATTATCCGGAGATCCGAAGACCACTTCAAGTGTAACTGAGCCTGTACAGTTGGCCTCTACACCTGGTCTGACGCCTTTAAAGGTCGTTTTAGTGGGTTTAATCCTCGAGGGATCGATGCGCATTTTCCACACTGTATCCTGGTAAAGCAGGTTCAGGCTACTGCCGCCGTCCATAAGACTCTAGTGAGGTGAAATCCGTCAATAATTGGGTCTAGAACCAATGCGGCGAATCTGCCATGACGGATGCTAGTGGGGTGGTCCCTTCGATCAAAAGTGATCGGGCAGGAAGACCATGGGTTGAACTTTGGGGCGACTGGCTCCATCGCGTATACATCCCTTAGCGCACGCTTCCGCTACCTCTTGGGGACGTGGGTTGCATATATCATGTTCACCGTCCGCACTTGTGGGGGAAAACCTTTCTGTCTACTGCTGTTCGGCGGACGGGGCTCCTCCTCGTCATCGCTATGCAGCCCCTTGTCTCTGCTTTCGGCATTTAACTTGCCTGCCTGCTTGAACACCCAACAATCCCTGTTGGTGTGATTGGCTAGTTTTTCAGGGGTGCCATGTATCTGGCATGAGCGGTCGAGTATTCGGTCCAAACTGGACGGGCCCGGAGTATTTCTTTTGAATGGCTTTTTCCGCTGACCGAGTTTAGAGCCTCTGAATCCGGCATTAACTACCGTATCCTCAGTATTGTCGCCGTTAATGCGGCACTTTTGCTTGTTGCGACACGACCTGCCACTGCTGTCCTTGGAATCCGAATTACCAGGGTTCTTGGTCATGTTATTGCTGCAGGCTAGCCAGCTGTCTTCTCCCGCGCAAAAGCGGGTCATAAGTGTCGTGAGGGCTGCCATAGATTTCGGCTTTTCCTGTCCTAGGTGCCGTGCAAGCCACTCGTCGCGGATGTTATGCTTGAAGGCTGCTAGGGCCTGTGCGTCCGGACAGTCGACGATTTGATTTTTCTTGGTTAGGAACCGTGTCCAGAATTGTCTGGCCGATTCCTCTGGCTACTGAATTATGTGTGTTAGGTCATCGGCATCTGGTGGTCGCAGATAAGTGCCCTTGAAATTGTCGAGGAATGCGGCTTCTAGGTCCTCCTAACAACCAATTGATTCTGCTGGCAAGCTTTTAAGCCAATGCCGAGCTGGTCCTTTAAGCTTGAGTGGGAGGTATTTGATGGCGTGTAGGTCATCACCGCGGGCCATGTGGATATGAAGGAGATAGTCCTTGATCCATACCGCAGGATCTGTTGTGCCATCGTATGATTCGATGTTCATGTGTTTGAAACCCTCGGGGATTTGATGATCCATTACTTCATCTGTGAAGTATAGTGGGTGTGCGGCGCCTCTGTATTGGGCTATATCACGACGTAGCTCAAACGAGCTTTGTCTACTGTGTTCGGCCTGGCTGGATTTACTGTATCCGGCGTGACGAGTACAGTCTCGTGCCGTGGGGAGCCCACGCGATCCGTAGATCGATCTTGTTTGCCTTGCCTTGTCCACGAATATATCTCGCAGGTCTGGCGCATTTTCCCATGCCTTGGTATTTTTTGAGTGGCGCCGGGGTGCGGCTTGAGTGGAGGGCCAAGAGGCCTCTCTGTCGCGGCCACGGGGTGGCTGGTCGGCCACATCATGCGCTGGTGATGTAGGTTTAGGTGCTTCCTCCTCTAATTGGGGTAGCAACCTGCGCTTTGGGTAGCTCTTGGAGGGGCGTTTGAGTTCATAATCTTCGGCTGCAAGGACTTCAGTCCATCTCTCGGCTAGCAATACTTGATCAGCTCTAAGCTGTTGCTGTTTTTTCTTGAGGCTACTCGCCGTGGCCATAAGCCTGTGTTTGAAATGCTTTTGTTCGACGGGATCCTCCGGCACGACAAATTCGTCGTCGTCGAGGCTTGCCTCGTCTTCGGAGGGAGGTATGTAATTATCGTCCTCGACCTCTCTGTCTGACGCTCTCTCATGAGGGCTGGCTTCTCCATCCTACTATGCTGAATCTTGTTGGAGGTGGTTGTCTTCGGCACTGTCTGGGGTGTTATTATCTCCCGTTCCGGAATCACCGTTTTTGCTTTGGCGGGATTTAAAGCGGCGCCGCTGACGCCGGCGCTTAGGCTGCTTCTTGGAGGGGTCATCCTCCGTTGTTCCATCGCCATTGCCTTCTTTTGGGGTGTCCACCATGTATATATCATACAACGAGGTGGCTTTCCAGTGCCCTATAGGCGCTGGTTCTTGATCGTCTCCTGCATCGGCGTCCATACCGTCGATGTCTTCGGAGTCGAAGTCGAGCATGTCGGTTAAATCATCGACAGTGGCTACGAAGTGGGTGGTGGGTGGGCTTTGAATTTCTTCATCATCCGCATCCCAACCCTGCTGACAATAGTCCGGACAGGGCTCTCCTGACAAGGAGAGAGACTTTAGTGAATTCAGAATATCACCGAAAAGCGAGTGCTGAAAGATGTCCGCGGCGGTGAACTCCATGATCGGCACCCAATCGGGTTCGATCGGTAGGGGCACAGAGGGCTCGGAGTCTGGAAAGGAGTCCGGCTCATTGGAGTCACGGGCTTTGCAGAGAGTAGGGCTGGTGTTCGGCTCGATCGCCGTAGAGATTGCAGCCCCCGAGGCGATGTCTAACCACCCATCCTCGATTGGTGTGATCGGCTCCGAGCTAGGGGTCGGAGCGGACACAGGTGCGGCCTCCAGGGCACTGTTCGGCGGCAGAGCTAGATCATGCCCATCGTGACAGTGCGGCGCGCTCGGCTGTGGCTCGAATCCGTCGAAGATCAAGTCTCCATGGATGTCGGCCGTGTAGTTCAAACTTCCAAATCTGACCTGATGGCCAGGGGCGTAGCTTTTGATTTGCTCCAGATGACCAAGCAAATTGGCCCGTAGTGCAAAGCCGCCGAATACGAAGATCTGTCCGGGGAGAGAAGTCTCACCCTGGGTCGCATTGCTGTTGATGATCGGAGAAGCCATCGGGCCTAAAAGTGACGACACAGAGGAACTCTCAATGAAAGCACCAATGTCGGTGTCAAAACCGGCGGATCTCGGGTAGGGGGTCCCGAACTGTGCGTCTAGGCGGATGGTAACAGGAGGCAGGGGAGATGATGTTTTACCCAGGTTTGGGCCCTCTTGATGGAGGTAAAACCCTACGTCCTGCTTGATTAATTTTGATGCTATGTTTTGGGAAACGTAGTAATTTCAAAATTTTCCTACGCACACGCAAGATCATGGTGATGCATAGCAACGAGAGGGGAGAGTGTGATCTACGTACCCTTGTAGACTGACAGCGGAAGCGTTGTGACAACGCGGTTGATGTAGTCGTACGTCTTCATGATCCGACCGATCCAAGCACCGTTACTCCGGCACCTCCGAGTTCTTGGCACACGTTCAGTTCGATGACGATCCCCGGGCTCTGATCCAGCAAAGCGTCGGGGAGGAGTTCTGTTAGCACGACGGCATGGTGATGATCTTGATGTTCTATCGTCGCAGGGCTTCGCCTAAGCACCGCTACAATATGACCGAGGTGGAATATGGTGGAGGGGGGCACCGCACACGGCTAAGGAACGATCACGAAGATCAACTTGTGTTCATGGGGTGCCCCTTGCCTCAGTATATAAAGGATGGAGGAGGAGGAGGCCGGCCAAGGCAATTGGTGCGGCCAGGATGTGGAGTCCTACTAGGACTCCAAGTCCTAGTAGGACTCCACCAAGAGGGGAGGAAGGGAGAAGGAAGTAGAGGAGAAGGAAAGGTGGCCGGCCCCCCGTTCCCTAATCCAATTCGGACCACAGGGGAGGGGGGCGCAGCAGCCCCTTGGCCCTTTCTCCTCTTCCCACTAAAGCCCATCAAGGCCCATTGCTTCTCCCGTAACTACCCGGTACTCCGAAAAATACCCGAATCACTCGGAACCTTTCCGATGTTTGAATGTAGTCGTCCAATATATCGATCTTTACGTCTCCACCATTTCGAGACTCCTCGTCATGTCTCCGATCTCATCCGGGACTCCGAACTCCTTCGGTACATCAAAACTCATAAACTCATAATATAATTGTCATCGAAACCTTAAGCGTGCGCACCCTACGGTTCGAGAACAATGTAGACATGACCGAGACACATCTCCGGTCAATAACCAATAGCGGGACCTGGATGCCCATATTGGCTCCTACATATTCTATGAAGATCTTTATCGGTCAGACCGCATAACAACATACGTTGTTCCCTTTATCATCGGTATGTTACTTGCCCGAGATTCGATCGTAGGTATCTTAATACCTAGTTCAATCTCGTTACCGGCAAGTCGCTTTACTCGTTCCGTAATACATCATCTCACAACTAACTCATGAGTTGCAATGCTTGCAAGGCTTATGTGATGTGCATTACTGAGAGGGCCCAGAGATACCTCTCCGACAATCGGAGTGACAAATCCTAATCTCGAAATACGCCAACCCAACATGTACCTTTGGAGACACCTGTAGAGCTCCTTTATAATCACCCAGTTACGTTGTGACGTTTGGTAGCACACAAAGTGTTCCTCCGGCAAACGGGAGTTGCATAATCTCATAGTCATAGGAACATGTATAAGTCATGAAGAGAGCAATAGCAACATACTAAACGATCGGGTGCTAAGCTAATGGAATGGGTCATGTCAATCACATCATTCTCCTAATGATGTGATCCCGTTAATCAAATAACAACTCTTTTGTTTATGGTTAGGAAACATAACCATCTTCGATTAACGAGCTAGTTAAGTAGAGGCATACTAGTGACACTTTGTTTGTCTATGTCTTCACACAAGTATTATGTTTCTGGTTAATACAATTCTAGCATGAATAATAAACATTTATCATGATATAAGGAAATAAATAATAACTTTATTATTAGGGAATATTTCCTTGACTATGGGTAGTACAAGAGTAGATCTACCATGAGATCAAAGAGGCTAAACCCTAGAAGCTAGCCTATGGTATGATTGTTTTTCCGTCCTACGGACTAAAACCCTCCGGTTTATATATACACCGGAGAGGGCTAGGATTACACAGAGTCGGTTACAATGGTAGGAGATCTACATATCCGTATCGCCAAGCTTGCCTTCCACACCAAGGAAAGTCCCTTCCGGACACGGGACGAAGTCTTCAATCTTGTATCTTCATAGTCCAGGAGTCCGGCCGAAGGTATAGTCCAGCTATCCGGACACCCCCTAATCCAGGACTCCCTCAGTACCCCAAGGGCTCGGCTTTTGATCTCATTGGATATTCTGACTCTGACTATGCTGGTGATCGTGTGGATCGCAAGTCAACATCTGGTACATGTCATTTCCTCGGACGATCTTTGGTATGTTGGTCCTCAAAGAAACAGAACTGCGTATCACTATCTACTGCTGAAGCTGAGTATATTGCCACTGGTTCTTGCTGTGCTCAATTGCTGTGGATGAAGCAAACTCTCAAGGACTACGACGTCAACATGAAGAATGTGCCTCTCTACTGTGACAATGAGAGTTCCATCAAGATTGCTCACAACCCAGTTCAGCACTCGAAGACAAAGCACATTCAGATTCGTCATCATTTTCTTCATGTGTTGAAGGGCGACATTTCTATTGAGCATGTGAAGACTGAAGAACAGCTAGCCGATATCTTCACAAAGCCCTTGGATGAGAAGAGATTTAGCAACTTGCGGTGTGAGCTAAATATCCTAGAATCTTCGAATGTTCTTTGAAAAGGACACTCATCCTAACACTTATGCAAAATGGATGACTTAGATGTGCAACACATGAAGAAATGTTTTTCTTCAATCAATGAAGAATAACACTCTTAGTGTGAAGAAATTAACGTAGAATTTGATTCTCAGAACCCTACAATAATTGTACGCGGTGTCTGAAATCATCATTCTTATACGGTGGGTCACGCCACCACCAAAAGTTGAAATTCCTCAATTGTTCATATTCTTCAACTTTGCATTCTCTTCACTGTTTCTGTCGTTTTTCTTCATTGGCTATATATATAATATATATATATATGAGTTTATGTCCTCTACAGCATTCACTTATTGCTAATTCTTCAAGTTGGTTTTTCTGTTAAGTGAATGTGATCAGACCCTTCCCCTCCATGCTATACTCAACCCAATCTGTTCACAAATTCTTCATGTGCTTTCTATTTGAAACTCGTTCAAAATCTTCACTGTGTCCTTGTCAGCTGAAGAAATTGCGAACGAAACTTTAAAATCTATCTTATCTAAATTTTCTGCTTTGCCGCTCAAACTGTTCCGCATCCGACAATATACTTATCCACTCACCCACGATCTAACACGATCTCCACTTCTCACTATGTGGGTGACACATGTCATGCAAATGAGAAGGGTCAGGGGCACGTTCGTCCAATTTCTTTGGGCAAACAGTTTTTCACCGTGGCTATAAATACCCCTCCTTCCCTTCCTCACTTCTTTTACTCCGCTCGATCTCTCTCCAGCTCGAGCTTCTCAAACCCTAGCGCCGCCGCTACTTCATCGCCACCGGTGCGGAAGAGCTTCACTGCCTCGACCTCGTCGCCGACGTACTCGCGCCGACCGCGGAAATCTTCAGTCCGCCTCCGCCGTAGCCGTCTTCCTCCACCGAGTTAGGGCGTTGAAGATCTACACAGACAAACTTCACCTCTCCACTTCACTGCTCATCGTGTTCATCGTCCAGGGTAATTAAAAGTTACTTTTACTGCCCTCGTTGATTCAAATGATTATCTACAAAATTTTCAAAGCTGTTTTTCTTCATATCTTCACACACTAAACACCTCACAAGTCATCTGTTCTTGTTTTGTTTCTCTAAGCATCATTTTTCTTCAAGATTCCTCAATTGTGTGGATCTTCGATCTATACAACTCTGGAACCTAAGACAAAGAACGCTTAGTAAAATTCTTCAAGACTCATCTGGTCAAATTCTTCAAACTTGTTCTTTTCGAAAAACCTTCTGAGAACGCATATGACCTCTCCAAATTCCTCGCACCTATACTCTGTTCACAGGTACTCATGTCAGCTGCTGAATCACTAGGTTCTCATCAACTTAACTCATTTGCAGCGTTCCTCGAAGAAAAGTTGCATACTTCTTCAGAGAATTGGATTGTTCAAATTCCTCAACTGAAGAAAATGGCTGATGGTAAAAGGCCATAGAAAGGAGGAAAGAAGCCTGAGGTCATGACTGCCTTTGAAATCCCTGAGGACATATACAAAGATTACTGCACTCCTGATGAGGCCAAGTTTGGAAAAGAGGACAAAAATCAGCGCAAGGTGCGCATACAGAGGATAGAAAGGAGATGGGCTAGAGAGTGGAGGGAGTACAGATATGTCACTCCCAAATACATGAAAGAAATTTGCACTCAATCCTCCATGCCCAAGACCTCCATTGGCACCTGGCCAAATAGCAGATCCCACCAGCCTCAAGCGCGGTGAGGACTATCCTGATGAATGGGCCAAGCACCAAGCCAAGTTGGCTAAGCAAGCCAGAGAAGCAGTGAGGAAATTCAATGAAGACTCTGTTGCTGCTGCTGCCTCTACTGAGGCCTCTGCTGTCAAGCCGAAGAAGGCTATGTCAAAGAAGCCTGCATGCAAGCCAAGTGCTTCACCAACAGTGCCCTCAAGGCCAAGTTCCTCAACAATGCCCTCACGGCCAGAATCCTAAAAGCCCTCACGGCCAATTCCTCATGTTGCTCCTGTTCCTCAAAAGTCCTCAGCTCCTCGCCATAATCTTCGGTAGCTCCGACTAAATCGTCAGCACCTGTGCATCTCGCCTCGTGCCAAAGGACTGCAGGCATCTCCATTGCCTCAGGTGTCTCAGCTAGTTCCTCAGCTGCACCAAGTTCCTTAGCTGGCCCCTCACCGCTGAAGACAAAGTCAACTGCTAGACGCGGTCCTCGACCAAGTCCTCAAAAGAAGCAAGTCGCTTTCCAAGTGCTATCTGAAAAAGACGAAGCTGATGATGATGAACTTGTAGAAATCATCAGAGACAGGCAAGTTAGGGCTGCTAGAGCCAAGGGAACAGATGTGCCACTGCTTTTGGATCCCAAGTTGATCCTCGAATACATTGATGTTTGGCACAAGGACCCCAACACTCCCATGCATGATTTCAAGCTGACTCCTGGCCAAAGTCACATGCTGAACCACTTCATTCAAGAAGAAAGTGGAAATTTGAGAAGGCCAGGCAGATCAAGAAAGCGCAGTACAAGAAAGAGCGCTATCTGAAGAAAAACATTGTCTCTATGACAACTGAAGAACTTGTTGCTGTTCAAACTGAGATCAGGAAACTCAGTGATGAATTTGACGCATACCGTGCTGACTGGCTTGGAGCCAAAGTGCGCTTTGTGAAACTTGCAGATAACTTCACCTCAAACGTTGCAGCCCCAATGCAATAGGAAGTCCCTCAGGCTGAAGCATCTGCTCAGCCGACTGAAGAACATGTCAGCACCGCTGATGAAAATCAGGCTGCTGAAGAAAATGTGAGTTCCAGGGCTGATGACTGCATTCCAGCCACTGAAGAAATTGCCAGGGTAACCACTAGTGGTGCGCCTGAAGAAAATGAAGAAAATCACCCAGATTCCTTAGCTGCTCCTACGCCTACTTCAACCCCAATCCTTCCATCTGCATCAGATGTGAAGAAGATCAAGGCTACGGAGCATGCAGCAGTGAAGAAAAGGAAAGCATCAGCTGCTTCGCATTCTTCAGCTCTGAAGAAAATGAAGCCTATGACAAGTTCACTTGCTAATCCCATTGATGATGTTCCCATCTCAACAAGGCCATCAAAGGACCTTGTTCCTTTTGGTGAAGAATATGAGATCCCTAGCGGATCTGATGAAGAAAATCATTTTGCTGCTTCGTCAGAGCAGATTGATGAAGAAATTCAAGTGGATATGATCCCTTCAACACTTGTTATCTCCTCGCCTATGCCTCAGTTCACAGATGAAGAGGCTGGCATTGAAGAAATGGAAGATGAAGATGTGGAGGTTGGCTGCTCCACACCAGTAATAAGTGATGAATTCTGGGAAAGTTAGCATCCAAACTCTCCAATGTTCACACCGTTGCAGCAAATACCTGAGTCGCCTGCACAAACTGTTCAAATGGGCTCTGAAGAAACTCACCATGAGGAAATTCCAGTCACTGGTGCTGAAGAAACTGCTGCTGCTGAACATCTGAAGACGCAGATTGCCACTGAAGAGGAACCAGAAATTCCTCAGCCTGAAGAACCTGCGATTGAGATTCCTGAGGTCGTGATGCAACTCACTGACACTCCTCTGCCCAAGCCAAAGGATCCATTCTCACGCAAGCAAAAGATCAAGGCTGATGAGTTGTTCGGAGAGCATGTATTCTTCGAAGACTACAACCCCTATAACTCCGCTCGCATTAGGAAGAGGCATTTCTGGACTGCTAGTCAAGCCAATTTCTATTCCTCAGTGTTGTTCAACAAAGAGAAAATCTTCTAACATGAGCACATTCCTCACGTGGATATGGAATCTCTGACGTGCTTCGCACCAGTCCTCAGTGTTCTTCACGATGCTGGACTATTAAACTTTTGCTCTGACATCTGCGATTGGAATGAAGAACTGATTCTTCAATTTTATGCAACGCTGCACATCACAGGAGATTCTGAAGATGTGAATTGATGGGTGCTAGACTGGATGTCTGAAAACACTCTCTACACTACACCAGCTTCTGAATTGCTTCATTCCTTACCACTCAGTCCTCCCCTTGAAGAAGCACGTTGCATCTACAGTGAACCTGAGCTTACAAATCACTACATGCAGGTGCTGATGAAACCTCTGAAGCCAAATCAGGCACCAAGAACCAAATTCCTCGTGAAGGAATTGCTTTATGTGCCTTGAACTGTCTATCGTATTCTTACGAGGACAATGAGTCCTATCAAAGGCCACGACTCATCTGATGAGGAAATTGTTGGCATCATTAAGAATCTGGTATTCAATATTGTTCATGGCATTCATGTCAATTATCACAATTTCTTCGTGAGGACTCTAGGAAAATGTTGCACTGTCTCCATTTGAGCTGAAACCTTATGCACCTTGGATTATGAGATTCCTCAGGACAAGGTCTTCACTCAACTACAAAGCTGATTTTTAGAATCACCTCTGCTACTTGCCCCCAATTGAAGTCCTCAAGCAGACCTATTCCTCAGCTGATGGAAAGGGCAAGGCACCAGCTGTTATAGATGAAGGCATTCGTCCATTGGATGGTCAATTTCACAAAGCTGCTTCTTATTCCACCAATGATGACTCTGCCACACATGACTCTGCCAATGCACCCAAGTCTACTCCTCAAGCCACTGCTCCTTGTGTGATGACTGATCGTGAGCTTCTTCTTAGTCTTCACCAGAAGGTGGATCGAAATCATAAATGGGTTAAGCGTCAGTTTGGTTCATTTCTTCACAACATGACTGCTACACACAATGCAGTGAAGAAAAACCATTACTACCTCCATGAAGTTTTCAGTCGCACCTGGGCAATATTGTCACATCTGTATGGTGAAGAAGATCTGAAGAAAATGGGTCTCAAGGAAGATTTTGACTGGTCTGCACCTCCACCTAAGAAATTCAAGAAGGTCAAGGTTCCTTCTCTGGTGGCCAGCTCATATTCTTCATCACGCGACACTGATGAAAATGAAGACTTGGACGACACTGCGGCATGCCCTACTACGACAAACGACCCCAACAACGTTGGTGCTCCTTCATCAACTTGATATTCTTCAGGGGCGTTAGTCCTAATATTCGATCCTTTTGGTCATTTGATGACAAAGGGGGAGAATTTTGAGTTAGCCTTCAAGCGGGTCTTTCTATATGGGCGTTTTTTGTTAAGTTACAACTCTCGTTCTTCTAAGACTTTATTGGATCGAGTTGTAAACTTAAACCCGATGGTGCTCTGATACTTTTGATATGATTTTCTGCATGCTTATTCCTCATATATGCTAATGCACGCATGCTGAATTACATCAGTAACCATATTTCATCATGCATTTCAAATTCTTCATTGTGATATGTCAAATGCATGTATGAATTACAAGATATAGGGGGGAGATCTCCATGATTCAACTCTTCAAGTGTGCATTGCTTCAAAAGCAAATTCCTCACTATGCACATCTTCAGGGGGAGTTCTTCTATATTTTGCAATCAAATTCCTCAATATCCGTATTTACACTTCATATGTTTATCCCCGTTGAAAACTTAACCTATATTGTCATCAATCACCAAAAAGGGGGAGATTGTAAGTGCATCTAGTGCCCCTTAGTGATTTTGGTGTATTGAAGACTTATAGGTTAAGGGACTAATGCGTTTGTAAGTGTACACATGTCTATAAGTCTATGAGGAGTTTGATATTTATAGAGAAAGTCGACCCCTAAAAATGAAGTTCTTCAACTAAAGACTTTAAATCTCTGAAGACTTTCTAAAGACTTTGAGAGTGAAGAAATTGGTGTGACCTTAAAGACTTGGTATTCATTCGAGGAACATGAAGCGTGAGGACTTTTGTTTTCGTAGTTTCATTTTCCCTTTCTTGAGTCATTGGAAACACCGTACTGTTAAAGGGGGTCGAGGAAATATTAAGGAAAAATTTCCATGTGATGCTCAACTCAAAATCCTACACCTACCAATCCCTTCGAGTGAAGCCATTGGAAATCTCATACAGTTCAGTCATATTCTTCAGTGATAAAGACGAAGTTATTCTGGTCACTGAGGAATTTCTTGTGACCGAGGAGTTAGGAATTTGCCAGTGCGGATTGCCTACACAGTGAGGAACATGATAGCCCTAAGGATTTTGCTACTAAAAATTCCGACCGTTGCTGTGCTATGCGCCAGCTGTCCCAAAATATCTATCCACCTAACGGTCATATCATTTAAGGGCATTTATGTCTTATCATGTCGGGCTGCTCCCTAGGCTATAAATAGCCGCCCCCTACAACCACTAGCTGGTTGGCTGCTCCGAGAGAAACTGACACTTGTCATTTGAGAGCAACCCATCCTCGGAGGACTTTGAGCGAAAATCATCAAGTGAGGAAAAACCAAAAACCCAAAACCCAAACACCTACAAACCCCAAGTGATTGAGCATCACTGAACAGATTGATCCTGCGTGGATCCGACGCTTGTTACTTTTGAAGACTGTGCTTCTTGCAGACGGTTAGGCGTTATGGTCTAGAGCATCCAAGAGGAATTGTGGATCGCCGAGTGACCAAGTTGTGAAGGTTCGGAAGTCACCTGAAGACTTACAACGAGTGATTGGACGAGGTCTGTGTGACCTTAGTTCAAGGAGAATACGGTGAGGACTGGGTGTCCTGAGCTGCGTGTTCAGGACTGGGTGTCCGAGACTGTGTGTCCTCGAGTTTAAATACTCAGCCGCTCCAACCAGACGTACAACTGAGACAGCAGTTGGAACTGGTCTACCAAATCATTGTCTTCACCAAGCTTACTGGTTCTATTTCCTCAACTCTTTCATTTCCTCATAATTGTGTTGTGTGCTTGTTCATATCTGAGCTTGAAGACTTTGACTGAAGAGTTTCTCAATTTCCTCAGTTCAATTTCTTCGGTCTGTTTGTCTTCATCATGTGTTATCCTGTGCTTACGCTTCCTGTACTCTGTGCCTGTCTTCATTGCATCATGATGACTATGCTTGTATTCTGTTATGTTTACTTTTGAGTACTTATTCTGCTGCTAGTAGTTCTTCGCTAAGGAATTCCCTCATCGGCAAATTCCTCAGTGAAGAATTTCATAAAACTCGCATATTCACCCCCCCTCTAGTCGATATAACGCACTTTCACCCCCGACGTGCGCCTCACCCCTCTCGGCCGCACCGCCCCTCTGCCTTTGTGTGCATGACATGTGGGCCACTTAAAATGCGGCGAGCATCAAGTTTCTACCATAGCCACCCATGATTCCCACGATGCCGCTCGAACCCATGAAACCACACGTCCCCCGACCTGCGGCTCACCCCTCTTTGCCCCACTGCCCCTCTGCCTACGGAAGCATTACATGTGGACCAGTCACCTATCGGGTCCACATGTTATTGACTCAAAGGTAGGTGTAGTAAGGCGCTGAAGCTCAGTCCCGCGGCCCTGAGAGGGAAATGTAACTCCTGCGCCAGGGCTTGTGGTGCTCCCGCAGCACGAACTCGTGCCAAACTCGAGATTTGTTTCTTTACTATACATGCACACAACGATTTAATGGACATTGTAATCTCAACATGTGATGGGGAGCTCTAAATTTGAATTTGAAACTTATAAAATGAAAATATTCAAAACAAATAAACTGGGAGAGAGGGAGTATATTGTAGGATGTGTCCCATACAAAATAAGTCCCCTGGTTTGTCTCCGCGAAGATGCGGTTAGAAAGGAGCACCGCGTCTTCCTACTCGTACGACATCAAATCGGCCGTAGGCAGCATGGTCCGCCTTTGACCGCCATGTGCAAGGTTCGTGCTATCTTATTCAATCTCACCGTTGTTCCATCGTACCAATTCATGCGGCGGCCCATTGCATGGCTGATCCCAATGTTGGACAAAGGTTCTACGGGAACGGTTTCACCGTTGTAAATGTTGTGCAAATTGATGTTGGTACTCTCCCGTACATATGCAAGCCAATCTCCACTCGCAGCGAGCCTAACCTGTGAAACAGTGGGCAGGGGGAGAATTAGGAAATGGAGATGGAAGTAGTCTTTAGAATGCATTTACTACGTGATCAAACTCATCTTACCTGCTCATCGGAGGAAATTCGAGTGCCCCTCAACGTCGGCATCTCAAGGGGCGTCAACTTGCAACTACGGCCACGCCGCGCTGGAGAGACCCCCAAGGAAACATCCTCATGCGTTCCATGGAACATCAAGATGCATTTGTATGAGTAGTTTATCTTGTGAGAGAAAAGGATGAACGAGGGAAGGCCTCTAGAGATATAGATGGACACTACTACTACCAATGTGCTGGCCCGTGCATTGGAATGGATCCAAAGTAGTAGAATAATACTTGTTCATGTTCTTGAAATATAAACACTCTAGTTTTGATATACATGTGTCTGCAGACATGAAAGCTTGTCCATGGAAGTTGAACCACGGCGACCATCACGTTTCTTGTTTCTACCACTAAGCCACTGAAGTTCGGTCCCGTGGGCCCCAGAGGGAAATGTAACTCCTGCGGCAGGCCTTGTGGTGCTCCCACAATATGAGCTCATGCCAAAACTAGAATTTTTTTCTTATTACTACCAACTAGTACTAGTAAGGTACACGTGCATTGCACGCATGAGATTCTGGTGGTTTGTGAATTATGCTTCTACATGTGGAGCTTTCTGGATTCTAACATGTGGCAAAATCTGGTGGAATGTAAGGTTAGGCAAGTTTGATTAACTTAGGCGAGTGTTTGATTCAAGCCACACCTTAGGCAAGCCACACTAAGGCCCCACATGACATACGCACAAAAAATGTGGCAAGATTCCCTTAGGCTTGCCAACTCGTTTCTCTCGTTTTGAAGAACTAATAACTTTGCCTAAGCTTAGTTGTGGCAAAGTTAGGGTCTGTTTGATTCAAAGGATTTTCATAGGATCTTTGAAGGATTATAATCCTTAGGAATTTTTCCTACGTTGGTCGTTTGATTCGTAGGATTGAATCATGTAGAATATTTTCCTAAGGATCATTTGTACTACGTTTCACAGGAATTCTAACATGCACTCCAACCTCCTGAAAGAAATCCTTTGTTTTTCATGTGACACAATCAAACAAACTCAAATCCTATAGGGATCCAATGAACATGCCATTCCAATCCTACTTTTTTCCTATTCCTGTGTTTCTGCAATCCTATGAATCAAAGAGGCCCTTAGTCATGAATTAAGTTCAACCATGGAGTCTTCTAGATTATACATGTGTCAGAATCTGGTGGCTGATATCCAACGGCCAATAGTGCTCGGATTTTCCATCCTTGTACCGTCGGATTGGCTTCGTCCAACGACCAACTTCAAAGTTTTTCACACACTATATAGGGGGTATAGATATAGATGTGCCGTCTGTTGCAATGGATCAAAAGTATATATATCTATTTAGTGGAGTGCACTCTAAACACATTATGTATTTATTTTTCTCTAACCTTCCGTAGCCATGCAACCAAGACACATAAGCTTCATGGGTGCCCCCACATCATATTATTCATACTACGTTGATTGAAAAAAAGATAAATCACCCAAAACAAGATCTTCCCGTTTTTTGTTCCTACGATGTTGTGTCATGCACGTACCTACTAGTTGTATAGTGGTAGTACTAGTAATATAGTATTAGGAGTACAAACTTGGTACTAGTAGGAGTAGTACTAGTACGTAATGCTCCTACTCTATCAACGAGCCCCGTCATACACGAAATTTCTTGGCTTACATGCTATAGCGAGATCTTCCCCTCGTTTCTGTTTTCCAACCTGGCGGCAGGCGAGGTGTCGGTTTGCTCAACGGCGGTCCCACATGAAAGTGAAAATGCTAGGCAACACGCCTTCCCTATGCTATTTGTCATGTCGGACGGGCCTTGTTGTACTCCCGATTCCCGGGCGTGTGGGGGTGCGACGCGAACGCGGCATGCCTTTTCCTTTTACCAGCAATCTGCCTGTGCATTGTGATGGATCCAAAGTAGTAGAATAGTAGTATTTGTTCACAAACTTGAAAGAAATCACTATTGTTTTGATATACTCCTAATATATTACTCCCTCCGTACCTAAATATTTGTCTTTTTTGAGATTTTAAATGGACTACCACATACGAATTATATAGACATATTCTAGTGTTTCTAGCAAGATGCCCGCGCGTTGCACGATTTTGATGGAAAAGGTAAGCACAACTTATAAATTAACGGATGGAGTACTAGTTATAGTGATGCATATAATTAATCAAAGGGATCGCATATGTCGGTATTGACTAGAACGAGAATGCAACAACACAATAAGAATTAAGGCCACGATGATGCGATCGCAGTGGTGGTTACAGAAGGCAAGCAGAAAGATGGATCCATGAATGTACGGAGCGGCTAAGGAGAGGCGGCTTTTGTGGTGAGGTCGAGGTGCTTCTCAGCAAAGGCATCCAAGGCTTCCAGCCGGTTGAGGAAGGCCAATGTCGTAGCGTCCTCACTAGCCTTGTAGATACCTATGTACATGATTTCCTCGTACATGTGCATGTGTAGGTCGACGAATTCTTGCAAGGCGAGGCGCCTCGCGGCGAGCGCGACCTCCAGGTGGACATTCTTTGTGGCATCGGCGGGCAGTCGCAGGGCCACTACTGCTTGAAAGAGGTTCCGGCCATGGAGGCCGATTAGGGTGGAAGGCAATGAGGAGCCCGGGCGCGCAGGCTGGAGGAGTACGACGATGTCATCCGCGAGCTTCTTGAGGACGGTGAACTTGTTGTTGGTGGCAATGATCATCTGGTCCAACTGAGAGTCGTAGTTGGCGTCGAAGGCGGCCATCCACCAGCCGGTCTCGAACACCGTCTGGAGACGATCCTCGGCGCCATGCCGCAGGACGGCGTCGTGGACCATCTGGCGCAGCCGCTGGCCACTCACGAGCATCGCCGCCATGGGTCTGGAGTGAGCTCTTTTGCGCTTAGTGTAGGTGCTTAGGCAAATGCTTAGGTGTGTACGATGTGGTAGATGCATTGGAATGGATGGGCGCCTTTATATGAGGGCAATGAGGGCGAACAACGTTGCATTCACATCGTGCAGCCTCTTTTCCCAGACCTCCTCCCATTACTTCCCTCATGCATTAATTGAAGGAGGATGCATTGGCCGTTCAACATATCGGGAACCGCTACTCCCTCCCTTGTCTGCATTAAAGCCATATCGGGAACTGCGCCGCCCGCTGTCAAATCGAATACTCCCTCTGTCTAGGTGAGTATTAAGTCATCTTACAAAAACCAAATAGTAAACACATAGGCGTGGTGCATTAACTCTCACGTTGTTTCTTATTGTCTGACATAAATAGAGGAATCAACCAAGAAGAGATGTGGGGCTTGTATGCTTTTAATGACTTGACACTATCAAACATGACATGCAGTGGTCAGTTCGTTGCACAAGAACAAATACAACCCACATCAGCACACACGCATCTTATATAGCATCACATCCAATGGCTATAAAAGATGAATGAGACCAAATTATATCTCATCTAGATGAGTTCTAGCAAAATTGTATTAATAATACTTAGTACTCCTGCGCCATGTATCATATATTAGTATCATGTAGTACTTTATATATTTATGAGGTATCCAGATGGCACTGCACCACCAAGAAACGTGGGTAACATCAAAATTATGGACTACTTTTTTGAGTATGTTGGTAAGGTCCGGTCATAGTCACTTGTTGAAATCTCTAAAAAGACAAATACTCCCTCTGTCCAGAAATACTTGTCATCAAAATGGATAAAAGGAAATGTATCCAGACGTATTTTAGTTTTAGATACATATTTTTTATCCATTTTGATGACAAGTATTTTCGGACGGAGGGAGTAGAAAACAGAGTTGGATGATGGTGTGCGTGCCATCATGCAATATAGGCCGTCGGATTTATATCTAACGGATAGGAAAGAAACTATGAAAATTTTGCAGAATATACCCACACGTCTCTCCACGTTCGAAAATAAGGCCTTCCCTCGTTCAACCTTTTCTCTCACAAGATAAACTACTCATACAAATGCATCTTGATGTTCCGTGCAACGCACGGGCAGCTAGCTTATTTCTTTTAAAATAGTTGCTGCGATAATTGGGTTGAAGTGATATATTTTATGTCTGCCCTGAATGATTTCAGATTCACTAGTAGTAACAACGAAAAAGTTGCCTTGTTAATTAACAGAAAACAAGGTGAAAACTATCACATGAGGCCGGTAAAAACAAGGCACACTGGGTTCAGCGTCAACGTCATTATAGCTGTGCGCGCGCGAGAAGTCTACATATCGAGGGGGCTACTGAGCGAGGCACCGAGACACAATGTTTGAGAGGGAAACCAATTGACAGATTATGATCTAATCGAGTTGTCACCCTTCTGCTGTCATTGTTGGGGGGGGGGAGGGAGAAAAATACCTATCGAGAGTGTGCGCGGTAGGCACAGAGGCACTACTAGTGAGTGTGTGTGTGTCTTTGAAATAGGAGTAGATAGATTATTATCAAGATCAATGAGCTACCCTACTCCTTCGGTGCCGGGTAGTGTGTGTGTGTATGTTTGAGAGAGAAGCCAGTCGATAGATTAGTATCAAGATCGAGGTGTCACCCTACTCCTTCGGTGTTGGGAAGTGTGGGTGTGTGTGGGGGGGGGGGCAGTGACACTCACATATCTCTACTCTTATGAAAAACATAGTTGGTGATGATGGTGTTCCTGCCATCCTGCAATATAGGCCATCCAATTTATATCCAACGGACAGGAAGGAAACTATGGCAATTTTGCAAAAAGATACCCACACCCCTCTCCGCATTTGCAAATAAGGCATTCCCTCGTTCATCCTTTTCTCCCACAAGATAAACTTCTCATACAAATGCATCTTGATGTTCCGTGCAACGCATGGGCATCTTGCTAGTAGGGAGAAGGAGTTTGTGTGACACATATCTAGCTATATTATGGGATGGGTAGAAAGCATATGTGTGAGAGACATTTGTGGCTGTGGGTGGGCGGAATTAAAGGGGTGGGCGTGTTAGACATAGAGAGCATGTGTGCTTCTTTGTGAGAGACTTGTAGGACGGGATAGAAAGACGAATTTAACCCTGACGGAGGGAGAGTAATACACGAAGTGCGCATGTGTGTTTCCGATGCCCACAGGGAAATGAGATATGCATGCGTGTGAGAGATATTGCACAATTCATTCACGTATCACTATCTAGCGATCGTGGACGTGCATCGCTTGAACATAAGTCAATATATACTTCGTATCGTGGCCAAAGGTACAATATCGATTCAACGCTATAAAGATTGGACACTCACATATCACATTTTTTCTATTTAAATAAGTCTTTTTAGTTGTGCATGCCAAAGTTACAATGATGTTTCTTCAAACAACCAATGTAGCTATCATGAACATGCACCATTGTTACTCTTGCATTCAAATTCATTAGTCTTGGATGATTTAAGTTTCTATTTTGAAGTAATATATGTTATATTCATATATGAATTCAACGGGTACGCAATTTATGAAATGGAGGCTATGTAATCATATGAGGTAACACTTTTAAGTAGCTGACTACAATATCCATTTCTTTTTGTACGCCTCTACACTAACACGTCAATGCATTATGTTTAAAGTAAATAACCAATGTCACTAAATTATCTATTTACACGAGAAATACATAGGCTGAGCGTTTGATCCCTTTTTTGTGAACGCTCCACTACACCCGTACGATTGACCGCGCCCGTGTGAATGTCCAAGTTATCAGCGCATCATCCCGAGTTATTGTCTTTTTTCTGTGGTGGACTTCACACCAGTTAATAACTGCTGACGTGTGCCCCGTCTACACAGTCTAGCATGACCTTCCCACTAGCACGGTCCAAAATTATTTGAAATTGGATACGAACGATCCCACGGGCGGCAAAATCTCCTGCCTCCTTCTAAAATATCCGCCACCTTAGTCTTTAGCATGCGAAATCCCCCTTTTGTCCTTGGTGCACGGAGACCAACAGTTACAATACCGCCCTCATCTACATGATAGGTCGGGGCTACTTTGGTAACTTCTGGTTCCCCCACTACACGGCACCCCCATTTCCTCTCCCCCTCCCGCAAAAACGACTAACTCCACAGCACCAGAGCATCTTACATCACGTCGTCCGTACTTCATCGCCCTTTCTCCCCTCCCCTCTCAAAACCTCAGACTGCTCATCCACCGGCGTACCATGGCCCATTCACTGCCAGCGGCGTCCACCTCGCCGGATCTGCTTCTGCGGCCGCATCTACCCCTCCCACCTCCCCTAGAAACAAGTAGACTGCTCATCCACCACTGTACCACAGCCCATTCAGTGCCGGCCATGTCCACGGCGCCGGATCTGCTTCGCCGGTACTCTCGTCAACCTCCGCGCATCTACAGTGGCTCATTCGTACTCCCCACCGGACACGCTTCGTCCACACAACCCAGAGCCGCCCCACCAACGCCCCCGTCGACGGCCTCTGATCCTCTTCGCCGACACCTTCCTCAACCCTACCGGAGCTGCTTCGCCGACACCTTCCTCAACCCTACCAGAGTAGCTTCGCCTATACCATTCTCAACCCTACCGGGGCCTCTTTGCCAACTCACAAGTCCACGGCCTCAGATCCGCTTCCTCGCACCCTCATCCAACCTACCGGAGCAGCTTCTGACGACCCATCCACGGCCGCAGATCCGCATCGTCGACACCACCCTTAACCCAACCACCGGAGTAGCTTCTGATGCCTCGTCCACGGCCGCAGATCCGCATCGTCGACACCTTCCTTAACCCAACCACCGGAGCAGCTTCACCTACGCCCTCGTCCACGGCCATAGATCCTCTTCGCCCAGACTGTAGTCCACTCTACGGGAGCCGCTCCACAAACACCCTACTTGACGGTTCTAGATCTGCTTACCGGACCCCGACAGCCAGTGCAACATCATCACCCTCGACGTTTCTAACCTGATTCCCATAGTCTGGAGAGATGCCAAGCACCTGCCACGGCCTAGGTACTTGTCACCTTTAAACCCGTCCAGCATCACCTGCCCGATGTACTTCAAATATACTAACCGGTCGCTGTTACCTGTTATGCAGCCGGCAAGAACTGCAAGGATGATGTTTCTTCTTGATCTAACAGCTTGGCCAACCAAGATCCTGGACTAAGGCATTGCTATGATCTTGTAAGCGCGTCTCTCTCTCTCTTGTGTTGTTCTGTGCCTGCCAGCGTGCTTTGCTAGGATTTTCGACCAGTAATCCCTTTGTGCAGACAATGATTTCTACTACTGGCTGCTAAATTAGATATGTAGATCTCATACATGATACTACCTCATACCTCTGTTCCTAAATATAAGCCTTTCTAGAGATTCCACTATAGGCTACATACGGAGCAAAATGAGTGAATCTACACTCGAAAATGCATCTATATACATCTGTATGTGGTCCATACTGGAATCTCTACAAAGACATATATTTAGGAACAGGGGCAGTACATTACACAAAATCGTAGGTGGCATGTAGGAATTCCAGTGCACTACATTAGGCTCCCTTAGAGTGCCTGCTAGTCCAGCATACAGAGTCATGGCTAGTTTATGGTACGCACACAATCGTTAATTGGTGGTTTAAATATGCGCAAGGGATATGCAATGTAGTATCATGTAGAGATGTCTAAAATTAGCCGTGTCCACTTGCAGATAGGGTTACACAATGAAGAAGTACAAGATGTAGTGCACTAGTGGCGACGGCTCGCTGGAGGAACCCTAGTGCTGCAGGCAGGGGATCGAGGTAGAGGGAAAGGGGAGACGAGATGCAAGCGGGCAGGGCAATGAATGCTTGCGTGTTTGTTTTTACTTGAGGGTCAGGTGTGGCACGGGCGTCCGCAGTTGCATTTTAAGTGTAATATAGGCAGACAACAAAGTCATTTCACTATTCCCCTTCCCTTCAATTTTTAGTGAGGTTCTACCCGAAACACCCCCTCCAAAGCGAAATTAGTTAAGCCCAAGCCCATAACTCAAAAATGACTTCTTTACATCTTTTATGGCTTATTTTGACAATATGCCCTAAAAAGGTGGAATCGAACTTTCCCTTAACCTGCAATTCAATTGTGCGTGCAATGATGAATCACCCCTGCCTGCTATCTGTACATTTAGGCATCATCAGACATGGCATAACCTAATACATGTGCATTCCATTGTAGAATCTGGAATATGCAATGTTTATGTTAGTTCATAGGTTGCACATGATGTTTAAATGCCCCTTAAATCTGGTCAGTCAAGTGATGGTCTTTAAGCCTCCTTCTTTTCTTGTTTTCTTGATATGTAAGATTTGCTCACACATCTGTTCAATTGCTTGTTTGCATCAGCCAGCCTTACTAGGACTGTTTTCTTTGATTAGTTGTTGTTCTTGACCTAACACTCTAACAGAGCTTGTCAATGATTTAAACACTAAGGGATGCTGTAGTGGGGCCTTGTCTAACTCATAGGTGACATAAAGTTTTGGCTGTACACTACAGTGGGCAAGTATGTTAGGAAAGTATGCATATTTATCTTCCAAGGAGACGAGTAACTAGTTGACATAATTATGTGGTGTTGTTTTGTTATAATCTCATCCATTTGTGTTCACAGACTGGAAAGTATGAATATTTATCTTCCAAGGGGACGAGTAACTAGTTTGTGTCACCTTGCAGAGGGGGTGCAATGAAGATAAGATTGAGGATTTCCAAGTACAAGATTTTAGGAAGGAGCCTTGCAAGAGAAGTAGGAGCTGCGCTGAGCCTCTTCAACCTGCTAAGGTAAGTCACTGTATGCAACTCAACAGTTCAATTCCTTGTTTGTTTCAGGCATAGTTAATTTTCTCTTTTCAATTGCTTTATTTTTCCTCAGTTAATGAGATGCCCTAATAATCATGTCTGATGTTCGGTACTTGTATCACTATTAGTTGACATAATTAAAGGCCTTACCATTTTATTACTCTGCCGAAGTGTGCCTGAAGCTTTGAAGTCTATTAACCAACTATTATTGCATGAGGCTCACAATCTAGTTTATACTACGCTAATGATTGCAGTTTTGTCTGCTGTAGTATGTTTGTATGAAACCCTCTGCTGTTCATTATGCTCCCTAAGAGTTTAATGGAGGCACAGAATGGCCAACTGCTTGCTTACTTATAAGCAACATGTTGTTTAAATTTGTAACTTGTTTGTGTTTTCGATTGGGACCCAACATCATGCTCCTCTGGTGAGCTAAGAGGGATTTTGTATGCAGGATGCACATAGTATCTTTTTTATAATTTTTAAAATATCACCTGCTTATGCTTCATGACGTGTAACTTTTTTTTAAAGTGACATGTAACATTATTGTTAGTCCTGTTTTGCCATGTAGTACAAAATAGTGTCTTGTTCACTTCACTATTGTAAATATATTTTTGCCCTAGTCATGTGTACTTACAGAAACATTTCAGGATGAAGTGACATCAACACAAAGATCTGCGAGCAGTGCGGCATGGCCATTACCGAATGATTATGGATTGGAATTGGAATGTGCTGATGTTCTAGAGCATCAACTAGAGGTGGCAAGACAACGTGTACATGATTGTCAAAGTATAATCAACAAGTTGAGACTAGACATGCAGGTATTAGATGCAGGAGTCAAAAAATGAAAAAGACACTGAGGTAACCATGAAGGAATTGGAGATTTTGCAAACTAAAATTTGTGCTATCTGAATCCGGCCAATCCTATTTTCTGAAGAGATTATAGTTCAAATGGAGTTAAGTTGATGCGCGTCCATGATGTATGAGTTGTATTTGCCTAGTGTATGTAATTTGCTGTTTGTGTATGCTTTATTATCACCTATGCCGAACCATAATGCCCAGTGGGTATAATCGGCTGTAATTTCTTTATTGTATAGTGTAATATTATTCTACCTTTCTATGCCTTGATCTCTTTGTTGCAATAGTGTAGGCTTTTCAGAGGTGATAGTATTGAGTAGGATAATTCTTTGAATATGCTATATCATTCAAACGGGGGCCAATTCGCCCAACCATGGCCCTTCACGGGCCGTCGGATCCATGGGCCTTCTACGTCTCGTAGGATCCATGGGCCTTCTACATCTCATAGGCTTCCATGGGCCTTGTACGTCTTGTAGGATCCATGGGCTGGCGGATCATTTATGGGTCTTGTACGGGCCTTTAATGGGCCATATACAGGCCTTTAATGGAAATCATACGTTTTATGGGCTGACCATAATGGGCCGTTAATAGGCCGTATTTGGTGATGCTATGAAAATGGCCCAACAGACTAACGGTCCACAAACGGGCCGACTGTAACGACGGGCTGAATTTGGCCCACAAACAGAAAATGACAGTAACGGGCCGTAAGTAACCGAATACTGCAAATGAGCCCAAGAATAAATGGGCCCTCAGAAGGCCGAAAGTTAACTTAGGCTGGAAACGGCCCAACGGAATAACGGGCCGTTAATGCGTATAAAGTGATACACTGTTCATTACGAGCCAGTTTCACCACGGGCCGTTAATGGGTGTAAAGTAATACACTGTTCATTACAGGCCAGTTTCAGCACGAGCCGCTAATGGGCCAAGAGTTACAAAGGGCCTCATATGGGCCGAAAGACGTCACGGGCTATACATGGTACAGAAGTGAAAATGGACTGGAATCATATTGGACGGCCCAGATGACGCTACTGGGCCTAATTTGGATAGGGCGTAACGGGCCTTTTGTTAGCGGGCTGTAAATGGGCTATATGCGAACATGCCGTTAACAGGCTTTCCATGGGACCGCCCGCCAGCTTTTGACCAAGTCAAATGGGCTGGACTTTTCACAGGAATGGGCCACTGTTGGGCCGTGCCATGTGTTGACGTATCACAGGCGCCTTCTGTCCAGTGAGTGGATGACATCTGTCCCAACGATGAGCCGACACATGTTTCCTCTAGCCAATGATGATTTTACACGTGGAAAATCCCCATTGGTCGGGGCTGTTAACGGGTTATCGGATCGAAAACCCGACCTGATAGCTTAACGGCGTTCTGTTATGGTGGATACCATGTGTCGGTCACCCTTGACAAAAGCACTTCTGTGACGCGCGATTTATTGTCATGGAAGTGGACACTTCCGTGATCATAATTTTGGTAATGTCATGGAACACTTCTATGAGAGCACAGGTATGACTATCTTGATTCTGTCATAAATTTGTCATGGATGTACATGCATGACACAAAAAGCGACCTGCTGTGACAAACACGTATCATCACGGAAGTGTATTTTTTTGTAGTGGCAGTCTTTTGTCGTCGCCTGATCGAGCGAGGAACCAGTTGTGCTTCTCCATTTTTGGCAAAGATGTTGTGATTACAAAGGACAGTAACTGTAGGGACACTTCATCATATCAAAAAGGACAGAGATTGTTAATGTCAGCATTGTTCAGAGTATGAATAGGATAATGCAAGAAACAACATTGACATGTCCCTATTGGAACTGGGAGGAAAATATGGAGAAATGTATATTGGGTTCAAAAATATCGAAGTCCATGCATAGTTATACTCATGTTATCTCACAATTGATTCTTCACAGGAAACTACCATGTTATGCATGTTATGTAATCATGTTCTGTCCTCACAAACAAATTCTTCAAGGAAACTAATAGACCATGCATTGTTATATACTCATGTTTTGTGGAAGTTTTTTTTGTGAGGATATTATTCTAGCCATTGATTGCTAAGGGACGAATATAGGTATGTACACATGGTAAGCATTACAGGATTTCACTACTTCCAAATATAGAGTTCTCCATATGCACATTTACTTCCCTAATATTTGGTTAGATGATCCAACAGTGTGATGCATGTTTCTACATCATGAAAATGAGTAAACTAACATGGCCATTGATACACACTCATATTTAGTAGTATATAGATTACTATAAAATAAGGAGAATATCCATATCTTCCTAACCGTTTGATTATTCAGGGGTACTAATTGGCTATAATGACATGGTCACAATCGTATGAATTAACTCATTCCAAATATAGATGATTTACGACGTCTCTAATACATTGCCATAGTTATACTCAAATTTTGCTCAAACAGGGATATGCCAATCATCACAAAAAGGTTCAAACAGTGTCATGGCGTCATCATTAACATCAGAAGGAAACGACTTACCCGCGCCGTCCAAGCAATAAGTCGTGCCATCTGCTTTGTCGATTGCGTAAATGATGCCATTGTGTTCAATAGCATCACAGAAGTGTGTATCAGCTTTGACGATCCACTGCGAGGTGAGCTGTCTCCAGCTAAAGAAGGCACCAGCGGAAAGATAGGTGAGTCCACGGTCGAACAAGGCAATTAGCTTGAAGTCTGCGTAATTCGCATCTCATGTGTGCACTTGGCAGATTACAATCTTCTGCAAAACAAGGTGCATCCAACTGACTTCGTAACCTAGATGACTTGGACCGCGACGTTAAAACCCTATGTAATCAAATGTAGGAAGGATAATCTCCTGGGAGGTGTGGAAGTTCACGAGAACCAACTTTTTCATGTCTGACGGCAGCCATCCAGTGGGAGCTCATGCCGACCCAGTACATACTTGCCAAGAAGTTTCGGGCGATGGTGATTGGATCGAAGTCGAGGAAAATGATGTATGGCGACCCACTACATACCCGCAAAGAAGTTTTGGCTAATGGAGGTCAAATTGAAGTCGAGGGGCATGATGTACGCCTTCTTATCATGGTGAGAAAATCTCGCAAGACTAGATAGCAGCAAGCAGGGTGTCTTGAAAAGCTTAGGTCGTTCTTCGACGATGGCCGTGTGCATGTCCCTCAAGCATGTAGCCACTCGCAGGGCGCTCTACATATCCATACACGAACAACAGCGGTCGAGGATATCAATTGGGAGATTGCTCAAATCGCGGCTCATATGGATGCTGTGCGGTTCGCGTTCCGCCAGGGTGGAGTTTGGAAGGTGGGGTTTTGGGGGGCTTGATTTACGGGGGAGAAGGCTCTCAATGCTGGAGCGGATAGCGAGGGAATAGTGGTACTGGGGGAGGCAAGTGAAGTGAGGGTATGTGGGGGCATAGTGAGATGATGAAGAGTGACCTCGGGATCTCAGGCGAGACGAGATGTAGATGGTCTGGTGCTAGGGGAGAGGGAGACGAGGCGAGGCATGCTATAAAGCGGCGGTGACAGTGACTCCACAGTGCATAAGGTGAGGCTGACTTTGGTAACCCGAACACGCCACCTGGACTGATGTCACCTCGGGCGCTGGGTGTTTTCACTTCAATGTGAGGACCGGATGAATAATATTTTGACCGTCAAGTGTACCAAAGTTGTACTACTACTACTACTACTACTACTACTACTACTACTACTACTACTACTACTACTACTACTACTACTACTACTACTACTACTACCACTACTACTACTACTACTACCACTACCACTACCACCACTACCACCACCACCACCACCACCACCACCACCACCACCACCACCACTACTACTACTAGTACTAGTACTACTACTACTACTACTACTACTACTACTACTACCACTACTACTACTACTACTACTACCACTACTACTACTAGTGGTAGTAGTGGTAGTAGTAGTAGTGGTAGTAGTAGTAGTAGTAGTAGTAGTAGTAGTAGTAGTAGTAGTAGTAGTAGTAGTAGTAGTAGTAGTAGTAGGAGTAGTAGGAGTAGGAACATGAGTAGTACTATATAGCGGAAATAGGTCTCCCATGCTAGCATGCCTCTGGGTTCACTTCATCCTCCAGGTATCATCCATATTGCGAGCAGAACCAAATTCTCGTGCATGCAGAAGCGCGAAGAAGGCTTTTTCTTTTTTAAGGATAACCACATATTCCTTAACTAGAGCATGTTATGTCTCCCATGCACGCGGCAATATCCATCTGAACCAACAATGACACATTTTTTCTCTGCTTGCATAGGTAGCGCTAGAAGGATGGGCGCATACACAGACATGTACCACTCCTCAGTCTACCTGCATAGCCTTTTTGTTTAGTCTACCTAGACGTCTAATCAACTGCCTGCAGGCCACTTCTCCCATTTACTTCTCCATTGGGAACCGATTCCTCGGCCTCTTTCTCCTTCATCTTCATTTGCATCCAAACCAGACTACATTCACATTGTTTTAACCTCTTCATATACTCCTGGAGTAATTCTGAAGCCCCTTTAAATAATCATCTTCTTCAGTTAGACTAGCCATCTAATCCTAATTCTGCAAACCATAGCCCTCAAGTCCAACGGTTCCAAATGGCGAAAGAGATCGAGATGCAGGTTTTTAGTTTCCAACATGTCCTCGTCAAAGGCTGATTGAGCATAGTTGCCACCGTCACCGACCACCCAAGGTTGTTCGGAAGTGGATCAACAATGTATTCAACTCCCTCCAAAAGGTGGAGATGAAGGTCATCGGTATCAACTTAGAGTACATGGAGCGTGCCACTAGGAAGATCCAACGCCCCGCCGTCCTTCAGTTGTGCCTCGAAGATGATGTTTTGGTGTACCACATCATACACACACCCTTCATACTAGGTGAGCTCCACGATTTCTTGTCTCGGGAGGACATATACTTCTGTGGGGCAGCCATCGCAGGGGACAAACAGAAGTTGGAGCCGTACAACCTTGATTTGAAAAGAACCGCTTACGTCAAACCAAAATAAAAATTCTTGTAGAAGATTGTGATAAACCGGCACCATCCCTATTCGACGTAGCAAATTGTGTGCTCGAACAAATCTTCAAATGGGTGAAGAGACGCTGGCATTAAGGTCGTCTGGATGGGAGAATTATCCCTTGACGTACGAGCGGATACAATATGCTGCCCTCGATGCCCGAGTGAGTTTCGAGATAGCTGCAAGGTCCAGAGAGCATCTTGCGAAGCCGTCTCTCACAGAAAATGAGAAAATAAGAAGAAGAAGAAGAAGAAGTTGCGCCAACGGTAGGGCATTATGGATGGACGAACTATTTCCTCTCTTGTAAAAAAATATTTCCTCTCTGTGTATATTGATATAGATGGAGTATTTCTATGGTGTGCATGTCTTTGGAACAAGTAGTACCATGGGTCCGCTTGACTATAAGGAACTATTTATCCGCCTAGATTTCTCTACTACTCCTTCTAGCGATCGGCATGCATTGCATGTGTCCGTAGACATGACAACTTGTCCATGGAAGTTCAACTACGGCGACCATCATGTTTCATCCACTGCCACTCGCGATTCCCACGACGCCGTTCCAACCCATGGCACCACGTCCCCCAACGTGCGCATGACATGTGGGCTACCTGAAATGCGGTGAGCATCAAGTTTCTACCACATCCACACGCGATTTCCACAATGCCACTCGAACCCATGACACCTCACGTCCCCCGGCCTGCGGCTCACCGCTCTCGGCCCCACTGCCCCTCTGCCTTCGGGAGCATTACATTTGGACCAGACACCTATTGGGTCCACATGTTACTGACTCAAAGACAGGTGTAGTAAGGCACTAAAGCTCAGTCCCGAGGGCCCCGAGAGGGAAATGTAACTTCCGCGCCAGGCCTTGTGGTACTATCGCTGCATGAACTCATGCCAAACTCAAGATTTGTTTCTTATCAGTACATGCACGCAATGATTTAGTGGACATTGTAATCTTAACATGTGATGGGGTGCTCTAAATTTGAATTTGAAACTTATAAAACAAAAAACATTCAAAACAAATAAACTGGAAGAGAGGGAGTATACCGTAGGATGTGTCCCATGCGAAACAACTCCCCTGGTTTGTCACCGCGAAGATGCGGTTAGAAAGGAGCACAGCGTCTTCGTAGTCGTACGGCAAAAAATCGGTCGCCGACAACATGGTCCACCTTTGACCGCCATGTGCAAGGTTCGTGAAAGCAATCACGATGTCGAACACCGTCATGAGAGAGTAATTTGGGTTGGTGGACGACCTTATCGGGGTTTCCATGATTGCTATCTTCTTTAATCTCACTGTGGTTCCATTGTAACAATTTAGGAGGTGGCCCGTTGCATGGCTGATCCCAATGTTGGACAAAGGTTCTACGGGAATGGTGTCACCGTTCTAAATGTTGTGCAAATTGATGTTGGTACTGAGGGAGTCCTTGACTAAGGGGTCCTCGGGTGTCTGGCCTATTATCTATGGGCCGGACTGATGGGCTACGAAGAGATGAAGACCGAAAACTGTACCCATGTCCGGATAAGACTCTCCTTGGCGTGGAAGGCAAGCTTGGCGAACAACTATGAAGATTCCATCTTATGTAACCGACTCTAGGTAACCCTAGATCCCCCCGGTGTCTATATAAACCGGCAGGCAGAGGTAAATTAGCCCACGGCCATACATGTGACCTCCGGCAAAACCTGAACAAGAAAGCAGGACATACAAGATCAATCTACGGATCTCGAGGACGCACCTCGACATGTGACCACGGCCACCTATTCGGACGTGACAAGCCCAGTCATAGAGGCCCCGCACACCCTCATTGCTTCACTGATGAGGTCCTGGATCACGAATTCCCCGCAGCCCATGAACATAGAATCATATGATGGAACCACGGACCCCGCGGTGTGGATCGAGGACTTCATTCTCCACATCCATATGGCTCGCGGAGATGACCTCCATGCCATAAAATACCTCCCTCTAAAACTCAAAGGGCCAGCTCAGCATTAGCTAAAAAGTTTGCTTGAAAATTCCATTGGCAGCTGGGAGGACTTGGAAGAGGCTTTCCTCATTAACTTCCAAGGTACATATGTTCGACCTCCGGATGGTGATGACTTAAGCCATATAGTTCAACAGCCTGGAGAGTCCGCCAGGAAATTCTGGACAAGGTTCTTAACTAAAAAGAACCAAATTGTCGACTGTCCGGATGCTGAAGCTCTAGCAGCTTTTGAGCATAGCATCCGCGACGAATGGCTCGCTCGCCACCTTGGCCAAGAAAAACCAAAATCCATGGCATCCCTCACGGCACTCATCACCTGCTTTTGTGCGGGCGAGGACAGTTGGTTGGCCCCTAGAAAAAACAATGCAAGCGACGCTGGCACTCCTGAAGTTAAAAGCAACAAAGACAAGTCTCGATGCAATAGATACAAGCGCCAAAACAATAGTGACAACATCGAGGATACGATGGTCAATGCCGGATTCAGTGGCTCTAAGTCCGGTCGGCGGAAGAAGCCGTTCCAAAAGAACAATTCGGGCCCATCCAGCTTGGACCGCATACTTGATCGTCCATGCCAGATTCATGGCACCCTCGACAAGCCTCCTAATCATACAAATAGAGAGTGCTGGGTTTTCAAACAGGCAGGCAAATTAAATGACGAGAATAGGGAAAAGGGATCGCAAAGCGAGGGCGATGACGAAGAGCCACGTCAACCGAACACAGGGGGATAGAAGAAGTTTCCCCCTCAGGTCAAAACAATGAAGATGATATATGCTACCCACATCCCCAAGAGGGAGCGCAAGTGTGTGCTCAGGGACGTCTATGCGATAGAGCTAGTCACCCCAAAATTCAATCCATGCTCGTCATGCCCGTTCACTTTCGATCGCCGGTATCACCCAACCAGTATCCGTCATGGAGGCTCAACCGCACTGGTCCTAGACCCAATAATTGATGGGTTCCACCTGACTCGTGTCCTTATGGACGGCGGTAGCAGCCTCAATCTGCTCTGTTAGGATACAATGCGAAAAATGGGCATTATCCCGTCAAGGATCAAGCCTACAAAGACCACCTTTAAAGGAGTCATTCCAGGCGTAGAGGCCCAATGTATGGGCTGAATTACACTAGAGGTTGTCTTCGGATCTCCGGACAACTTTCGAAGCAAGGAGTTAGTCTTCGATATCGTCCCATTCTGCAGCGGCTATCATGCACTGCTCGGACGAACTGTGTTTTCTCGATTCAATGCAGTACCACACTATGCTTATCTCAAGCTTAAGATGCCCGGCCCACGCGATGTCATACCTGTCAATGGCAATATGGAACGCTCTCTCCATACAGAAGAGCACACAGCTGCCCTAGCAGCAGAAGTACAAAGCGGCCTTCTCAAGCAGAACCTTCATTCGGCTGCCGAGCCCTCGGACACCCTTAAGAGGGTCTGAACTACTCTGTAGTAGGAGATCTCAGCTTGTCAGGAGCTCATCTAGCTATCCGGCCTCCGTCTCAGTCCCGATCAAGCGGTAGCATGCGTGTCACGCATACATAACTACGCACTCAAAATTCCACGGGCATCGACAGAGGCATAGCTAGCTTGTGATCCAGGGCACGGCTCAGCCGACATCGGATACACACATACTTTCTCTTTTTCTTGTTTTCTTTCAGGTTTTAATCCTACAGGCCCCATCGGATGGTCTGGTTATTGGTCCTCATGAAGGATAAATACACCAAGATGGCGAGGAGCGCAGACATATGGGGACTTTTTAGGTGATTCCGTTAACGATAACTCTTACTGTTTTCCAAGACCCACATGCAGCTCTCCCCTAGTTTTGGCATGTTAAATAGCATGCGGCTTATTGCACTACTTGTATCAATGTGCCTTGATGTACTAATTACATTACAATGAACACAGTTTGTAGCTGGAGTTGTAGGTCCCCAGCTTTTCTCCTTCACATCTTTTCTGTTTTCTTTTTCCCTTCTGTATTTTTTCAGTTTCCCTGTGGATAAACCCATCAGGTAGCACCCGTACAGTTTGGTATGTTTTGATGTTTGCCAGGGGCTTTATTGCACCCCAAATTACTGCAACAAAAGTCTGAACACTTCTTATAAGTATAGTTCCGCACCCCGAATTTAGCATTATATGCATTGGCTCTGAATCATGTCTTTGGTCAATAGTTGGGTTGCCCAGCTCCTGTGCTTGCTACCCTACATTCTGCTACATCGGCTAGGGTAGTAAAGGGAGAACTACTTCGATTGTGCCCTGGTCTAAACCGGATGAGCACCTAAGTAGAGAAAGCCGAAAACTAACTGTCATGATGCGGCGAGAGCCGGTCAGCTATTCGGAGGTCTCAAATCGTTGGAGGTTTTTCCGCATTTTGAGATGGATCGTACTTCCCGATCAGACGCTGACAGCACTCTGGTGCATATACCAAGGGCTGCGCCTATGTTTTATTATAAAACTCCTATGGCTAAGTGAGGGCGTTCAAGCCGTATAGTCTGGTTGCTTGGTTCATTGCGCTAAACAACTCCTTCGAGGACCATATAATTGGATCAAGATTGTTTAGATACCATTCCGAACACCTCCGTACTACCTATGTGAGGGAAAAAGCCGACAACAAGCCAACCCTCAGATTTCATACAACATGGTCACATAGGAGGACACAATCGAAACATAAATTACATTACAAAGCAGATTTGTTGTCATCATACAAGACAAAATACGAGTGTATTCACTCAAAAATAATGTCCTACCCGCACTGCGTGGCTACAATACGAGACCCCTCTAGGACATCCGCAAAATAGCGCTCGGGTGTACGGTGCTCCTTGCCCTTCGGCAGCCCCTTGGTCAGCTCGACGGCGTCCATCTTCGCCCACCACATCTTGCAACGAGCAAAGGCCATCCAGGCACCTTTAATACAGACCGACTGATTTACAACCTCAAGTCGCGGGCAGGCACTAACAAGCCGCTTCACAAGCCCGAAGTAGCTACTGGGTACCGGCGTGGCAGGCCATAGCAGGACTATCAGGTCCCTCATGGCCAGCTCGGCCACCTTGTGCAGCTCGACCAACTGTTTCAGCTGGTCATTGAAGGATACCGTATTTTCTGGTCCAAGATATTGAGACCAGAACAGCTTCTCCGTCGAACTCCCTTCCTCGGCTCGATAGAATTCAGCAACATCGGATACGCTGCACGGCAAATCCGTAAACACCCCTGTAGAGCACCAAATTCGGGTAAGTAATAGGAGGGTTTCCTTCATAGACTTGCTTTCCCTAATTAAAGCCTTACCCGCCACAATCTTCTTAGCCGCCTGGAGTTCCAGAAGGGCACTCTGGGCCTCGGCTCGAGCCTCTTGTGCGCTCCGGCGGGCGTCAGCAAGTTTGGACGCCTGCGTCTTAGAATCATGCTCTAGTGACTCGTACTTCTTGATGGCATCTTGAAGCTGTTGCTGAACCTCGCTGACCCGGGCCTCGCGCTTTTCGTGTACAGCGTGTTCCTTGTCCGCTTTGTCCTCGGCCTCGACTAGTGCCTTCTTGAGGGCCGCCACTTCAGTCGTAGCCCCTAGCATAGTCCATGACACTTTAGTCAGCATGAAGTATTCTATCACGCCCCGAGACCGATGCGCCATGTGTCTTCGAGTTTTTCGCTGTCTTTGCCATGTCATTTGCTTGCGTGTTGCATCTTGCCTTTTCATCATGTGCATTTCATCATCATGTTTTTCAAAGCTTGCATTCGTCCGGGTTTCCCAGTTCTTTCCGTTGCCCGTTCTGAGCCCAGACACACTTGCACGCGCCCACGGCATGTCCGAAATAGTATTTTATAAGTGGCCAGAAAATGTTCTCGGAATGGATTGGAAGTTGGCATGTTGTGTTGTTATGTTGTAGGTAGGACACCTGCCATGTTTCATCGCATTCGGAGTTCGTTTGACGCCCTAACGGATAACTATAGCGGCAATATAGCTGGTCAAATGTCAGACGTTTTTGGTCTCCAGAAATGGTTGTCGGGTTGCATTCCCCCTCTCTCTTCTCAGTCCAACCACACACTTGACCTCGTTTGCCTAACCCCTCTTTGCACAGTGCATCGACCCCTCGCGCGTGTCCGAAGCTTACCCGAACTCGACCCGGACAGTCATCACCGATGGGTGCGGATCATCCCCTAACATCTATAAACCATCTTCGTTTTGTTAATTGGACTTCCAGACCCATTTATTCTCGACCGTCCAATTTCGATCGGAGGGTCCAAACCTACTCCTTTTGTCCCTATAAATAGACCACCTCTTTCCAAATCAGGCCAAAACCTAATTTCTAGGGATCCACCCCTGTCCAATCCCCGCCGCCGCCAGTCATCCACCCTTCTTCTTCCTTGGGATCCCTCCCGATCCACTCACCTGCCTTCTCGAATCACCATCCATCCTATCCAAATTCTTCGAGCAACCCACTCCCTCCATCGATCCACCACAGGAGGGTGATTGCTCCCCTGCCTCCCGCGATCCCTGCTCATCCTGAGCACTGGCCATGAGCTATCCCAAGCGCCCTCTCTCCTCAGCCCCGTAGCAGCCGCATCGAGCCATATCGGGAGGAGCTCGATCCCGACCAGCTCGCCAGAGCTCCTCTCCAGCACGCCAGCGATCACGGCGAGGACCAGCCTCGTCCCGCTCCTCTTCTCCCCTGTATCTCCCTTCCTCCCCGTGCTTCTCTCTCTCACATCTCCCTCGCGTTTCTCTGGTAGGAAACCCCATGGCCGCCGACCCCTGCCTCGCCTTGGGTCTCATAGGGATGTCGTCTCGCTGCTGGATCCGCCATCCCTACGCCTCCCAGCCTCCTCCGTGCTCGATTCCGGCAGTTCCCGAGCCAAGCTACCGCCCTGGAGATTCTCCCTCGCCGGCGCCTGTCTCTAAGGCCAAGTCTTGTCAGCGCGTGCTCCTATGTCAAGCAGGGGAGCCAGGAGAAAGAACCCAGTGCCAAGTCCCGCTCGCCGGTGCTCGTTGACTCCATCCTTCCCGCGCGAAACCCTCCTCGCCAAGGCCCTCACTGCGCCACCTCCCTGCTTCGCTCCTGCACGACCTGGACGACAAGTGCCTGACCGGTCCGACCTCGCGCATTGATTGCGCCCCTGCTTCTCTCGCTGCTGCCTGGTTGAGCGAGCGAAGTGACCACGTGGGCCGCATCCCGCGCCAAGGCCCAGCGCGCCAGCCTCCCCCTACTAGCCTTGCCTCCAATCGACCAGGCCTTGGCCCATGGCTGAGCTCCCCGCAGCTCCTCCTCTGTTGGCCCAGTCCAGCAGATTCGGCCCGCTTCTATTTTTTACCCTATCAGCGAACTTATCTTTTTCCCATGATTAATAAATTTGCAGAAAACCCCTAAGCTCCATGCATATCATAAATCACCAACCGTGCATCTATTGTAAAAACATTATATATGAAAAATGCTTAGAATATCATCTAGTTTCATAATAACCAACTCTCATCCATGTTTAAAATGTTTAAAATGTTGTCTGTGGCTATTTTGCATAATGCCATGTTAAAATGATTTATTCCATAACTAGTCAACCGTAGCTCGGTTTTAAATAATCTTTATATGTAAATGGGGTAGAAAAATGCCTTGTTTAACATTGTGTACTTGCTTGGAATGTTAAACAACTCTAAAATATGCTTTACGTCTGAACAGTACCAAATCCATAAATTTGCACATGAGGATTTTTCGGACTTGTCGCTTGTTGTTCCGGCCTCATTTAAACTTGCCTAGATAGGTAGTTTTACTATGCTTCACCCCTTGCCATGCTAACCAACATTTAATTTTGTTGAGTACTTAAACGGGAGAGAACTAAATAATTGTTGTGGTGTTTCATCAATATGCAACTCATTGCATATTGAGCTCCACTTAACTTGTAGTTTTGCTTGTGCACTTTGCCATGCCATGCCTCATTAAACTGGACATGCATCATACTTGGTTGTGCAGCATGCCATGATTATGTGATGGTTGTTTACTATGTTGTTTGCTTCTTTCCGGCTTACTTCTCGCGTTAGCTTCGATTTCGTTCCGGAGTTGTGAGGATTCATTCGACTACGTCCGTTTGACTTCTTCATGGACTCGTTCTTCTTCCTTGCGGGATCTCAAGCAAGATGACCATACCCTCGAAATCACTTCTATCTTTGCTTGCAAGTTGTTCGCTCTTTTGCTATGCCGCGATACCTACCACTTGCATATCATGCCTCCCATATTGCCATGTCAAGCCTCTAACCCACCCTTCCTAGCAAACCGTTGTTTGGCTAAGTTACGGCTTTGCTCAGCCCCTCTTATAGTGTTGTTAGTTGCAAGTAAAGATGGAGTTTGTTCCATGTTGGAACATGGATATGTTGGGATATCACAATATCTCTTATTTAATTAATGCATCTATATACTTGGTAAAGGGTGGAAGGCTCGGCCTTATGCCTGGTGTTTTGTTACACTCTTGCCGCCCTAGTATCCGTCATACCAGTGTTATGTTCCTTGATTTTGTGTTCCTAATGCGGTTGGGTCTTATGGGAAGCCCTTGACAGTTCACTTTGAATAAAACTCCTCTAGCAAGGCCCAACCTTGGTTTTACATTTGCATAACAACCTAATACCTTTCCCTTGGGTCGGCCAACCCGAGGGTCATCTTCATTTAACCGCCCCGGGCTAGTGCTTCTCTAAGTGTTGGTGCGAACCAGATCCACTTGCAGCGCCACCTCGGGGAAACTTGAGTGCTGGTTTTAGCTATACGTAGTGTTCATCCGGTGTTGCCCTGAGAACGAGATATGTGCAGCTCCTATCAGGATGTCGGCGCATCGGGCAGTCTTGCTGGTCTTGCTTTACCATTGTCGAAATGTCTCGTAACCGGGATTCCGAGACTGATCGGGTCTTCCTGGGAGAAGGAATATCCTTCGTTGACCGTGAGAGCTTGTGATGGGCTATGTTGGGACACCCCTACAGGGTTTGAACTTTCGAAAGCCGTGCCCGCGGTTATGGGCATATGGGAATTTGTTAATGTCCGGTTGTAGAGAACTTGACACTTAATTTATTTAAAATGAATCAACCGCGTGTGTAGCCATGATGGTATCTTTTCGGTGGAGTCTGGGAAGAGAACACGGTTTCGTGTTATGCTTGAATGTAAGTAGCTTCAGGATCACTTCTTGATCATCTTTAGCTTCTCGACCATGCTTTGCTTCTCTTCTTGCTCTGTTTTGCGTAAGTTAGCCACCATATATGCTAGTGCTTGCTGCAGCTCCACCTCACTACCTTTTCCCTACCCATAAGCTTAAACAGTATTGATGTCACGGGTGTGAGATTGCTGAGTCCTCGTGACTCATAGATACTTCCAAACAGTTGCAGGTGCCGATGATACCAGTGCAGGTGATGCAACCCAGCTCAAGTGGGAGCTAGATGAAGATCTTGATCATTGTTTTGTTTCGTTCCCTGTTGATCGGTAGTGGATCCCAGTTGGGGCGATCGAGGATCTAGCATTTGGGGTTGTCTTGCTTTATTTTGGTTCCGTAGTCGGACCTTGATTGTATTCTGGATGTTGTATGATATATTTATGTATTGTATGAAGTGGCGATTGTAAGCCAACTCTTTATCCCTTTTCTTATTCGGTACATGGGATGTGTAAAGATTACCCCTCTTGCGACATGCCTACCATGCGGTTATGCCTCTAAGTCGTGGTCCGACACGTGGGAGATATAGCCGCATGATGGGTGTTACAAGTTGGTAATCAGAGCCATCCCCGACTTAGGAGCCCCATGCTTGATCGAATCTTTGACGTTCTTGAGTCTAGAACAAAATGTTTTGAGTCTTAGGATTATATATATCGGAGAGTAGGATTCTTTTTACTCCTCAGTACCTTCATGACTCTGGTGAGGCCTCCTGATGTAGAAGTTTTGACTCTCCTCTCCTCTCCTCAAATTTCATGAAATTTTTTTAGGATCACGCGGGTATCTTGGAATCGTTCCGATGGTTTTGTGACGAGAACATTGTTGTTGGTGCCTCCTGACATTTAGGGGTTGTGGCAGTGTCCTGAGGAGTTGAGCTCCAAGGTATTGTCGTCACAATTTTATTGTTGCAGTTCTAGAATACCTGAGTTTCACCGACATCGAAAATCTCTTTTATGCAGTTGATGGTGAGATACCCTCGACGCCACCCAGTACTGGGGCCGGAGTTCGGGAGTATTTCCATAACTCGTATAACGGATGCTTTTCGAAGGTTGAGGTAAATGATTTCCGATGGTTTCTCGGTTATGTGTTGAAGGATGGATACAGCTGGATGTAGGAATTGTTAGTTTGGGTGAGATATTATGCTGCCTCTGTATCCCCAACACCTGATTGCGTAACCAGAAAGTTTCGGGAGTTTATAAGTGGGAATTCAAGTATCTCGTAGGATATCTTTCCAATAGACACATGATACGATATGGGGTCTATCATATGTTTGTCTCCGGCTTATTCTGCAAGCCAATCCTTTGTTTTATTTTGGTTTGTGGTATTCGAGTTGCTCCAATGTCAAGTGTTGATTCCATACCTTTTTCAAGCAGTGTTCTCATATTCCTATGTGAATACTAATCATTCTCGTTTATCGAGATTGTCATGTCAATTCTTTTAAACCGGTGTGATTCTCTTCGAGATAATCCTTTCATTTTTCTCATCTGCAAGATCAACTCAAAGTCTTCTCAACGTTATTTGTTTCATCAGTGTCAAGTTGCCTTTGTTTTCACGCCCACCCACCCTTTTCTTCAAGGACTCGGATTTATTAATCTAGTATCCATTTTATTCATGTGAACTTTCTTCATTCTTTTCCTTCAATGTTCTTAACCGGTGATTCTTATGAAGATGCTAAGGGAGCTTTAAGTTCGTCACTCTTCACTTGTTTTCTTCTTCGGTGGATTCAAGTCAACCTTTGTCGATCATATCCTTTACTCTTTTGAAATATCTTCCTAGGCCGGTGCACCTCTTAATCGTCCACTTCTCGCTATTCAATTGTTCCGGAGAGCTAAAGATATCTCGGAAGATTCATATTTTCCATTCTCAATTCGCTTCAGTTCTTTTTAGGGTGCTATCTCATTAAAGTCATTTAATTCAACCGGACCAATCTCTCTTTTAGATCATTTCAACAGTGTTTCTTTTGAGTGGGCTCTAACCCACAGGTCTTTTCCTAGGATCTTACCTGACTCTTCTAATTTTTTCGGAGTTACTCTCAAATTCTTTTCAAAGTTTGACGTAAGAATGAGTTATGATCAGTCATATGTCTTTATTCTAGATCTTTCAAATTATTTTCATCGTTGGTTCATCATTTCTAGTCTTCATTGTTCCGGAGTGGCTCATCAATTGTCATGGTGGCTCTCATCATCTTTTCTCAACATTTGAAGACCGAAGAGGTGTTCCTCTTAAATCCTCACTGGTTTTTCCAAAGATTCATGGTTCAAGCTTCCTGCCATCCTCTCATAATTGTTTTCGATTGTGAGAATCCTTTTCACCCAACTAGAGCAATTCAGGAGTATTTTTTAAGTTTTATTCTCTAGAGTCCATCTTCTCAGAATTACTCATTCCAGCTTTCAGCTCTCGTTCTCCAAATAATACTGGTGCATCATTCAAATATTCTCTTATCAGCTCGTGATCTCTTCATTCTCATGTATCTAAATTCCCTCAAGTACCTTCATTCGTTTTCCAATTCTTCCCGGTGTTTCTTTATGTTTTCCTCAGTCATTTTCAATTCTTACGGTGGCTTGTTCAAGATTCCTCTTCCTATGTTCTCATATTAATTCACTCGTTGTTTCCAAATCCTACCAGTGGTTCGTTGAACACCTTTCTCAAGTTTACGCTATATCTCTCTTAATCTTTTCTACGAGAATAAGTAGTATGCCAAATCCGTTGCTTGTCATCAATCTAAATTGGTGAATGATACACATAACATAATTATTATTCTTGTTTCATCCAAACATTCCAATTTCTTCTTTTCGGAGTGGTTCATCATATCACATTCTCGGTTTAGGATGCTTTATCTTTTCTTCCGGAGTTCCAAGTTTCCACTTTATCTCATCGCAAAGCTCCATCCAATCATTGCAAAGCTTCAATCCTATTATCTTCATCCTTCACTTCCTTTTGGTCATTATTTTATTACCGGAGTTCTTCATGGAGGATCAACATGGTGGCTTATCAAGGATTCTTTTCATTCTTCAATTGTTCTTCAAGATTTCTCTCGGAGTTAAGATCCACCAAGCTATACTCTAAAATAAACATGGTGCTCAACACATGTTTTGTTTGAGGAGTTTAAGCATTCTTCATCTTGCATTCCGAAGTGCAATTCTTGCTCTCTTATCTTTTGAGGTGTTGTTATTTCAATGTTGATAATTTCCCTTCATGTTTCATGATTCACAAGTTTCAAGAGTGGCATATCTAAATCCATCATTTTCTCTTTGCTCAAGACATCTTTTCAAACCATCAATCTCTTCGTTGGAGTTATCTTGGGTTATATTTCACCTAAAGCCTTCCCTAAGGGATGTTGCTATTTATGGTGTCCATAAATGACCAAGTTCTTCATTTATCCTCCTGGTGAAATAAGTTCCTCTTCTCCTTGTTGATATCAATCCAATCTATTGTTTTTCGTTAGTGGCAGAATTTCACCTCAAGTTTTGGGATGTTCCCCATAAGCCCACCACAAGTTTATTCTTTTCATTATTTATTTTCCAATAACTCCATTCAATCCTTGTTTTAAAGGATGCCCTCTCAAATTCAGTTGAGGTAGAACATGTTGTTTTCTTCTCCGTTCTTTTCATTGCATTCTTTAATTTCTTTCGGAGGCATTGTGATGATGCTCTCCTCACTCATCATCTCGTATTGTGTAGATCATGTTCTTTCTTTTGCTTATCCATTGAACCGGAGTGTCGTGTCCTTCATTCTAGTTCTCTCATCTTATCAAGTTTTGCCCCCTTCTCAACCGGAGTGCTGTCTGAAATCTTTCTTACCCCTTGTGCCATTCTTTCAATAGTTATGGAGGCAGTGTGCTATTGATTTCGTCAAGTATCATCCAATCTTCCGAAGTTCATGTTCAATTCCTTTCATTTACAGTCGTAGTGCTTCCCAAATTATATCATTCTTTTTCCTCCTCTATCTTGTGTTAACCTGAGTGTTGTGGCTATCATTCCTCGTCTAACCGGAGTCTCATCCAAGTGCTTTCATGTTGCCAAGTTCGTATTCTATGCCTTCCATTTACAACCGGAGTGTTGTCGTAATTGATCTTTATCGTTCCTTGTACATCTCGTTTCAACCAGAGTGCTTGCATGTACTTCTTGTCCAGTGCAACCCTTTTTCTTATGTCTTTCAACCTACAAGGTTCTAGTAATGTTCCTTGTTCCTCTTTTCTAATGAAGTGTTTTCAACTTTGTTCATCTTCGTTGTATTCTTTCTTTAAATTTTCTCAACCTCTCAAGATTCTTTGGTTTCACTCTTTTGTCAAAGAAGCAACTTAGTTTATGTCAGGACCCCGATTCCAAGTCACATCGATCTAGCTGGTAACACCTCATATCACTTGGCGGCCTCACGCACGGTATTCCCACGGCTGTCGCCTTACCATGGTCCGGGGCCGTTTGCGCCTTTTGGCTCACGTATATGATAGTGTCGTTAGCATCCATATGACGGAGAACCCGGGCCGACATGGCTAGTCGTGAACCCAAAGCGGCAATAACCCATGGAGACAGGCATACATGAATCAACTTTGAGCATGTCGGTCAGCAGCGTGTGAATTCGGGCTGTAGCACTGGGCTAACAGGACTCCGGTAAACCGGGCTGTAGCAGGCTAGGCAGGACTCCGGATGTCACCGCGTGACATTTCCCTAAAGGGATAGACACAGGAACGAAGTGAAACACATGCCGGCCAGTCAAGTGTCTTGAGCAGTAGTGCTGGGCTAGCAGGACTCTGGTGAACCGGGCTGTAGCAGACTACTATGGCTCAAGGAAGCACTAGACTACATTTCCCCATAAGAGAGGCTGCCAAGGATAAACGACTAGATTGTCGGATCCCACACATACCAAGCATTTCAATCATACACACAATATGCTTGATATGTGTAAATACAACATGGCATCACAACAAGACTCTACGACTCAAGTATTTATTCACTAGGCTCCGAGGAGCGAGATATTACAAACATGGGTCTCATGACCCAACAATCATAGCATACAAATCAAAGCACATGCGGAAGCTTAACAAGTCTGGGGACAGACATCTACAAATGAAAAGGGCTGAGAAGCCTGACTATCTACCAGATCCTGTCGAGGGCACAAGATCGTAGCTGAGGTAGCAAGCTAAACGTCGAAGTCCACACAGAACTACTAGAGAGACTAAAGTCTCTCTGCAAAACATAAATTAAGCAAACGTGAGTACAAAGGTACTCAGCAAGACTTACATCAGAACTAGCTACATATGCATCGGTATCAACAAGGGGGGGTGGTGGAGTTTGACTGCAGCAAGTCAGCTTTGACTCAGTGGCTAACCTGAACTACGACTGCAAGCAACTCTTTTGAGGTGGCGCACACGAGTCCACATATTCACCATTCAATACACCACTATGGATCCGCTCCCGTCTCCCTACGAGAAGGCCATCCATAGCACTCACACTTATCTTGCGAGTTTTAGAGTATCCACTTCCACTTGTCTATGAACTGTTATAGGCAACCCAGAAGTCCTTTACCGCGGACACAGCTATTCGAATAGATCATTTATAACCCTGCAGGGGTGTACTTCTTCACACACGCTCTCGCCACTTACCACCATGTACACGTCGTGTATCTCGGAAACCTTCAAGCAGAAGCCTGGCGTGGGAGTCGGCCACGACCTGACTAACCACACGAGTCTCTAGTCCAGGTTTATCGCCTATTCGGCTTCCATCCGCGAGGAGATCCGGCCGGAGTTTCGCTCACAGCCCCAAACAATGTGTGCAGGGTTCCCGAGACACCAAACGGGCGCCCGGTACACCGTGCCACGGTGTATCTACCGCATCAGAGCCCACCCCTAGGGTCAGCGCTATGCACGGCCGCCAACACATATCCTACAAACACTAGAAACTAGTTGCAACTCCTGGACAGAGGACAAGGGCAGTTTATAAGTCGAGAGGGTCCATTGGTTTCGGGCCCAATGCGTGGTAGTAGCTGGTCATGGATCACAAACACAGAACTCAGTTCCTAAGAACGGTTTCAATGAGACAACCCACCATGTACTCGTACATGGCCTCTCACCGCTACCTTTACCAAATCGTGTTCACACACTTAGCTCACACACAGTAGGACATGTTCATCACTGTTCCAATTCATCCCCAATGAATCAGACCTGACACAACTCTAAGCAATAGCAGGCATGACAAACAAGCATGAATGACTAGGCACATCAGGGCTCAAACAACTCCTACTCATGCTAGTGGGTTTCATCTATTTACTATGGCAATGACAGGTCATGCAGAGGATAAGGGGTTCAACTACCGCAACAAGTAACAGATGAATTTTTGTTGTCCTAATGCAGTAAAAGAGAGCAGGAGCGAGAGAGTGGGCTTGTATCGGAATGAAGAAGGGGGTTGTGCTTGCCTGGCACTTCTGAAGATAGAATAGCTCTTCATCGGTGTCATCGATCACGTCGTCGGAAACAACGTCTACTGAGTGGGGGCAATTACCGGCAAACAAGGAAGAATACAATCAACGCAATGCAACAATATGATGCATGCTGATGACATGGCAATATGTTGTGATTTGGGCTAATTCAACAAGAAGTCATTTAAATTGAAGTGGAATTCAAAACTATATCAAATTCCAACTCCAAACCTATTATGAAATTTACCCTAATCATGTTTCATCCTAAACATTGAGTTTAACTTGCTCAAACATGCATGAAAATGATACAGATGGATTCCTTGAATTTGTCTGATAATTTTTCATATATAAATTATTTCATTTGGAGTTACGGTTGAATTTCTATGATTTTTAGAAGTTTAAACTGTTTTCTGGAATTTCCTGATTTATTTTAAATCCTGAAAATCAATTACTGCATCAGCATCACATCATGATGATGTCAGCAGGTCAACAGGGGCTGGTCCAGGTCAAACCTTACAGGTGGGGCCCACTGGTCAGTGACCCGATGCCAGTTTGTCTCACAGACAGGTGGGGCAAGTCAACGGTGACGTTAGCGGGTCAACTTACATGCTGGGTCCACTGTATTTAAATAAAACTAAGCAGAAATTAAACTGGTGTTAGTTAAGGGTGTGGGGCCCAGTAGTCAGTGAGAGAGGGGGTTAGTTAGCCCCGTCGTTAGCAGTTAACGATGTTGCCACATCGGCTCGCTGGTGTTCAGCTGCCGGCGACCATTTTCTGCGGCGGACGTGCGTCGGAAAAGCGCCAGGGGCCGTGGTTTGTCGTGCAGAAAGCATCAGGGAGAAGGCCTTGCTCGGGCGCATCCAATGGGCCAGACAGGGGGTCACGGGGCGGCCGGAATCTCACCGGGGACAAGCTTTGGCGGCGGCGCAGCTACGGGTTTGCACGGGCGCGGCAAGGCGGAGCACGGGGAGCTCAACCAAAGGCATAAACGGTGTCGTGGGGTCACCAGGAGCACGTCTGTGCCACTGGGGCGAGCAAGCGAAGCTCGGGAGCGCGTGGCTCAACGTCCATGGCGGACGGCGGCTCCGGTTACTCGCGGGGCAGTGGCTACGGGACGAAAACGATGACGTGGTTAAGGGGGAAAGAACCGGGAGCTCACAGCGGTCATGTAGGGAAGGTCAGCGAGATCGGGGAGGCGCCGGAGCGAGCGGGGCGGTGAGACAGATCTCCGGCATCCGACGGCGAGGATGAGGATGATGGCATCGCTTAGGGCGCTCCGCGGGTGCATGCTTCGTCTTGGGGCTCCGTGGCATCGAGGCGGAGCCTCTAGACAGCATAGAGAAGCGAGGGGGAGGCGATGGCCGCGGTTGCGCTCGTCGGCGGCGACGACAGCGCTCGGTGGTCGCGTGGGAAAGAGGCATAGGAGGGAAGAGTGCTCGAGGGGGAGAGAGGAGAGGTGCAGGCGGTCGAGGGGAAGTGCGTGGCGCTCGGGGATGACTCCAGCAGCGGCAAGCAGGCAGGAGGTGGCCGTGCGCGTGCCGGCGTGCGGTGGCCACGCGCCTCGGTCCTTCTGGCAGAGGAAGGAGAAGACACGGGAGCCCCTGGTGGGATGGGCCGCCAGCTGGGCCACTAGGTGGGCTGGAAGGCCAGGTAAGTTGGCCCAGGTAGTTCTCTCTCCCTCTCTGGTTACTGTTTCCAGCTTTTTCCAAGAATGATGAACATTTTTTTAAAGCCATTTGGATTTACTAGAAATATTTTGGTTGAATCTAGTGAACTCCTTTAATGCTAGGGTTTAGGCAATCCACATTTCAAGTTTCTTTCAAAGTTTAAACATGATGCACACTTGAAGTTACCCTAGTGCAATGCCAGAAGCTAGGGATGTGACAACTCACCCCCACTAAACAAGAATCTCGGCCCGAGATTCAAGACGTGAGGTAAGAAGGAAGGGGGGGCACAAGACCAACACGATCTTCACGATCCAGGTTGCACCTCAAAAGGTTGTCGATTCGTTGCATACGTTGATCTTGACATCCTAGCTTTTGAGATCTTCATCCACGCGATGACGACAGAAAGAAACTATACTAAGAATGATCTTCTCCAAGATCGAGCTATACAAGATTCACTCGCGGAATGAGATGTTGAAACATCTTGAGTTGAGACACAGAACACATCAAGAAGGATGGAAGAACAAACGACGGGGTTTGATTTGTAGGCAGCAATTCCACGCTTAGAAAGATGGTGGATGGTGTCAAGGTGGCGAGGAAATAATTGCCATGATCCCGTAACGGGACACCTTGGGAAAGGTGACTCGTTGGATTGTTCCCTTAAGTGGCAAAAGAATTACTTTTGATCCATAGATCATTGAAACTCTTCATACCAACTTAAAGCAATTTTCAATTGATCGTTTGAAAGAGCTTGAAGAAATGGCATACTCGGACTAGGATGAATGATGTGGACTACCTTGTTGGAGACAACGCAATGGATGATTTGCTTATCATCGGAGACGGATGGGACCCATGGTAAGTCCACTTTTGAAGATGATCCTGGACAAATACTACTGAGGTGCAAGCTGGGAACAAAATGCAAATGCTGGGAATGATTCTGGTAAATGGGGCAAAACTCAACAGTCGAGAGTGTTTCCAATGTTTCAATGGTTATAGAATCATCGAAGAAACTGAGAGCACAAGGATTCCTAAGGAACAACTTCTATAATAAGTCACACGAAATCCTCATGGAAAAATGGGCAAGATACTATAATGATAGATCTTCCGGCTAGGTGTGTCCCAGAACATCAACCCTGTCGGGACCTACATAATAGATCCTGGAAAAGTTCCAACCATCATTTCTGCCTGAGATTCAGATCTGGTTGGTAATAGGATATTTCAGACAGCATGTCTGGAAAAGGAAGTTTGCAACGCAAACCGACGAGATGACGTTGCGAGATTCTCAGAAAATGAACTACGATAGTAAGCTCCAAAACATGAGCCGGTTTGGCTACAAACCTATGAACACACTGTCCCAGACAAGGATGACCACATAGTAGTCTTATAATAAAACACTACCGACTCCAGATGGGGAACCATCATCGAGGACATCGAAGTCCTTGCATAAGTCTAGCTCTTAAGAAGAAACTTTTTCTCCTTGAAAAAATCAATCAGTGGCTTGGTGTGCTAGGGATTCACATAGAATGAAGGTTGCAAGTCTACAGACCACAGAATACTTCGCACGTATGCATGAATGACTTGGGATGACTCCAGAGAAAGCGAAACAAACTTTCCCAAATTCATGGCGGCAACTTGCTTCAAATGCACGTGAACTAGAGGAAGTCACTTCTTATACCAAACATATGCTTCATGAGCTAGCATGAAGAAATGCTTTCAAAGTTTCCAACACTAGCTTAATGTTCAACATGAATCATGGATAAGATGAAAATATTGTCGATGGGCTCAACAACAGGTCATCCATATTTCCGTGAAGATGGAATTCCATAATTATGTGAACAAGGTGATAGCATTAGTCAGACCCGAAAAGATATAACGGTGTATGCTCGAGGAAACCCACGAGTAAGACAACATTATGAACATCGTTGGTTCTCATTTGACTTGATGATAGCCCACACTCAAATCAAGGTTTGGACAAGACGATAGATTCAACAACCGATCCCGAGGAACAATCAATGAAAATATCATCTTTCTTCAACACACACACACAAGGATATCCCTTGGAATGAACTGAGCCAGACAAGCTTTCATTTTCTAACTCTCCATGTTGTGGTTCAGCTTAACCAACTAGCTCAGGGTATCCAACACAAATTCTTGGAGAAGGGGTGGTTTTCAAGAAACCAACTTGATCACAAGCTCAACATAACAGTCAGGGGGCAACCTGGTGATACTTCCGAGGAAATATTCAAAAAATCACGAACCACCGATATGTTTCTAAGCTCGGGAACAATCTTACTTTTCAGAGAAAGACTGTGTCATCAAGAGAGCGAGGGACTGACACAATCCTAACTCATTGATCGAAGAGTGCACCAGGAAAAATGGACTAGGTAGCACAATCTATCTTAGAATGATGATTCAATAACCAACACACTAAGAATGAGAATATTGCCCATTTACTACCAAGCAACTAGTTGCTAGGAGTATTGATTTCACACATCACGGTTCACTTGTCCGTATTCCGGTTACAACAACACGGAACCGAGGAATGAACAATGATGGCAAGAAGTATCACTAAATCAAGAATTCATAGGAGGTGGTACAATTCTCATGACATTCTTGACATAAGATGGTAATACTCCAGGGTAGAACAGAACAAAAGCTAGATTGGCATTTTGATCTGTGGGATACAACTACTTTGACCCAATCCTAGAAATGGATGAGGTATTGGAGTTTGTTTCTCCTAGTCATTCCGGAATAGAATGGCTAAACGGACCATGAGAATAATAAACATCGATAACACGGATGCACAATTACTCCTGACTATCAATTGATAGACGATGGTCGGAATATAAATGAAGAGGGACAACTCAAGAGGACATATATCTTTCGTAGTTGTGGATGCATAGATTAAAATGTCGAACCAAGTTCAACAGGTTTCTTCCAGATAACCCATGCAGAAAGGTAGATCTGGCAGAATCACAATTATGAATGGAGAACTCCTCAAGAGTACTCTGATTGTGATATTTTGGTTCAAAGAACTTTTGCCTTAATGGTTCATGGTATTTGGAAGAAGGAAATACCACGGACCTCGAGGACTGTCGCAAGGTTACTAATATCCTAAGGGAACTAGCAACACTATCAACATGAGGTAAGTAGGGTGAATCTCGGGTTCAAGAACCCATGAATAGAGTACCTGCTACTACATGGCATCACGAGATGCTTTCGAGAATAGTGGCCAGAATCACTCACTGGGATACAAAACATGGCTAGATCACTAGGTGACTCCCTAAAACACCTAGGGCCATAAAAATAGCTCCAACATATATGTCGAGGCAACAGAGTACCTCAACTCACTGATTAGTGTGATTAATCTGGCCCAATTGGACGTGAGGAACAGGAGGAAGGGGTTTGCAAATGCATTAGACTACTTAGAAACCTGGGATGACTCGGATAGCATAATGGCTGTAAATGCTCAAAAAGATTTGAGACATCCTGCAAAATGGTGGCATAACCACTCAACATCATAATATCATGGTTCCGAGACCAATTATGAACACACGGAAGTACTGGAAACTGAACTGCAGCATGAATCCATCAATCATATATGTCAATGGGTTAGTAACACGTCATCCTGATCGATAGATGAGAAATCCTAGTTTCTTAACCCCGTAGAAAAGAAGAGGTTGACTTAGATCAGAAGGACATAAGGTAAAGGAGTAAAAAGAGCCTTACATTCCCTTCCCCAATCAATTCCCTTATATAGCTAAAGCATTTCTAGACTCAACTTCGACCAATTTGGCTTGGCAATCCTACAAGCAGTCAGGCTCCGATACCAAAGCTGTCAGGACCCCGATTCCAAGTCACATCGATCTAGCTGGTAACACCTCATATCACTTTGCGGCCTCACGCACGGTATTCCCACGGGTGTCGCCTTACCATGGCCCGGGGCCGTTTGCGCCTTTTGGCTCACGTATATGATAGTGTCGCTAGCATCCATGTGACGGAGAACCCTGGCCGACATGGCTAGTCGTGAAACCAAAGCGACACTAACCCATGGAGACAGGCATACATGAATAAACTTCGAGCATGTCGGTCAGCAGCGTCTGAATCCGGGTTGTAGCACTGGGCTAACAGGACTTCGGTAAACCGGGCTGTAGCAGGCTAGGCAGGACTCCGTATGTCACCGCGTGACATTTCCTCGAAGGGACAGACATAGGAACAAAGTGAATCACATGCCGGCCAGTCAAGTGTCCTGAGCAGTAGTGCTGGGCTAGCAGGACTCTGGTGAACCGGGCTGTAGCGGACTACTATGGCTCAAGGAAGCACTAGACTACATTTCCCCATGAGAGAGGCTGCCAAGGATAAACGACTAGATTGTCGGATCCCACACATACCAAGCATTTAAATCCTACACACAATATGCTCGATATGTGCAAATACAACATGGCATCACAACAAGACTCTACGACTCAAGTATTTATTCACTTGGCTCCGAGGAGCGAGATATTACAAACATGGGTCTCATGACCCAACAATCATAGCATACAAATCAAAGCACATGCGGAAGCTTAACATGTCTGCGGACAGACATCTACAAATGAAAAGGGCTGAGAAGCCTGACTATCTACCAGACCCTGCCGAGGGCACAAGATCGTAGATGAGGTAGCAAGCTAAACGTCGAAGTTCACACGGAACTACAAGTGAGAGTGAAGTCTCTCTGCAAAACATAGTAAGCAAACGTGAGTACAAAGGTACTCAGCAAGACTTACATCAGAACTAGCTACATATGCATCGGTATCAACAAGGGGGGGGGGTGGAGTTTGACTGCAGCAAGTCAGCTTTGACTCAGTGGCTAACCTGAACTACGACTGCAAGCAACTCTTTTGAGGTGGCGCACACAAGTCCACATATTCACCATTCAATACACCACTATGGATCTGCTCCCGTCTCCCTACGAGAAGGCCATCCATAGCACTCACACTTATCTTGTGAGTTTTAGAGTATCCACTTCCACTTGTCTATGAACTGTTATAGGCAACCCAGAAGTCCTTTACCGCGGACACGGCTATTCGAATAGATCATTTATAACCCTGCAGGGGTGTACTTCTTCACACACGCTCTCGCCACTTACCACCATGTACACGTCGTGTATCTCGGCAACCTTCAAGTGGAAGCCTGGCGAGGGAGTCGGCCACGACCTGACTAACTAGACGAGTCTCTAGTCCAGGGAGTTTTGCTCACAGCCCCAAACGATGCGTGCAGGGTTCCCGAGACACCAAACGGGCGCCCGGTACACTGTGCCACGGTGTATCTACCGCATCATAGCCCACCCCTAGGGTCAGCGCTATGCACGGCCGCCAACACATATCCTACAAACACCAGAAACTAGTTGCAACTCTTGGACAGAGGACAAGGGCAGTTAATAAGTCAAGAGGGTCCATTGGTTTCGGGCCCAATGCGTGGTAGTAGCTGGTCATGGATCACAAACACAGAACTCAGTTCCTAAGAACGGTTTCAATGAGACAACCCACCATGTACTCCTACATGGCCTCTCACCGCTACCTTTACCAAATCGTGTTCACACACTTAGCTCACACACAGTAGGACATGTTCATCACTGTTCCAATTCATCCCCGATGAATCAGACCTGACACAACTCTAAGCAATAGCAGGCATGACAAACAAGCATTAATGAGTAGGCAAATCTGGGCTCAAACAACTCCTACTCATGCTAGTGGGTTTCATCTGTTTACTATGGCAATGACAGATCATGCAGAGGATAAGGGGTTCAACTACCGCAACAAGTAATAGATGAATCGTTGTTGTCCTAATGTAGTAAAAGAGAGCAGGAGTGAGAGAGTGGGCTTGTATCGAAATGAACAAGGGGGTTGTGCTTGCCTGGCACTTCTGAAGATAGAATAGCTCTTCATCGGTGTCATCGATCACGTCGTCGTAAACAATGTCTACTGAGAGGGGGCAATTACCGGCACACAAGGAAGAATACAATCAATTGAATACAACAATATGATGCATGATCATGACATGGCAATATGTTGTGATTTGGGCTAATGCAACAGAAAGTCATTTAAATTGATGTGGAATTCAAAACTATATCAAATTCCAACTCCAAACCTATTATGAAATTTTCCCTAAACATGTTTCATCCTAAACAGTGAGGTTAACTTGCTCAAACATGCATGAAAATGGTACAGATGGATTCCTTGAATTTGTTTTGATAATTTTTCATATATAAATTATTTCATTTGGAGTTACGGTTGAATTTCTATGATTTTTAGAAGTTTAAACTGTTTTCTGGAATTTCCTAATTTATTTTAAATCCAGAAAATCAATTATTGCATCAGCATCACGTCATTACGACGTTAGCAGGTCAACAGGGGCTGGTCCAAGTCAAACCTTACCAGTGGGGCCCACTGGTCAGTGACCCGGTGCCAGTTTGTCTCACACACAGGTGGGGCTAGTCAACGGTGATGTCAGGGGGTCATCTGATGTGCGGGGTCCACTGTGTTTAAATAAAACTAAGCAAAAATTAAACTGGTGTTAGTTAAGGGTGTGGGGCCTAGTAGTCTGTGAGAGAGGGGGTTAGTTAGCCCCGTCATTAGCAGTTAACAATGTTGCCACGTCGGCTCACCGACGTTCAGCCGCCGGCGACCATTTGCCGCGGCAGACGTGCGTCAGAAAAGCGCCAGGGGCCGCGGTTTGTCGTGCAGAAAGCATCAGGGAGAAGCCCTTGCTCGGGCGCATCCAATGGGCCAGACAGGGGGTCGCGGGGCGGTCAGAATCTCATCGGCGACGAGCTTTGGCGGCGGCGCAGCTACGGGTTTGCACGGGCGCGGCGTGGCGGAGCACGGGGAGCTCAACCAAAGGCATAGACGGCGTCGTGGGGTCACCAAGAGCACTTCTGTGCCACTAGGGCGAGCAAGCAAAGCTCGGGAGCGTGTGGCTCAACGTCCATGGCGGATGGCGGCCCCGGTTACTCGCGGGGCAGTGGCTACGGGACGAAAACGACGACGTGGTTAAGGGCGAAAGAATCGGGAGCTCACGGCGATCATGTAGGGAAGGTCAGCGAGCTCGGGGAGGCGCTGGAGTGAGCGGGGCGGCGAGACGGATCTCCAGCGTCCGACGGCGAGGATGAGGATGATGGCGTTGCTTAGGGCGCTCCGCGGGCGCGTTCTTTGTCTTGGGGCTCCGTGGCATCGAGGCGGAGCCTCTGGATAGCACAGAGAAGCGAGGGGGAGGCGATGGCCGCGGTTGCACTCGTCGGCGGCGATGACAGCGCTCGGTGGTCGTGTGGGAAAGAGGCAAAGGAGGGAAGAGTGCTCGAGGGGGAGAGAGGAGAGGTGCAGGCGGTCGAGGGGAAGTGCGTGGTGCTCGGGGACGACTCCAGTAGCGGCAAGCAAGCAGGAGGTGGTCGTGCGCGTGCCGGCGTGCGGTGGCCATGCGCCGCGGTGCTTCTGGCAGAGGAAGGAGAAGACACGGGAGCCCCTGGGGGGCTGGGCCGCCAGCTGGGCCACTAGGTGGGCTGGAAGGCCAGGTAAGTTGGCCCAGGTAGTTCTCTCTCCCTCTTTGATTTCTGTTTTAATTTGGTTTTCTATTATTCTGTAGTCTTTAGGGCTTTATTAAAAATACTTAGAAACTTCCAAAAATCATGAAACTACTGATGATCACTGTTGGGAATATATCCTACAGTAAACATTTTAGTTTATGATTATTTGAGCATTTAAAATATTTAATAGCATTTAAATGCCCAAATGCAAATAGAGTATGATTTAATCCAGAGCCCAAATATGTCATGCAAAAATGTGCATCACCTCTGGTTACTGTTTCCAGCTTTTTCCAAGAATGATGAACATTTTTTTAAAGCCATTTGGATTTACTAGAAATATTTTGGTTGAACCTAGTGAATTCCTTTAAGGCTAGGGTTTAGGCAATCCCCATTTCAAGTTTCTTTCAAAGTTTAAACATGATGCACACATGAAGTTACCCTAGTGCAATGCCAGAAGCTAGGGATGTGACAGTTTACCTCTTCTCTTCCTCTTTCGTTTCTCTCCGGTGCCATCCTAGATCTCGGGACGAGATCCTCTTGTAGTGGAGTGTTGTGACGCCCCGAGACCGATGCGCCATTTGCATCTTGCCTTGTCATCATGTGCATTGCATCATCATGTTTTTCAAAACTTGCATTCGTCCGGGTTTCCCAGGTGTTTCCGTTGCCCATTCTGAGCCCAGACACACTTGCATGCGCCCACGGCATTTCCAGAATAGTATTTTATAAGTGGCTGGAAAATTTTCTCGGAATGGGTTGAAAGTTGGCATGCGGTGTTGTTATGTTGTAGGCAGGCCGCCTGCCAAGTTTCATCGCATTCGGAGTTCGTTTGACGCCCCAATAGATAACTATAGTGGCAATATAGTCGGTCAAACGTCGGACGTTTTCGGTCTCCAGAAACGGTTGCCGGGTTGCATTCCCTCTCTCTCTTCTTAGTCCAACCACACACTTGACCTCGTTCGCCTATCCCCTCTTTGCACAGTGCATCGACCCCTCGCGCGTGTCCGAAGCTTACCCAAACTTGACCAGGACGGTCGTCAATGATGGGTCCGGATCATCCCCTAACATCTATAAACCATCTTCATTTTGTTAATTGGACTTCCAAACCTATTTATTCTCAACCATCCAATTTCGATCGGAGGGTCCAAACTACTCCTTTTGTCCCTATAAATAGACCACCTCTTTCCAAATCAGGCCAAAACCTAATTTCTAGGGATCCACCCATGTCCAATCCCCACCGCCGCCAGTCAACCACCCCTCTTATTCCTCGGGATCCCTCCCGATCCACTCACCTGCCTTCTCGAATCCCCATCCATACGGTCCGAATTGTTCGAGCAACCCACTCCCTCCATCGATCCACCGCAAGAGGGCGATTGCTCCCCTGCCTCCCGCGATCCCTACTCATCCCGAGCACTGGCCAGGAGCCATCCCAGGCGCCCTCTCTCCTCAGCCCCATAGCAGCCGCACCGAGCCAGATCGAGAGGAGCTCAATCCTGACCACCTCGCCAGAGCTCCTCTGCAGCACACCGGCGATCACGGCAAGGACCGGCCTTGTCCCGCTCCTCTCCTCCCCTATATCTCCCTTCCTCCCCGTGCTTCTACCTCTCACATCTCCCTCGCGTTTCTCTGGCAGGAAACCCCATGGCCGCCGACCCCTGCCTCGCCTTGGGTCTCGCTGGGATGCCGTCTCGTTGTTGGATCCGCCATCCCGACGCCTCCCAGCCTCCTCCGCGCTCGATTCCCGCAGTTCCCGAGCCAAGCCACCGCCCCCTAGACCATCTCCGTCGCCCATCTCCAGCACCAAGTCCCGTCAGCGCATGCTCCTGTGTCGAGTAGGGGAGCCAGGAGGACGACCCCAGTGCCAAGTCCCGCTCGCCGATGCTCGTTGACTCCGTCGTTCCCGCGCGAAACCCTCCTTGCCAAGTCCCTCACCACGCCACCTCCCTGGTTCGCTCCTGCACGAGCAGGACGACGAGTGCCTGACCGGTCCGACCTTGCAGATTGACTGCGCCCCTGCTTCTCCCGCTGCTGCCTGGTCGAGTGAGTGAGGTGACCATGTGGGCCGCATCCTGCTCCAAGGCCCAGCGCGCCAACTGCTACCTCTTGAGCTTGCGTTCGATTTCCCCAAAGAGGAAGGGATGATGCAGTAGAGCAGTGTAAGTATTTCCCTCAATTTTTGACAACCAAGGTATCAATCCAGTAGGAGGCCACGCTCAAGTCCCTCGTACCTGCACAAAACGATAGCTACTCGCAACCAACGCGATTAGGGGTTGTCAATCCCTTCACGGTCACTTACGAGAGTGAGATCTGATAGATATAATATTTTTGGTATAAAGATGCAAGTGAAAAGTAAAAGGCAAAGTAAAAACCAAAGCAAGATTAAAGTGATGGAGGCTGATATGATGAGAATAGACTCGGGGGCCATAGGTTTCACTAGGTGCTTCTCTCAAGAGCATAAGTATTCTACGGTGGGTGAACAAATTATTGTTGAGCAATTGACAGAATTGAGCATAGTTATGAGAATATCTAGGCATGATCATGTATATAGGCATCACGTCCGTGACAAGTAGACCGAAACAATTCTGCATCTACTACTATTACTCCACTCATCGACCGTTATCCAGCATGCACCTAGAGTATTACGTTAAAAACAGAGTAATGCTTTAAGCAAGATGACATGATGTAGAGAGATAAATTCATGCAATATGAAATAAACCCCATCTTGTTATCCTCGATGGCATTGATGCAATACGTGCCTTGTTGCTCCTTCTGTCACTAGGAAAGGACACCGCAAGATCGAACCCAAAGCTAAGCACTTCTCCCATGGCAAGAACTACCAATCTAGTTGGCCAAACCAAACGGATAATTCGGAGAGACTTGCAAAGATAACCAATCATTCATAAAATAATTCAGAGAAGATTCAAATTATTCATAGATAGACTTGATCATAAACCCACAATTCATCAGTCTCAACAAACACACCGCAAAAATAAGATTACATCGAATAGATCTCCACGAGAGAGGGGGAGAACATTGTATTGAGATCCAAAAAGAGAGAAGAATCCATCTAGCTACTAACTATGGACCCGAAGGTCTGAGGTAAACTACTCACACTTCATCGGAGGGGCTATGATGATGTAGAAGCCCTCCATGATAACGGCCCTCTCCGGCGGAGCTCCGAAACAGGCCCCAAGATGGGATCTCGTGGATATAGAAAGTTGCGGCGGTGGAATTAGGTCTTTGGCTCCTGTTCTGATCGTTTGGGGGTACGTAGGTATATATAGGAGGAAGAAGTATGTCGGTGGAGCTCCGAGGGGCCCACGAGGCAGGGGGCCGCGCCCTAGGGGGGCGCCCCCCACCCTCGTGACCGCCTCTCTGATGCCTTGGCGTAGGGTCGAAGTCTCCTGGATCACGTTCGGTGAGAAAATCACGTTCCCAAAGGTTTTATTCCGTTTGGACTCCGTTTGATATTCCGTTTCTTCGAAACACTAAAATTGGCAAAAAAACAGCAATTCTGGGCTGGGCCTCCGGTTAATAGGTTAGTCCCAAAAATAATATAAAAGTGGAAAATAAAGCCCAATATAGTCCAAAACAGTAGATAATATAGCATGGAGCAATCAAAAATTATAGATACGTTGGAGACGTATCAGGCATCCCCAAGCTTAATTCCTGATCGTCCTCGAGTAGGTAAATGATAAAAAGAGAATTTTCAGATGCAAATCTTCTTAATTGTTGTGTGAATATTCAGATTAGGAAGATTCAAGAGAAAAGTTCATATTGACATAAAAATAATAATACTTCAAGAAAACCAATAAAGGAATTATGTTTTCTTAAAGTAACATGGCCAAAGAAAGTTCATCCCTACAAAATCATATAGTTTAGTCATGCTCCATTTTCGTCACACAAGAATGCTCTCATCATGCACAACCCCGATGACAAGCCAAGCAATTGTTTCATACCTTAATAATTTCAAACTCATAAAATTTCACGCAATAAATGAGCGTGAGCCATGGATATAGCACTATGGGTGGAATAGAATATAATGATGGGGGTTATGTGGAGAAGATAAAAAGAAAAAAGTCTCACATCAACGAGGCTAATCAATGGGCTATGGAGATGCCCATCGATTGATGTTAATGCAAGGAGTAGGGATTGCCATGCAACGGATGCACTAGAGCTATAAATGTATGAAAGCTCAACAAAAGAAACTAAGTGGGTGTGCATCCAACTTGCTTGCTCACAAAGACCTAGGGCACTTGAGGAGGCCCATTGTCGGAATATACAAGCCAAGTTCTATAATGAAAATTCCCACTAGTATATGAAAGTGATAACTCAAGAGACTCTCTATATGAAGAACATGGTGCTACTTTGAAGCACAAGTGTGGAAAAAAAGGAATAGTAGCATTGCCCCTTTTTATTTATTTTCTTTTTTTGGGCCTTTTTTTCTTTGGAATTTCTCCTTTTTTTGGGACAATGCTCTATTTAATGATGATCGTCACACTTCTATTTATTTACAACTCAATGATTACAACTCAATACTAGAACAAAGTATGACTCTATATGGATGGCTCCGGCGGTGTACCGGGATATGCAATGAATCAAGAGTGACAAGTATGAAAAAATTATGAACGGTGGCTTTGCCACAAATACTATGTCAACTACATGATCATGCTAAGCAATATGACAATGATGAATGTGTCATGATAAACTGGATGGTGGAGAGTTTCATGGCAATATATCTCGGAATGGCTATGGAAATGCCATAATAGGTAGGTATGGTGGCTGTTTTGAGGAAGATATAAGGAGGTTTATGTGTGAAAGAGCGTATCATATCACGGGGTTTGGATGCGCCGGCGAAGTTTGCACCAACTCTCGATGTGAGAAAGGGCAATGCACGGTACCGTAGAGGCTAGCAATGATAGAAGGGAGAGAGTGCGTATAATCCATGGACACAACATTAGTCATAAAGAACTCATATACTTATTGCAAAAATCTACAAGCCATCAAAAACCAAAGTATTACGCGCATGCTCCTAGGGGGATAAATTGGTAGGAAAAGACCATCGCTCGTCCCCGACCGCCACTCATAAGGAGGACAATCAAATAACACCTCATGTTTCAAATTTGTTGCATAACGTTTACCATACGTGCATGCTATGGGACTTGCAAACTTTAACTCAAGAACTTCTCAAATTCACAATTACTCTACTAGCATGCCTTTGATATTACTACCTCCACATCTCATAACAATTATCAAGCATCCAACTTTTCTTAGTATTCAACACACTCAAAAGAAAGTTTCACAAATCTTGAATACCAAGCATATTATTATTAAGCAAATTACCATGCAATTAAGACTCTCAAAATAATTTAAGTGAAGCATGAGAGATCAATAGTTTCTTTAAAACAAATCCACCACCGTGCTCTAAAAAAATCTAAGTGAAGCACATAGAGCAAAAATTATAGCTCAAAAAGATATGAGTGAAGCACATAGAGCAAAACTACTTAGCTCAAAAAGATATAAGTGAAGCACATAGACTATTCTATCAAATTCTAATTCATGTATGGCTCTCTCAAAAGGTGTGTACAGCAAGGATGATTGTGGCACACTAACAACCAAACACACAAATAATACAAGATGCTCCAAGCAAAACACATAACATGTTGGCGAATAAAAATATAGAGGGGATGCCTTCCGGGGCATCCCAAGCTTTGACTTTTTGGTGTCCTTGGATTATCTAGGGGGTGCCATGGGAATCCCCAAGCTTAGGCTCTTTCCACTCCTTGTTCCATAATCCATCACAAGAATTCACCCAAAACTTGAAAACTTCACAACACAAAACTTAAAGTAGAAAACTCGTGAGCTCCGTTAGCGAAAGAAAACAAGAAAACCACTTCAAGGTACTGTAATGAACTCATTATTTATTTATATTGGTGTTAAACCTACTGTATTCCAACTTCTATATGGATTATAAACTATTTTACTAACCATAGATGCATCAAAATAAGCAAACAATACACGAAAAACTGAATCTGTCAAAACAGAACAGTCTGCAGTAATCTGTAGCTAGCGCAATATATGGAACCCCAAAAATTCTAAAATAAATTGGTGGACGTGAGGAGTTTATCTATTAATCATCTGCAAAAATAATTAGCTAAATATCACTCTCCAAATAAAAATGACAGCAGTTCTCGTGAGCGCTAAAGTTTCTGTTTTTTACAGCAAGTTCAACAAGACTTTCCCCAAGTCTTCCCAACGGTTCTACTTGGCACAAACACTAATTGAACACAAAAAACACAACCAAAACAGAGGCTAAATAATTTATTTATTACTGAACAGGAACAAAAAGCAAGGAATAAAAATAAAATTGGGTTGCCTCCCAACAAGCGCTATCGTTTAACGCCCTAGCTAGGCATAAAAGAGAAGATAGATCTAGGTATTGCCATCTTTGGTAGGAAATGCATAAGTGGCTCTCGTGATAGTTTCATATGGCAATTTTATTCTCTTTCTTGGAAAGTGTTCCATGCCCTTTTTTATTGGAAATTGAAATCTAGTTTTCGCTTCCTTCATATCAATAATCGCACCAACCGTTCTAAGGAAAGGTCTACCAAGAATAATAGGGCAAGAAGGATTGCAATCTATATCAAGAACAATGAAATCTACGGGCACATAATTTCTATTTGCAACAATAAGAACATCATTAATCCTTCCCATAGGTTTCTTAATAGTAGAATTCGCAAGATGCAAGTTTAGAGAGCAGTCATCAAAATTACGGAAATCTAGCAAATCACACAAAGTTTTGGGGATAGTGGAGACACTAGCACCCAAATCACACAAAGCATAAAACTCATGATCTTTAATTTTAATTTTAATAGTTGGTTCCCACTCATCATAGAGTTTTCTAGGGATAGAAACTTTCAACTCAAGTTTTTCTTCATAAGATTGCATCAAGGCATCAACAATATGTTCGGTGAAGGATTTCTTTTGACTATAAGCATGTGGAGAATTTAGCACGGATTGCAACAAGGAAATACAATCAATTAAAGAACAACTTTCATAATTAAATTCCTTGAAATCCAATATATTGGGTTTAGCAACATCTAGATTTTTATTTCTTTCAATCCCACTTTCATCAATTTCATCATAAAGATCTAAATACTCCGAATTTTTAGAACGCCTTCTAGGTAAAGGAAGATCATATTCAGTTTCATCAAGATTCATATAGAAAAAAAAAGATTTAATAGGAGACACATCAATAACTTTTAGATCTTCATCTTGATTTTCATAGGAATTGGAAGAACACGCTTTAATAAAGGCATCTTTGGAAGCACGCATCCTAGCGGTTCTTTCCTTGCACTCATCAATGGAAATTCTCATGGCTTTGAGAGACTCATTGATTTCATGCTTAGGAAGAATAGATCTAAGCTTTAAAGAATCAACCTCAAGAGAAATTCTATCAACGTTCCTAGCTAAATCATCAACTTTAAGCAATTTCTCTTCAAGCAAAGCATTAAAATTCTTTTGTGAATTCGTAAACTCTTTAACACTATTCTCAAATTCAGAGGGCATCTTATTAAAATTTTCATAAGAGTTGTTGTAGGAATTCCCATAATTATTAGAAGGATTACTAGGATATGGCCTAGGATTGAAATTCCCTCTATAAGCGTTGTTACCAAAATTATTCCTACCAACAAAATTCACATCCATAGATTCATTGTTATTCTCAATCAAAGTAGACACAGGCATATCATTAGGATCAGAAGAAACACTCTTAGTAGCAAATAATTTCATAAGTTCATCCATCTTTCCACTCAAAACATTGATTTCGTCTATCACATGCACTTTTTTATTAGAAGACCTTTCAGTATGCCATTGAGAATAATTAACCATAATATTATCTAGGACTTTAGTAGCATCTCCTAAAGTGATTTACATAAAAGTGCCTCACGCGGCCGAATCTAAAAGATTTCTAGAAGCAAAATTCAATCTGGCATAAAAAAATTGTATAATCATCCACAAATTCAAACCATGAGTAGGGCAATTACGTATTATTAATTTCGATCTCTCCCAAGCTTGTGCAACATGTTCATGATCAAGTTGTTTAAAGTACATAATATCATTTCTAAGAGAGATGATCTTAGCGGGAGGGAAATACTTAGAGATAAAAGCATCTTTGCACTTGTTCCAAGAATCAATACTACTTTTAGGCAAAGACGAAAACCAAGCTTTAGCACGATCCCTAAGCGAAAAAGGAAATAGCTTCAATTTAACGACATCATTTTTCTTTTGCATATCACATAAATCAACGAAGCTATTCAGATGAGTAGTGGCATCTTCACTAGGAAGGCCGGTGAATTGATCTTTCATAACAAGATTCAACAAAGCAGTATTGATTTCACAAGATTTAGTATTGGCAAGAGGAGCAATCGGAGTGCTAAGGAAATCATTATTATTGGTATTGGTGAAGTCACACAATTTGGTAGTATCTTGAGCCATCGCGACCAACAAGCAATCCAACACACGGGCAAACAAAAGCAAACGGTCAAAAGAGGCAAATAGAGCGGGAGGATAGAGAAGGAGATTGGGATAGAGAGGGCGAATAGAACGGCAAGGGTGAAGTGGGGGAGAGGAAAACGAGAGGCAAATGGCAAATAATGTAATGCGAGAGATAGGGATTGTGATGGGTACTTGGTATGTTGACTTTTTGCGTAGACTCCCCGGCAACAGCGCCGTAAATTCTTCTTGCTACCTCTTGAGCTTGCGTTGGATTTCCCCGAAGAGGAAGGGATGATGCAACAGAGTAGCGTAAGTATTTCCCTTGGTTTTGAGAACCAAGGTATCAATCCAGTAGGAGGCCATGCTCAAGTCCCCCGTACCTGCACAAAATGATAGCTACTCACAACCAATGCGATTAGGGGTTGTCAATCCCTTCACGGTCACTTACGAGAGTGAGATCTGATAGATATAATATTTTTGGTATAAAGATGCAAGTGAAAAGTAAAAGGCAAAGTAAAAAAGCAAAGCAAGATTAAAGTGATGGAGGTTGATATGATGAGAATAGACCCGGGGGCCATAGGTTTCACTAGGGGCTTCTCTCAAGAGCATAAGTATTCTACGGTGGGTGAACAAATTACTGTTGAGCAATTGACAGAATTGAGCATAGTTATGAGAATATCTAGGCACAATCATGTATATAGGCATCACGTCCGTGACAAGTAGACCAAAACGATTCTGCATCTACTACTATCACTCCACTCATCGACCGCTATCCAGCATGCATCTAGAGTATTAAGTTAAAAACAGAGTAATGCTTTAAGCAAGATGACATGATGTAGAGAGATAAATTCATGCAATATGAAATAAACCCCATCTTGTTATCCTCGATGGCAACGATGCAATACGTGCCTTGCTGCCCCTTCTGTCACTGGGAAAGGACACCGCAAGATCGAACCCAAAGCTAAGCACTTCTCCCATGGCAAGAACTACCAATCTAGTTGGCTAAACCAAATGGATAATTCGAAGAGACTTGCAAAGATAACCAATCATACATAAAAGAATTCAGAGAAGATTCAATTATTATTCATAGATATACTTGATCATAAACCCACAATTCATCGGTCTCAACAAACACTCCACAAAAAGAAGATTACATCGAATAGATCTCCACGAGAGAGGGGGAGAACTTTGTATTGAGATCCGAAAAGAGAGAAGAAGCCATCTAGCTACTAACTATGGACCCGAAGGTCTGAGGTAAACTACTCACACTTCATCGGAGGGGCTATGATGATGTAGAAGCCCTCCGTGATAACGGCACTCTCCGGCGGAGCTCCGAAACAGGCCCCAAGATGGGATCTCGTGGATACAGAAAGTTGCGGCGGTGGAATTAGGTTTTTGGCTCCTGTTCTGATCGTTTGGGGGTACGTAGGTATATATAGGAGTAAGAAGTACGTCGGTGGAGCTCCGAGGGGCCCATGAGGCAGGGGGCGCGCCCTAGGGGGGGCGCACCCCCACCCTCGTGAACGCCTCTCTGATGCCTTGGCGTAGGGTCCAAGTCTCCAGGATCATGTTCGGTGAGAAAATCACGTTCCCGAAGGTTTTATTCCGTTTGGACTCCGTTTGATATTCCGTTTCTTCGAAACACTGAAATAGGTAAAAAAACAGCAATTCTGGGCTGGGCCTCTGGTTAATAGGTTAGTCCCAAAAATAATATAAAAGTGGAAAATAAACCCCAATATAGTCCAAAACAGTAGATAATATAGCATGGAGAAATCAAAAATTATAGATACGTTGGAGACGTATCACCAGCCTCCCCCTGCTAGCCTTGCCTCCCACTGACCGGGCCTTGGCCCATGGGTGAGCTCCTCGCAGCTCCTCTTCTGATGGCCTAGTCCAGCAGATTCGGCCCGCTTCCATTTTTTTCCTATCAGCGAATTTGTCTTTTTCCCAGGATTTACAGATTGCAGAAAAACACCTAAGCTCCATGCATATCATAAATCACCAACCGTGCATCTTTTGTAAAAACATTATATATGAAAAATTCTTAGGATTTCATCTAGTTTCATAATAACCAACTCTCATCCATGTTTAAAATGATGTCTATGGTTATTTTGCATAATGCCATGTTAAAATGATTTATTTCATAACTAATCAACTGTAGCTCGGTTTTAAATAATCTTTATATGTAAATGGGGTACAAAAATGCCTAGTTTAACATGGTGTACTTTCTTTTCATGTTAAAAAACTCTAAAATATGCTTTAGGTCAAAACATTACCAAATCCATAAATATGCACATGAGGAATTTCCGGACTTGTTGCTTGTTGTTACGGCCTCATTTGAACTTCCCTAGATAGGTAGTTTTACTATGCTTTACCCCTTGCCATGATAACCAACATTTAATTTTGTTGAGTACTTAAACGGGAGAGAACTAAATAATTGTTGTGGTGTTTCATCAATATGCAACTCGTTGCATATTGAGCTCCACTTAACTTGTAGTTTTGCTTGTGCACTTTGTCATGCCATGCCTCATTAAACCGGACAGGCATCGTACTTGGTTGTGCATCATGCCATGATTATGTGATGGTTGTCTACCATGTTGTTTGCTTCTTTCCAGGTTACTTCTCGCATTAGCTTCGTTTTCCTTCCATAGTTGTGAGGATTCGTTCGACTACGTCTGTTTTTCTTCTTCATGGACTCGTTCTTCTTCCTTGCGGGATCTCAGGCAAGATGACCATACCCTCAAAATCACTTCTATCTTTGCTTGCTAGTTGTTCACTCTTTTTCTATGCCGCCATACCTACCACTTGCATATCATGCCTCCCATATTGCCATGTCAAGCCTCTAACCCACCATTCCTAGCAAACCGTCGTTTGGCTATGTTACCGCTTTGCTCAGCCCCTCTTATAGCGTTGTTAGTTGCAGGTAAAGATGGAGTTTGTTCCATGTTGGAACATGGATATGTTGGGATATCACGATATCTCTTATTTAATTAATGCATCTATATACTTGGTAAAGGGTGGAAGGCTCGGCCTTATGCCTGGTGTTTTGTTCCACTCTTGCCGCCCTAGTCTCCGTCATACCGGTGTTATGTTCCTTGATTTTGCGTTCCTAACGAGGTTGGGTGTTATGGGAACCCCTTGACAGTTCGCTTTGAATAAAACTCCTCCAGCAAGGCCCAACCTTGCTTTTACATTTGCCTAACAACCTATTACCTTTCCCTTGGGTCGGCCAACTCGAGGGTCATCTTTATTTATCCCCCCTAGGCCAGTGCTTCTCTAAGTATTGGTCCGAACCAGATCCACTTGCGGCACCACCTTGGGGAAACTTTAGGGCTGGTTTTAGCTGTACATAGTGTTCATCCATTGTTGCCCTGAGAACGAGATATGTGCAGCTCCTATCAGGATGTCGGCGCATCGGGCGGTCTTGCTGGTCTTGTTTTACCATTGTCGAAATATCTTGTAACCGGGATTCCGACACTGATCGGGTCTTCCTAGGAGAAGGAATATCCTTCGTTGACCATGAGAGCTTGTGATGGGCTATGTTGGGACACCCCTGCAGGGTTTGAACTTTCAAAAGCCGTGCCCGTGGTTATGGGCAGATCAGAATTTGTTAATGTCCGGTTGTAGAGAACTTGACACTTAATTTAATTAAAATTAATCAACCGCGTGTGTAGCCGTGATGGTCTCTTTTCGGTGGAGCCCGAGAAGAGAACACGGTTTCAAGTTATGCTTGAACGTAAGTAGCTTCAGGATCACTTCTTGATCATCTTTAGCTTCTCGACCATGCTTTGGTTCTCTTCTCGCTCTCTTTTGCGTAAGTTAGCCACCATATATGCTAGTGCTTGCTGCAGCTCCACCTCACTACCTTTTCCTTACCCATAAGCTTAAATAGTATTGGTCTCGCGGGTGTGAGATTGCTAAGTCCTCGTGACTCACAGATACTTCCAAACAGTTGCAGGTGCCGATGATACCAGTGCAGGTAACGCAACACAGCTCAAGTGGGAGCTAGATGAAGATCTTGATCATTGTTTTGTTTTGTTTCCTGTAGATCAGTAGTGGAGCCCAGTTGGGGCGATCGAGGATCTAGCATTTGGGGTTGTCTTTCTTTATTTTGGTTCCGTAGTCGGACCTTGATTGTATTCTGGATGTTGTATGATATATTTATGTATTGTTTGAAGTGGCAATTGTAAGCCAACTCTTTATCCCTTTTCTTATTCAGTACACGGGATGTGTAAAGATTACCCCTCTTGCGACATGCCTACCATGCGGTTATGCCTCTAAGTCGTGCTCCGACACATGGGAGATATAGCTGCATCGTGGGTGTTACATATTCATCCTTCCTAACATACACGCACAGGTTACTGCATACCTTGGCTGTCCTCCAGCTGCTTCTTCACAAGGTTGAACTCTTCCTCGGCCTGCTCCAGGCTCCGCTTCAGTTCGGAGACCTCCGCGGTATGACCGGCAGCAGCCAGCAGCGATGCCTGCTTATTTACATAGACATCATATGTTAGACTCCTGCGAAAATTGTTTTGATCCTCTGTTTGACTTTTCTTTCCAAACACCGAACAGAGCATCAGGGGATACTATCTACGATGTGATATTCTTTCTACAATTATTATTACCTCAAAGCCTGTTAAAAGGCTAGTGCAGGATTCGGTCAGCCCACTTTTGACAGACTAATCCTTTTTTTATCACCGTACCCATAAGGACACGGTGTTCATCTACAATGGAAGCACCTCGCAGTGCTTCCAGCAGATCATCCGACGCCTCTGGTCGGACAGAGGTCACCAGCGGAACAGGCACACCCCCTCCTTGCGGGGAAGTCCGTTCGTCGGACTACGGAGCTGTGCAGATCTATGGAATGATATCCGGCTGAGGGCCGAATGGAACTCGGCCCCCACCATCAGTCCCCATGGGGGCTTCTTCCCCCATGTGTCCAGGGGCCGTGGAGTCATCCTTGGACGCCGCCCTGACGATCTCCGGAGCCGCCCCTTGGTCGGGAAAGGCCCTTTGGGACACCACCTCATCAACACCTTTGGGAGAGGTAGAGTGAGCAGGTGGCGGCCACATGCTAGTCATCTCCTTGGAGTCTAGCGAGCCCTCTGTCTAGGATTGCGGAGAACTGTCGCGCGCCGGACTGTAATAGCATAAATTAAACATATTAATATGGCAAAGGGGAAGGGCCATACATTTGGATGAGCATAAGGTCTTTTGTACTTACGAAGCGGCCCGAGGCTTTGTCCGGGGCATTCGTTCCGGACTGCTATCGACATCCCACGCGGAGTTATCCGCGAGGGAGCCCTTGCCCTCTTGGGCGCCTTCGCCTCTAGGTTCGTGGAGGCCACCCTTTTCTTCCTTCCACCCCAGGGGGGAGTTGTCGTCTTCGTCCTCCTCGTCGTCATCTTCGGCGACCGAAAGGTCAGTCTCGTCTACGGATGAAAGGTCTGAAGTATCTCGTCGATGAAGGCCACTCCTAGTCCCATTGGCCGCCTTCTAGGTCTTCTTCTCTGGAACCTCATAAGGCGCCGGGAACAACATCTTCTTCAGGAGTGGGGTATCTTTGTCTTCGAGTAGCGGGGCTGGGCAGTTAATCCGCCTCGCTATGTCGGTCCAGGCCTAAGGAAAAAATTGATAGGAGAGCTTAGACTTCTTTCTCACAATACGATAGTAAAGATTATGCCTTGAGAGCGTGAAAGAACTTACCGAATTGGCTTGGCGCTTTGAGCTAAGCCCATGATCCTCAGTTGTGGGCGGTGGCGTCTCACCGGCCTTGAAAAGCACTTTCCATATATCCTCGTGCATTGTGCCGAAGAGCTCTAGCAGCATGTGGTGCTTGGCCGGATTGAATTTCCACAAATGGCAAGTCTGGCGTTGGCATGGAAGGATCTGACGGATGAGCATCACCTGGATCATATTGACAAGCTTGATCTTGTTGGATATCATATTCTGGACACACCTCTGGAGTCAGCTCGCCCGGAGAACCCCAGGTTAGGCCCTTCTCTTGCCAGGAGGTGAGCCAAATCAGTGCTCCAGATCAGAATTCGGGGGCTGCCATCCAGTTGGTGGCACGCGGCTCGTTGATGTAGAACCACCCCGATTGCCACCCCTTCACCGTTTCCATGAAAGAACCTTCGAGCTAGGTGACGTTGGGCATCCTACCCAACATAGCTCCTCCGCACTCTTCCTGTTTTTACCGCTCACCACCTTCGGCTTCACATTGAAGGTCTTCAGCCATAGGCCGAAATGAGGTGGGATGCGGAGAAAGGCCTCACACACGACTATAAATGCTAAGATGTTGAGGATAAAGTTGGGGGCTAGATCATGGAAATCCAGCCCATAATAAAACATCGGCCCGTGGACAAAATGCATAAGGAACACCACTCTCTCATGAGGCTCGGGGGTGCGGACGATCTGTCCCTTGGCCAGAAGTCGGTAAATGATCTCCTTAGCCAGGTATCCGGCCTCTCGGAGCTCCTCTATATCTTTCCTCTTAACGGAGGAGGCCATCCACTTGCCGCCGGCTCCGGATCCGGACATGGTTGGGTGTTTGTTTGAGTGGGAACAAATGAGGACTTGGGCGTTGGAGCTCGAGAACGGAGAGGCAGGAAGAAAGCATGGGAAAAGAAAGGGGAATCTTAACTCCTTATAAGGGTGGTGAATATCAAACACCCCCCATTTGCCTTAAAATTCGCCTGCTCCCAAGGGTTGTGTCAACGACACGGTTGGGTTACTCACACTCGTATTGATGAGAATCCCGTAATAAGTGGACAAGATCTCTGCTTTGACAAGACGTGCCAATGACAACCGCATCTCGAAACGTGTGGCAAAAAACGGTTTGAAATTATGACCGGACAGGCGTGACGTCACATTACTAAAGTTGTCAGCAGATTGGACTCATGTGTTATTATATTCTCTCTGTGGTTGTGTGCAGTGTGTGTTACAGGTCCGGACACGATCAATTCATCTGGAGACTATTCGGGAGTTCGGAAGGAGGAATCCACCTTGCAATGCCGAAGACAGCACTACGCGCCGGATACCTTGTCATTGAAGCCAGGTTCAGGGGCTATTGAGGGAGTTCTGGACTAAGGGGTCCTCGGGCGTCCAACCTGTTATCTATGGGCTGGACTGTTGGGCTACGAAGATATGAATACCGAAGACTATAACTGTGTTCGGATAAGACTCTCCTTGGCGTGGAAAGCAAGCTTGGCGAACAACTATGAAGATTCCATCTTATGTAACCGACTCTATGTAACCCTAGACTCCCCGGTGTCTATATAAATCGGAGGGTGTTGTCCGGAAAGGATATACCCAATACCGTAGTCATACATGCTAGACTTCTAGGGTTTAGACATTACGATCTCGTGGTAGATCAACTCTTATAATACTCATATTCATCAAGATCAATCGAGCAGGAAGTAGGGTATTACCTCCATAGAGAGGACCCGAACATGGGTAAACATCGTGTCCCCTGTCTCCTGTCACCATCAACCTTAGACGCACAGTTCGGGACCCCCTACCCGAGATCCGCCGGTTTTGACACCGACGGGTACCCCCCCCCCCCCCCGTACATATGCCAGCCAATCTCCACTGGCACCGAGCCTAACCTATGGAACAGTGGGCAGGGGGAGATTTAGGAAATGGACACAGAAGTAGTCTTTAGAATGCATTTACTACATGATCAAACTCATCACTTACCTTCTCATCGGAAAAAATCCAAGTGCCCCTTAATGTCGGCATCTCAAGGGGCGTCAACTTGCAACTATGGACATGCGACACTGGAGAGACCCCTAAGAAATATCCTCGTGCCTTGCACGTAACATGAAGATACATTTTTATGAGTAGTTTATCTTGTGAGAGAAAAGGATGAACGAGGGAAGGCCTTTGCAAATGTGGAGAGGGGTGTGGGTATCTTTTTGCAAAATTACCATAGTTTTCTTCCTATCTGTCAGATATAAATCGGACGACCTATATTGTAGGATGGCAGACACACCATCATCACCAACTCTATTTTTTATAAGAGTAGTAGACTAACAAGATGCCCGTGCGTTGCACGGAACATAAAGATGCATTTGTATGAGTATTTTATCTTGTGGGAGAAAAGGATGAACGAGGGAAAGCCTTATTTGCAAATGTGGAGAAGGGTGTGGGTATCTTTTTGCAAAATTGTCATAGTTTCCTTCCTATCCGTCAGATATAAATAGGATGGCCTATCCTGCAGGATGGCAGGCACACCATCATCAATGATAACCCACAAGTATAGGGGATCGCAACAGTTTTTGAGGGTAAAGTATTCAACCCAAATTTATTGATTCGACACAAGGGGAGCCAAAGAATACTCTCAAGTATTAGTAGCTGAGTTGTCAATTCAACCACACCTGGAAACTTAATATCTGTAGCAAAGTGTTTAGTAGCAAAGTAATATGATAGTAGTGGCAACGGTAGCAAAAGGTAACAGAAGTAAAAGTAATGTTTTTGCTAATTTGTAGTGATGATAGCAATAGCAACGGGAAAGTAAATAAGCGAAGAACAATATATGGAAAGCTCGTAGGCAATGGATCAGTGATGGAGAATTATGCCGGATGCGGTTCATCATGTAACAGTCATAACCAAGGGTGACACAGAACTAGCTCCAGTTCATTGATATAATGTAGGCATGTATTCCGAATATAGTCATACATGCCTATGGAAAAGAACTTGCATGACATCTTTTGTCCCACCCTCCCGTGGCAGTGGGGTCCATACGGAAACTAAGGGATATTAAGGCCTCCTTTTAATAGAGTACCGGAAAAAAGCATAAACACATAGTGAATACATGAACTCCTCAAACTACGGTCATCACCGGTAAGTATCCCGATTATTGTCACTTCGGGGTTAACGGATCATAACACATAATAGGTGACTATAGACTTGCAAGATAGGAACAAGAACACTCATATATTGATGAAAACATAATAGGTTTAGATCTGAAATCATGGCACTCGGGCCTTAGTGACAAGCATTAAGCATAGCAATGTCATAGCAACATCAATCTCATAACATAGTTGATACTAGGGATCAAACCCCAACAAAACTAACTTGATTACATGATTGATCCCATCCAACCCATCACCGTCCAGCAAGCCTACGATGGAATTACTCACGCACGGCGGTGAGCATCACGAAATTGGTGATGGAGGATGGTTGATGATGACAATGGCGACAGATTCCCCTCTCCGGAGCCTCGAACGGACTCCAGATCAGCCCTCCCGAGAGGTTTTAGGGCTTGGCGGCGGCTCCGTATCCTAAAATGCGATGAATTCCTCTGTCTGATTTTTTCTCCCCGAAACACAATATATAGAGTTTGAGTTGGAGTCGGAGAGGCACCAGGGGGCCCATGAGGTAGGGGGCGCGCCCTAGGGGGGCAGGCGTGCCCCCACCCTCGTGGAGAGGTGGTGGGCCCCCTGGCCTTCATCTTTTGCAGGTATTTTTTATATTTTCCAAAAAGTTGCTCTGTGAAGTTGCAGGTCATTCCGAGAACGTTTGTGTCTGCACATAAATAACACCATGGTAATTCTGCTGAAAACAGCATCAGTCCGGGTTAGTTCCATTCAAATCATGCAAGTTAGAGTCCAAAACAAGGGCAGAAGTGTTTGGAAAAGTAGATACGACGGAGACGTATCAATCAACAACTCTCTTTTTTATAAGAGTAGAGATAGAGACTACTACTACCAATGTGCTGGCCCGTGCGTTCTAATGGATCCAAAGTAGTAGAATTATACTTGTTCACGGACTTGAAATATAAACACTATAGTTTTGAAATACACATATGAGTAAAAATAAATCATGCTTCACTCAAAATATATTCCTTGAGCTGTTTTGATGAGGTGAGGGACGGGTGTGGCTGGTTTGAAGATAACATGTTTTAAAAAAATTGGAGCTGTTTTTTTACATTTTGTAGCGTGGCACGACATCTGGTGCACCTAAGTGTCCAAAAAAAATTGAGTTTGGGTCAGTGGCACACCCTGTAGCAAGATGCCTGTGCATGCTGGGAACATCAAGATGCATTTTTTTTTACAAAACACCTGTTGTGATTGACCCTTGCAGGAGTAATCCCATGTGTAAAAACTAATGATATCTCGAGAATTTTATCGGAAAAGTGGTATCTTTGGAACAAGTGTTCCTACTACTTCTCCTTGCAGTGAGCGGTATGCAATGCATGTGTTAGCAGACATGACAGCTTGTCCATGGAAGTTGAACCACGATGAACATCATGTTTCTACCACTGCCACGCGCGATTCCCATGACGCTGCTCCAACCCACGACACGACATCCCCCGACGTGCCCTCATCCCTCTCGGCCCCACCGCTCCTCTGCCTATGTGTGCATGACATGCGGGCTTGCTGAACTACGGTGACCGTCAAGTTTCTAGCACAACCACACCTGATTGGATGCGGTTTGCCTGCTCCGCTAGTCTGCTCTGATCCGTACTCGCGCACCATCAAATTTTCATCTAGCGGCTGTGACACATTTCGTCCCGGGCATCAATCCTTAGCTAGAGTACTTCTATACTATAGGTAGTACCTGCCGGTGTGGCCATCTATGCCTCGTAACGCCCCGACGCCCTGCTGTGACAGCCTCGCCAAGGCCACGCCACCACCGGCCGGTTCATCACAAACGAGTGAGTCGTGAACCGCGCCACCACCATGAGAATGACATGTGGACCAGCTACATTTAAGGTCCACATGTCATTGACTCATAGGCCGGTGCACTAAGCCACTGAAGCTCGGTCCCGTGGGCCCCGAGAGGGAAATGTAACTCCTGCAGCCGGCCTTGTGGTGCTCCCGTAGTATGAGCTTGTGCCAAACCCAGAATTTGTTTCTTACTACTACCAATGTGCCAGCCCGTGCGTTGCAATGGATCCAAAGTATATCTATTTAGTGGAGTGCACTCTAAATAGATTATCTATTTATTTTTATCTAACCTTTCCTAGCCATGCAACCAAGCCACATAAGCTTCATGGCTGCCCCCCACATCATATTATTCATACTATGTTGATTGGAAAAAAGATAAATCACCCAAAACAAGATCTTCCAGTTTTTTGTTCCTACGATGTTGTACCGTGCACGTACCTAGTTGTATAGTGGTAGTACTAGTGGTGGCACAAACTTCGTACTAGTAGGAGTAGTAGTACAGAATGCTCCTACTCTATCAATGATCCCCATCTGACGCCAAATTTCTTGGCTTCCGTGCTACAGCTAGATCTTCCCCTTGTTTCTATTTTCCAACGCGGCGGGCGGGGTGTGGTTTTCCAATACTAGGCTTGCTCAACTGCGGTCCAACATGAAAGTGAAAATGCTAGTCAACACGCCTTCCCTAGCTATGTGGCATGCTGGACGAGCCGTGGAGTACTCCTGATTCCTAGGCGTGTGGGGGTGCGACGCGAACGCGGCAGGCCTTTTCCTTTTACTAGCAATGTGCCCGTGCGCTACGACAGATCCAAAGTAGTAGAATAGTAGTACTTGTTCACAAACTTGAAATAAATCACTCTTGTTTTGATATACATATATACCACTAAAATATAATACTTTTCACCCAAAATATATTTCTCGGGATGTTTTGATGAGGTGAGGGAGGGATGTGGTTGCTTTCCAGATAATAAGGGGTTTTCTTCAAATTGAAGCAGGTAAGTGGGCTATTGTTGCAAAAATGCAACAACTTACCTCACATCTGTTAGATGCAGATCTAATGGTCGGAAACGACGGATGGCAGACACACCGCCATCATCAACTGAGTATTTTATAGGAGTAGGAGTAGAGAAACATGTATAACTTGTAACATTTGGTTTTACTCCTTCGCACGATCGATGGATAGAAATAATGATTGGAAATGCTAGGGCGGGGCTATTTCCACTAGATAAGCAGTGTATTAGCTAGGTTGGCGCATCGTCAGTTTGGTCACATGTGGTCAAACATGTTCTAGTGTTTCTAGCAAGATGTCCGTGCATTGCACGAAGTTGATGGAAAAGGTAAGCATAACTTATAAATTGCCGGATGGAGTACTAGTTATAGTGATGCATATAATTAAGCAAAGGGATCACACATGTCTGTATTGACTGGAACGAGCATGCAATAGCACGATAATAATTAAGGCCACGATGATGCGATCGCAGTGGTGGTTATAGGAGCAATAAGAAAGATGTATCCATCAACGTACGACCTCCTCCTCCTCAACTCAGTGCGCCAGGCCACTGACCGGTGGCTAAGGAGCGGCGGCTTTTGTGGCGAGGTAAAGGTGCTTCTTAGAAAAGACATCCAAGGCTTCCAGCCAATTGAGGAAGGCCAATGTCGTAGCATCGTCACTGGCCTCATAGATAACCATGTATACGATTTGCTCGTACACACAGATGTGTAGGTCGACGAGTTCTTGCAGGGCGAGGCACCTCGCGGCGAGCGGGACCTCCAAGTGGAGATTCTTTGTGGCATTGGCGGGCTGTCGTAGAGCCACCAGTGCTTGAAAGAGGTTTCGGCCGTGCAGGCCGATTAGGGTGGTAGGCAATGAGGAGCCCGGGCGCGTGGGCTGGAGGAGTCGGTGATGTCGTCCGCGAGCTTCTTGTCGACGGTCAAGTTGTTGGTGGTGGCAACGATCATCTGATCCAACTAAGAGTCGTAGTTGGCGTCAACGGCAGCCATCCACCAGCCAGTCACCAACACCATCTGGAGACGATCCTCGGTGCCATGCCATAGGCCGGCGTCGTGGACCATCTGGCATAGTCGCTGGCCGCTCGTGCGCATCACCGCCATGGGTCTGGAGTGAGAACTTTTGCGCTTAGCGTAGGTGCTTAGGCAAATGCTTAGGTGCGTACGATGTGGTAGATACATTGGAGTCGAGGGGCGCCTTTATATGAGCGCAAACTGCGTTGCATTCACATCGTGCTGCCTCTTTTCGCGGCCCTCTTCCCATTACTTCCCTCATCCATTCGCGATGCTAACTGAAGGAGGATGCATCATTGGCCATTCAACATTTCGGGAACCGCTACCCTCTCTCTTGTCTGCATTAAAGCCGTATCGGGAACAGCGCCGCCTACTGTCAAATCGAATAGTACTGTGCTGCCCGATGCACGCCCGGTTGAACACGCCTCCTCGCCTCCATCAACCGCCTCCGTTAAACCCGCATGCAAACCGAGGAACCTACTCCGGCCACACGTCCATTCATGAGCGGGCCGGAATTAAACGCAACATCGGCCGAGCTCCTCCCGTCCGCCCTTATTTTAAACGAGGCCGGACGCCGGCCAAGCTCCTACCGTCCGCCTCTATTTAAACGAGGTCAGACAGACAGCGGGCAAGAATTGCACCCCTCCGTCGCTCCCCCATCTCCTCCATCATTTTCTCCACTCTTCTGATGGCTTCCGAGGAGCCGTTCTCCAGCCTATTACCTGGCTGGGTGGCCCACTGAGCTCTCCGGATACGGGCGAGGCCGCTCGGTGCATCACCAACCTCACTTCGCCTGACGGAGTGAGTTGCCGCCCCAAGCCGGCGCGTGGTTCAACAACTCGCCGCTCTAGGTCAGCTCCATGAGGAGTGGCAAGTTGCTCCACGCCGGCATAGTGGCAAGCACGACGGCATGCGCGTCGTCACTATTGCATTGTACCGCGCCACCAGTGTCTGCGGTGGCAAGGTCTCCTATGTCTGTGGGTGCGCCTCCTGTGCCTGCGGCAGCGCCATGCAGGCAGAGATAGAAGCCGGGTGCGTCGAGAGCGATGAGTCGGTGGACAACTTATTTGTGTCCGCCGCCATCATCGAGGAGAAGTAGAACACGGGAGGCCGCCGCTACTTGGGTCCCATGAAGGCAACCGCCAAGGCGAAGACTGCATATTCAGGTGGTTTCTTTGCTGCTTTGTCTCTTCGAAGGACCTTCGTCGACCCGGCAAGTGTCTACCGGACATGAAGAAGACAAAGGGATCCGCAGGCGACCATTAAATTAGGTACTCCTCTGTCCAGAAATATTTTTTCTGAAAATGGATAAATTGGATGTATCTATAACTAAAATAAGTCTAGATACATCCATTTCTAGGACAAGTATTTCCGGACGGAGGGAGTATTAGTTTTACCACAAGATCCGGATTAGCATCGCTTAGTTCATGTTAATGTAATGAAATCCATCATGTTTATATGAAGATCTGGCTTTTTTATACGAATCCTTCATGCTTATATGAAATCAGTCCGTGTTTGCATGAATTTCCTCTAGTTGGTTAGAGTTGTGAAAATGTATGTCGCAGGCGTTTGATGTCCTCCTCCGCGGAAGGAAGCGGGAGGAAATTTGCCGGCTACCGTTGGAGATGCTCTTATGCTGGAAATAATAGAGTCACATCCAATCCATTCGGTCTCGGGGAGTGTGTGTGTGTGTGTTTGGTGTGTGTGCCAGTAGATAGATTAGTATCAAGATCGAGGTGTCACCCTACTCCTTCGATGTCGGGAAGTGTGTTTGTGTGGGTGTGGGGGGTGCAGTGACACTTAGATATTGCGACTCCTATAAAAAACAGAGTTGGTGATGATGGTGTGCCTGTCATCCTGCAATATAGGCCGTCCGATTTATATCCTATGGATAGTAAGGAAACTATGGCAATTTTGCAAAAACATACCCACACCCCTCTCCGCGTTTGCAAATAAGGCCTTCCCTCATTCATCCTTTTCTCCCACAAGGTAAACTACTCATACAAATGCATCTTGATGTTCCGTGCAATGCATGTGCATCTTGCTAGTAGGGAGAAGGAGTTTGTGTGACACATATCTATATTAAAGGATAGGTAGATAGCATGTGTGCGAGGCATACTTAAAGCATCACGGAGATAAACAAACGGTGTGGATGCAAGTGCCAGAAAAAATGAAGCGAGAAACAATGTCTACGTGCATGCGCGTGTATGTGTGTGTGTGTGTGAGAGAGAGAGAGAGAGAGATCTCAAAACAAAAGGTGCTCTAATGGAATACCATTGTATGTATTCATATGGTTCTAGAACCCGAGTTAACCTTAGGCATATGTGTGAGAGAGTTAATTATACTTTGAGACATTAGTGGCAGTGGGTGGGCAGAATTGGGGTGGGTGTGTTCGACAGAGAGAGCGTGTGTGTTTCTGTGTGAGAGACTTGTAGGACTTGGTAGAAAGACGAATTCTAACCTTGACGGAGGGAGAGAAATACACGAAGTGCGCGTGTGTGATTCTGATGCCCACGGAGAAATGAGACATTTATGCATGTGAGAGAGATTGCACAATTCATTCACATATCACTATCTAGCGATCATGTACGTGCATCGCTTGAATATAAATCAATATCTACTTCGTATCATGGCAAAAGGTACAATATCGATTCAACGCTATAAAGATTGGACACTCACATATCACATTTTTTCTTTCTAAATAATCCTTTTCAATTGTGCATGCCAAAGTTACGGTGATGTTTCTTCAAACAACCAATGTAGCTAGCATGTACATGCACCATTGTTAGTCTTGCATTCTATTATGAAGTGATATATGTAATATTCATATATGAATTCAACGGGTATGCAATTTATGAAATGGAGGCTATGTAATCATATGAGGTAACACTTTTAAGTAGCGGACTACAATATCCATTTCTTTTTGTGCGCCTCTACAATAACACATCAATGAATTATGTTTAAAGTAAATAACCAATGGCAATAAATTATCTATTTAGATGAGAAGTACATAGGCTGAGTATTTGATCCCTTTTTTGTGAACGCGCCACTACACCCGTACGATTGGCCGCGCCCGCGTGAACGTCCAAGTTATCAGTGCATCATCCCGTGTTATTGTCTTTTTTTCTGGGGTGGACTTCACACCAGTTATTAACTGCTGATGCGTGCCACGTGTACATAGTCTCGGATGACCTTCCCCCTATCACGGTCCAAAATTAGTTGAAACTGGATACGAACGATACCGCGGGCGGCAAAATCTCTCGCCTCCTTCTAAAATTTCCGCCACCTAGTCTTTAGCATGCGAAATTCCCCTTCTGTCCTTGGTGCACGGAGAACAACAGTTACAATACCGCCCTCATCTACATAATAGCCCGGGCTGCTTTGGTATCTTCCAGTTCCCCACCCCCCACATGGCAACCCCATTTCCTGTACCCCTCTCGCAAAAACGAACAACTCCACAGCACCAGAGCATCTTACATCACGCCGTCCATACTTCATCGGCCTTTCTACCCCTCCCCTCTTGAAACCCTAGACTGCTCATCCACCGGTGTACCAGAGCCCATTCACTGCCAGCGGCGTCCACCTCATCAGATCTGCTTATGCGGCCGCATCTAGCCGACCCACCTCCCCTAGAAACAAGTAGATAGTTGATCCACCACTGTACCACAGCCCATTCAATGTCGGCCTTGTCCACGACGCCGGATCTACTTCACCGGTACTCTGATCAACCGCAATGCATCTGCAACGGCTCATTCGTACTCCCCACCGGCGACACTTCTTCCACCCCCCCGGAGCCGCCCCACCAACGCCCCCGTCGACAGCCTCTGATCCTCTTCGCCGACACCTGCCTCAACCCTATCGGAGTCGCTTCGCCGACACCATCGTCAACCCTACCGGAGTAGCTTCTCCTATACCATTCTCAACCCTACCGGGGCTGCTTTGCCAACTCACAAGTCCACGGCCTCAGATCCGCTTCATCGCACCCTCGTCCAACCTACCGGAGCAGTTTCTGATGCCCCGTCCATGGCTGCAGATCTGCATCGTCGACACCATCCTGAACCCAACCACCGGAGCAGCTTCATCGACGCCCTCGTCCACGGCCTTAGATCCACTTCAACCACACCGTAGTCCACCCTACTGGAGCCACTCCACAAACACCCTACTCGATGGTCCTGGATCTGCTTACCGGACCTCGACAGCCAGCGCAGTGTCATCACCCTTGATGTTTCTAACCTGATTCCCACTGTCTGGCAAGATGCCAACAACCCACCACGACCTAGGTACTTGTCACCTTTAAACCCGTCCAACATCACCTGCCCGATGTACTTCAAATATACTAACAGCTCACTGTTATATGTTATGCGGTGATGTCTACTACGCAACTTTATTCTTGTAGACACGTGTTGGCCTCCAAGCATAGAGTTTTGTAGGACAGTAGCAATTTTCCCTCAAGTGGATGAACTAAGGTTTATCAATCCATGAGAGGTGTAGGATGAAGATGGTCTCTCTCAAATGACCCTGCAACCAAATACAAGAAATCTCTTGTGTCCCCAACACACCCAATATAATGGCAAACTGTATAGGTGCACTAGTTCAGCGAAGAGATGGTGATAAAAGTGTAATATTGATGGTAGAATTATATATTTATATTCTGAATAAATAAAAACAACAATGTAGCAAATAGTAAACGAGCACAAAAACGGTATTGCAATGCTTGAAAACAAGGACTAGGGTCTGTACTTTCACTAGAGCAACCTCTCAATAGTGCTAACATAGTTGGATCATATGATTATCCCTCAAAGTGCAATGAAGAGTCACTCCTGAGTTCCTATTAGCGGAGAACAAAAGATAGGAATTGTTTGTAGGGTAGGAAACCACCTCAAAGCTATTCTTTCTGTTCGATCTATTCAAGAGTTCGTACTAAAATAACACGAAGCTATTTTTTCCATTCGATCTATCCTAGAGTTCGTACTAAAATAATACCAAAGAAAATTCATATTCATAATACTCAATCCAACACAAAGAACTACAAGGAGACCCCAAAGTTTCTATCGGAGAAAAGATAATAAAAACATGCATCAACCCCTATGCATAGATTACCGCAATGTCACTTCGTGAATCCACGAGTTGAATGCCAAAACACATATCAAGTGAATCAATATGATACCCCATCGTCACCTCAAGTATTCATACCGTAAGACATACATCATGTGTTCTCATATCTGAATATTCAATCTGACAAGACAAAACTTCAAAGGGTAAAGATTCAATTCATCACAACAAGGGTATAGAGCGGAGAAACATCATATGATCCGACTATATTAACAAATCCCATTATATAGATCATGAGAGAGAGAGAGATTAAACACATAGCTACTGGTACAAACCCTCAGCCCCGAGGGTGGACTACTCCCTCCTCATCGTGGTGGCCGCCGGGATGATGAAGATGGCCACCAGTGATGATTCCCCCCTACGGCAGGGTGCCGAAAAGGGTCTAGATTGGTTTTTGATGGCTATAGAGCCTTGCAGCGGCAGAACTTCCGATCTAGGTTAAACCCGAGGGTTTTTGGAATATTTGTGAATTTATAGGGTAAAGAGGGGGTGCGGGAGGCCATCGAGGTGGGCACAACCCACCTGGGCACGCCCTGGTGGGTTGTGCCCCCCTAGCCCCCCCAAGGTGCTTCTTTGGCCCACTAGTGCTCTTCTGGTCCATAAAAAATCCACAAAAAGTTTCGCTGTGCTTCGACCCCGTTTGATATTGATTTCCTGTGATGTAAAAATAAAGCAAAAGACAACAACTGGCATTGGGCACTGGGTCAATAGGTTAGTCCCAAAAATGATATAAAGTTGCTATAAAATGATTGTAAAACATCCAAAAATGATAATATAACAGCATGATTACTTCATAAATTATAGATACGTTGGAGACGTATCAGCATCCCCAAGCTTAATTCCTACTCGTCCTCAAGTAGGTAAATGATAAAAGAAATAATTTATGAAGTGTGAATGCTACCAAAGTGCATAACTTTGATCAATGATAATTTCAATCAGTTTTCCTAGCATCATCACAACAACTCTTTCTTATAAAATTTCTCATGTTTAAAGTAGCAACCAATTCACATGTTAAGGTTCAAAGCAACTACAATTCAACTTAAGAGCTCCACATAGTCAACCATCATATACTCTTCTCTGATTGCTAACACTCACCGCATACACATGAGCAAAACGTTTCAACTAAACACATAAAAATATAGGGTCTGATAATTTCGCCTCCCAACGTATTCACCTCAAGGGTGATGTCAGCAATAATAGCTCATGCTACCCATATCCAACTGCAGATATGTGCCTAGATCTTTCCTCAACACATGATGCTTGCCAAAAGAGAAAAATAAAGGGGAATAGAGAGAAGAACTTTGACTCTTTTCATAAAAGTAAATACATAAAATTAAAAGATAGGCCCTTCGCAGAGGAAAGCACAGGTTGCCATGCGCTTATTTGTTTTTATGCTCAACCCCTTACTGCAAAAGAACATCACGTTATATTGCCCCTTATGATAGAAACCTTTATTATGCAGTCTGTCGCTTTTATTCTTTGCCATCACAAGTTCGTACAACGCTCAATTTTCTCTTACACTTTTAGAAGAAAATTTTATTGCCTTATTGCACCGATGGCAACTCACCAGAAGGATCTTGCTCAATCCTTAGGTAGGTATGGTGGACACTTGAAAATAAGATTTGGGTTTAAGGGATTTTGGATGCACAAGTAGTATCTCTACTTGGTGCGGAATTTTTGGCTAGCAAGGATGGGGGGCAAGCACCACATGTTGAAGGATCTATGACAATGTAACTTCTATGTGAATATGAACAAACATAAACCATTACATTGTCTTCCTTGTCTAACCTGAACAGTTTTGGCATATAATATTTTGATGGGGTTCACAATCGCAAAAGATTTCCAAGATAGTGTAGTTGCATGTGAAAGTTCTCTTCCTTATACTAATTATTCATGAATTGCTTGTATGACCAATATTGTGATTGTTAAGCTTCAAAAGATTTCACTTTCTAAACCCACTGTGAAGCTACCACTAGGCATGATATAATTTCAACTTCATGATATTCAATTCATTCAATAATTTATTCATAGGATATAAGTGAAGCACAAGAGTAAATGATAAGCTACTCCGAAAAGATATAAGTGAAGATCAAGCGAGTAGTTATGTAAATAGGTAGCTATTTGAGGACTCTCTCTTATTAAAAAACTTTCAGATCTAAGCACTTTATTAAAACATCAAGCAAAACAAAATAAAATGAATTCCAAGAAGAGCACACATCATGTGAAGAAGCAAAAACTTAGGCTCAACCGATAGTAACCGATAATTGTTGAAGAAGAAAGTGGGATGCCAACTGGGCATCCCCAAGCTTAGATGCTTGAGACCTCTTGAAATATTATCTTGGGATGCCTTGGGCATCCACAAGCTTGAGCTTTTGTGTCTCCTTAATTCTTCTCATATCACAGTTTTCCTAAATCTCAAAAGCTTCATCCACACAAAAATCAACAAGGACTCGTGAGATAAGTTAGTATAAACCAGTGCAAAAACCTTATCATTATCTACTGTAGCAAATCACTAAAATTATTATTCAACATTGCACACTAAATTCCCCTGCATATTTAATACTCCTATCCACAAATAGAATCATTAAACAAGAAAACATATGCAAACAATGCAAAAATAACATCAATCCGCCAAAATAGTACAGTCTATAAAGAATCCAAGAGTATCAATACTTCCCTAACTCGAAAATTTATGAAAATTTTCCACACAGTAGAAAATTTATCAGATCTCATTTGCAAAAAGTTTCAACATTTTATCACAATCTGACTTTTCTAGGGAATTTTTGCAACATCGGTAAACTTTCTGTTTTGAAACAGCAACAAGTAGACTTGCAAAATAAGATGCATGGCAAAGGCTGTACTTGAAATTTTTATTGTAATAAAAGATGAAAAACATAATTCTAAATAACAGCAAGAAAATCCTAACAAAATAAAATGATGCTCCAAGTAAAACTCATATGATGTGACGAATGAAAACATAGCTCCAAGTGAGGTTACCGATAATGTTGGAGACGAAAGAGGGGATGCCTTCCGGGGCATCCCCAAGCTTAGTTGCTTGGATTTTCCTTAGATTTTAACTTGGGATGCCTTGGGAATCCCCAAGATTAGGGTCTTGTCACTCCTTATTCTCCTCATATCGACATCTCACCCAAAACTTGAAAACATCAATCACACAAAACTTAATGGAACTTTGTGAGATAGGTTAGTATGATAAAGAGCAAACCATTTCACTTTGGTACTGCCAAAGACAAGATTCATAATTTTTCTCCAACAATTCCTACTGTAGAAAATCATTTCCACAATTTACATTGAGCAATATAAGCCATGGAAACTAGAAAATAAGCAAATTATGCATTGAAAACAGAATCTGTCAAAAACAGAACAGTCTGTAGTAATCTATACTCAAGCCATACTTATGCCACTCAAAAAATTCTGAAAAATTAGGAAAACCTGAGAAATTTGTCTATTGATCTTCTGCAAAAAGAATCATCATTTTATCACGCTTCTGTTAAAATTTAGAATTATTTTCCTGAGCACAAAAGTTTCAGTTTTTCAGCAAGATCAAATCAACTATCACCGTAAGCCATCGCAAAGGTCTTACTTGGCACTTTATTGGAACAAAAGCAATGAAAATGATAACTACAGTATCATAATCATGTGAACACACCAAAACAGTAGATAAAAGTGTTGAGTTGTCTCCCAACAAGAACTTTTCTTTAATGCCTTTTAGCTAGGCATGATGATTTCAATGATGCTCGCAAAAAAGATAAGAATTGAAACATGAAGAGGGCATCATGAAGCATATGACTAGCACATTTATATCTAACCCACTTCCTATGCATTGGGACTTTTTGAGCAAACAACTTATGGGAACAAGAATCAACTACCATAGGAAATCAAAACAAGTGCAACTTCAAAGCAATCAACACACAAATAAGAAACTTGATATTATTGAGATAAGTAAGAGCATAAGTTCCTTCCTCATGATAATTTCCAGAAACATCTTGAATGGATTCAACAATATAATTATCACATTCAACACTCTTTTCATGATGCACAAGCATAGAAGAATTATCACTCCTTATGGCATACATGTCCTCATAATAATCATCATAGACAACAACTTTATTGTCATAGTCAATTTAAACCTCTTCCAAAATAGTGGATGTATCACTAAATAAAGTCATGACATCTCCAAATCCACTTTCATAAACATTGTAATAAGATTCAACACCCTCCAAAATAGTGGGACCACTACTACCTAGAGTTGACACTCTTCCAAACCCACTTTCATCAATGTAATCATCATAAATAGGAGGCATGCTATCATCATAATAAAATTTCTTATCAAAAGTAGAAGGAATAAAAGGATCATATTCATTAAGCAAAGCATCCCCAAGATTAGGACAAGCACTATTTCCAGCAAATAAATCTTCAAACATATCATACTCATTAAACATAGCATCCCCAAGCTTGTGGTTTTGCATATCATCACAATCATTATTATCAATAATAGTATGAATAGCACCAATGGTATAACAATTGCTATCATCAGAATTTCCCAAGTTGGTGCCAAAAAGATTTCCAAGATTATAAGAAGTATCATTATCTTCCCAATCATAATCATCACAACAAGAAATAGGCATAACAGAATCATCATCAAGTGCATCATCTTCCACAATTATTTTTGATTCATTTTCATGAGGCATAGCAATAATAGGAGCAACATTATTTGGGAGAGATACCTTTTTACCTCTATTCTTTCTTCTTTTCTTCTTCTTCACCACATCATGTGTGGGTTTAATTAATCTTTTCAAGCTTCTTATTGATGAGATTGGTTGGATAAGAAGCTCCTCCTCGTTACCTGATTCATCATCATAAGCACTAGGAGGGTATTGGGAAATATTTTCCATTTCGTTAGTACTCTCTTCATATTACTTTTGTTTTCTTGTCTTTAGATAGTTGGCAATATAAGGATTCTCAATGCAACTTACCGCACAAAACATATAAATTTGCTCTAGATCAAAATCAAGAAATCTCTCGGGATTTGGAAATCCATTAGTTATATGTTTCATTTCTTCATACCCCAAAAGAATACTAAGCTCTTTATGATGCTCAAGGGAAATCAAGTTATCACAATTTTTCAACACGATTTGATCATGAAACAATTTGCATTGGAGATTTAAATGACCATGTTCATTGCAAAGTTCACGAGGATGGCGAAAAAATTACATCTTTCAGCACAATCATCTAGCCTCTCTTGCAACTTTTTCATTTATAATTATTTATGCTTCTTACAAAATCTATCTTCCCTTTTTGGTGTGCAAATGCATTCCCAATTCACTCCACAAAAATTGACATGCTTATAAGAAACATTTTTGTCATGACTTGTGCAATCATCATTAGCATTTTGGATATTCAAAGAATTTATACTAACAACATTGCAATCATGCTCATCATTCAAATATTTTGTGCCAAACATTTTATTAACTTATTCTTCTAACAATTGAGCACAATTTTCCGAACCATCATTTTCAAGAAAGATATTATAAAGATGACCAATAACATGATACAACCTCAATTCCATTTTTTGTAGTTTTCTTTTTATAAACCAAACTAGTGATAAACAAGAAATTAAAAGATTCGATTGCATGATCTAAAGATATACCTTCATGCACTCACCTCCACAGCAATGGCGCCAGAAAAGAGCTTGATGTCTACTACGCAACTTTGTTCTTGTAGACACATGTTGGGCCTCCAAGCGCAGAGTTTTGTAGGACAGTAGCAATTTTCCCTCAAGTGGATGACCTAAGGTTTATCAATCTGTGAGAGGTGTAGGATGAAGATGGTCTCTCTTAAACAACCTTGCAACCAAATACAAGAAATCTCTTGTGTCCCCAACACACCCAATACAATGGCAAATTGTGTATGTGCACTAGTTCGGCGAAGAGATGGTGATAAAAGTGTAATATTGATGGTAGAATTATATTTTATAATCTAAATAAATAAAAACTGCAAGCTCGCAAATAGAAAAACAGGCACAAAAATGGTATTTCCATGCTTGAAACAAGGCCTAGGGTCCGTACTTTCACTAGTGCAACCTCTCAACAGTGCTAACATAGTTGGATCATATGATTATCCCTCAAAGTGCAACGAATAGTCACTCCTGAGTTCCTATTAGCGGAGAACCAAAGATAGGAATTGTTTGTTGGGTGCGAAACCACCTCAAAGCTATTGTTTCTGTTTGATCTATTCAAGAGTTCATACTAAAATAACACAAAGCTATTTTTTCCGTTCGATCTATCCTAGAGTTTTGTCGGTGAGAACGACACCTATGGGATCTCAGGGAATCCCTTCTACGGTTGTGGGGCGTGGGGCTATGGAAAGAGCGGGTTTAGAACATCAACATGGGGGAATTTATCCAGGTTTGGGCCGCAAGTGATGCGTAATACCCTTCTCCTACTGGTTTGTGTTTATCTAGTGTTCTTGGACTAGCCACAAAGCATACAGGGTCCAAAAAGTTTGAATCCCCCTCCAGTATGCCTCGGGCCTCCTTCTATAGCCAAAGGGGTCTCCATAGTGGCACACAAGAGGTGGAAAGTTTGTATTGTATACAAGTTTATCGTCCGGTACCGTAGGACAAACACATTTAATGTGCTGCCGACATGCCCCCTCAATTTATCGGGGACGGCAAGGAAGCTCATCTCGTTGCGGTGGCGGAGTCTTGAAAGTAGGTGCTCGCTGAGTTAGTTTGGAAGCTACACGTAGCCACGCAGGTGCGTGCCTCGTCGGC